>NC_140538.1:15109167-15424167 GCF_057382185.1 Mchenga conophoros
TCAACTTTCGAGGAATGAATAAGTCAAATATACTTTTATACTTTACCTTGATGACTAATGTAAACTTTTGATACAAGTCCCGGCTGATTGGCTGCAGGACGCGCATTTCTGCAGTGGTTTTGTTCAAAGAGAAATATGCTGCATATGTGTTTGGTTCACCTGCAATATAAAATAAGAACATTTATGGTAGAATCAACCCCAGAAGAAATATTAAAAAGGAAAATCATGGCATCAGCTCAGCCAAAGACATTAAAAGTGTAAAAATCAATGAAAATACGTGATGAACCTACCAACTAGGATGTAGTAGAGAATGTTTGGTCTGGCACTTGGGGGCTGTATATTTCTGTCCATGTCCACAGCACGGATCGGAGGGGTAACATTCAGTGGGTTCAGTTTGCTCTGCAACAAGGGGTGGCTGAGTCAACAATACAGCAACATAATCAAAATGCAGATTGATTAATTTCCTCTAGATCTCACTGTTGCATGGATCACCTAAAATAACTCTGACTGCATTTTTATGCAGAGCAAAAAAAACCCCGGAAACTGTTCTGCAATAGAAAATTCCTCTTTAAAAAAAAAGATCTGCCCCAGAAAGTTTTCTGTGTGCTCTATATCAATATTTTGGTTGCTGTATAATCTTATGTGATGTTTTGCACAGTCCTCGCAACTCTGCTCTTCCACATAAAAACAGCATTCTCCAGAGAAGCTACTCTACGCTTTCAGCCCAGCCCATTAAAGTGCTTTCTGCCTTAAAGTAGAGCCGCTGTGATTAGACGTCGCCTCAGTTCCACCTGCTTATACACTATAGCACTTATTAATATTAACTGATAGGAGAACTGCTGTTATTGTGCAGTGCTGTGCCTTGCTGGCTTTTCTTTTGCGCCTCTAGTGAATAACACTAGAAATGTAGAAAGCTACAGCCATGTGTTCCTTCCCCACATTTTGATAGTATCAACTCTTCTTCTCACCTTTAGAAAAAAATATATAACCTGCTGGCTATATACTTCAGTAAGCTTGTTGGTAAGCACCATAACATAATGATAAGAATAAGGAAAACAATGAACCGAAGCTTATAGATTTCTTATTTCCATGCATGTAAATGTACCTGATAGTGTTGGACATAAAAGATAATCTGCTAGTGGTGCTTTAGGATAATTTCCCCCGCTTATGCACACTCATACATCATCAGCACTAACTACCTTGGCTTTACCTTTATGCATTTGCATCAACATATGGTTAAGTGGGAATATGTTTAGCACATCACATTTAAGAATACCTTTCCTCATGCAAAACGCCTCCATATGGCTGACACAGTATGTGCGTGTATGCTAAGGGGCCACTGCTAAACTTCCTTAGTGTAGATAGGCACATGGCTAACAGCTCATTGGAAGAAGAATCCCTCCCTGAGGGGGTATATTTATATCCATCAGCTCTGGAGTAATCCTTACACCCCTCCCCAACCAACCCTCTCGCTTTTACAATGTCTGGAGGTGCGCTAAATCAAATCCCCCTAGCTCTGCACAATGATGATTAGCTATAATACCCTCCCTCAGCAGTCATTATCCAGGGGACTCCAGAGCCCACATTATATCCCCCCAGGGCAGAAAATAAATACAAATCAACTTAATAATGTCTGTCTAGCTATTGTGATTAATTACAATACACTCATCAATTATGAGAAGACAATTCTCCCAGTGGACAGACATGTTAGTGTTACACTGCAAAATTCCCCCCAAAAAATAAAAAAAAGAAAGAGAAAAAAACCCCCAAACAATCAGAGACCAAATCAGAAGTCGTATAAGCATGTATATCGACAGTAAAGGGTAAGGAGGTATGGTGAACCCATGCTGTGTTCACAGGAGGAAAAACAAACAAACTGCTAAACAGATGATGAAAAGCTTTGGTTTGTGTAGCTGGTGCTGCCGTGTCTTGCATAACAGTCTGAAAACCTTTTATCATAAATAATAAATTACAAACTATCAATGGAAGGTCTGGACAAACAACTGTGACTCACTATGCCACCCTAAATAAAAACCGCAACTTTAGGGTTTTGTTTTTTTTTAAATACCCATCTATATATATCCCACTGTGTCTTTATTGCAGGATTTTGTGTTATTTAGTGTCACACTCTGGCTCCATTCAATATAATTTGATTCCATTTATCTCTCATGTTCGGAACATGTCACCACAGTACACTTAAGCCATACTTGATGAAACCGTTTCCTCACAACTGCCTGAGCTGAGCTAAATGAATCCGATAATTCCTCACAATGCAGCTGGTCCAACTATAAGTGTGTTGGTTAGGAAAATTATACTTAAAATAACAAGAAAAACATTAACCATATACAGGAATAAGAGTAGGCTACTGGAAAGCAGATTCACATTCATGGCCATATAAATGGGGGGATATTTAAGCTAACCACAACACAAAAAGGTCCAAAATAAAAGGAGCGCTTCTACCTTCCTCTGAGGTAACCGCAGCTTGATTCACTTTTGTTCATTCTAATGACTATTACATGCATGGAGATACACAGCAAATATAAAATATGTTTTATAAATAAACAACTAATCGTGTATAGACTAACATAAATTCTGTTGGTGCACTAGTTGCTCTCGCCACCTCGGATCTATATGAATTTCCCTCTCTTTTTCCCCTCAATGGTTTTTAGATGTGATCCCAAGTCATCTCATGCTTCAGTTTAATTTGTGAGTACAATGGAAAACAAAATGCAGTAATAAACTGCAAATTGTACTCTGTCTTCAGGTGAGGAGGCAAAGACAAGGTATAATGAGGCAATTAGGGTATTTAAAAGGCGTGACATAGATTAACATATAACAAGAATGTGAACATATGGCACAAATGTCTCACAAATCTGAATAGCATGTATACTGTGCATATGCACACATACAGAATGACAGGTAAAAATCCAGCCTCCATGCATGAAAACATAAACATGCATATATTAGCAGGAGGAAATCTGTTAAAATGACCTTGTGGAATAGCAGTGTGTTCACACTTGCCTGTCTGCCTGGGTCTTACCGGTTCAGTGAATTCAGGGATAGCAGCATGGTAGGTGAGGGGGTTGCAGTCACGAGTGTTGTTCACTAAAACACAAGGCAGGAACATGGGACCCAGGTCGTCTCCATCCTCGACATCCACAGTCAAAGTTGCGGTAGCTGTTAGTCGGTTAGGGGGGAATGGAGCGCGGTCCTGGAAGACAAGCAAATGGCTACAGATTGAGCAACTTTCTGAAGCAGTCGAAAAATCCAAAACTACTTCATGATTTGGTCTCATGTGTCTATACTGAAATCTCCTGAAATATACCTGAACACCCTGACAAGCTTTAGTCATGCATTTACGCAAATTCTTTAGGACCGAGTCTTTACAACTTGAATCGAGACATACATCATCTCCAGCTATGTTTTAAAATGATAGCCTCACTGCTGTTTGGCAACGGCAGAAAGCATTTCAGCTTCCACCTTCATATTTCTTCCACTTTCTACAACTGTGGCAATTTTTAAAGGGCTGATATCTCACTGTACAAGAAAAAGCTTCATCACTTCGGGGTGTCTCATGAGTATCCAACCATATACTAAAGGTGGTGTGTGTCATTTTTTTTCTCCAAACATCTGCACAACTTTAAATAACCATCTTTAAATCACTCAGGGAACACTGGCAGGATGAATTGGGCACTGAAATTACAGAAAGTATGGAAGACTGTCGTACTTCTTTGCATATTTCAATACAACTCAACTCACAAGTTTCATAGATGGCTTTTCTCATACCTAAACCCTCTGAGTGAAATATCAATTAACACTATCTCGCCGTTTATAAAGTTAGATGCCTGACCTGCTTAATGTTTTGTTTCATAGCAACTTTACAGACTTTAAATGAGACTGAAGAGCACTTATCAACATTCATTAAGAATCTTTTCTTACACAAAAATACAGCTCTGTACAATAAAACACCGACAGCGGCGCAGCTACTCTTAAAGATTCCCCCGTAGTATTGTTGCTTCCTTGAGTGGTATCCAGAGAAGTGAGCAGCACAGCACTTCAAAGATTTACGTTCTCAGTATAATTGAACTCTTGACACAAGCAGTGCAGAGTTCTAGTAAATACCATGTCTTCTTCCTTTTCTTTACCCTGACATCCTTTTGCAAGAGAAAATGAAATCCCCCTGGAGGACCTCTCGCCAGTTCAAAGAGTTGAGTCTTTTGCTCTTTCATGCAGGAAATGTAGAGAATAGAGGACGAGTTGAGTGTTAAATGATTATCTGTCCTGCAACACTTCACCTCACAGTATAGGGTGTTATATTTGACCGCTGCTTGTTAGGGAAAGCGGCTCTGTAATGGGTAATTAGGAAAAGATACTATGATATGAATCATGGTACATGTTGCCAGGGGAGAGGTTCGATATTTTAAGATCTGGATGTTGGCCGAGAAGGCTTTGAATCATTCAGCTTGGGTGTTTCTTTGATTGATGTGATTGGCTACCACCTGTGCTGGAACACTTGAATCAACACAAATCAGCTCGTGCCTACGCTGCCACCTGAAAAGTTAAACTTTTCATAACACTTCACCAGTAACTAGTAAGTAACTCAACTAAATCAAAGCAACAGCCCATCATTATGAGACTAGCAACACACAGCATCAAACATTCAGAGTGAATGGCGAGGAAGCTTCAGTGCAAGTCATACTGAATTAAGAATTATCCCCCCCCCCCCCCCCCCCCTTCACTTGTCCAAAAATCCATAATTAAATAAATTATAAATCAAACCTGTTCTGGTATACCAACTATGTCGAAGGCAGCTTAAAGCAAAACAAAATAAAACAAAAAAAAGCTGCAATGAAACCCTGGAGGGTTCATTTTTCTCAACACTGCATCACAATCAACCTGAATATACTCTATTAAATACAAAATGTGCGTACACTGACTTCATCAAAGCAGCAAGCTACTGGCTTCATATTTAGTTTGATCTAATTCAAATAAAATATCACAACATTTAGAGAAATGGTTTTAGTGACAACAATAGTTCTTTAACCTCAAGTGCACTGTGGAGGCAGACACACTCAAAAGCATCTATAAATCATGGCCTATTTATACGTGATGACCCCATTCGTCAATCTGAACTCATGCAACTCAACTCAGTATTGGCTGTTTGTGTATGCAGATGCGTTTGCTTACATTGGCTTGGACCAAAACCAGGTACCGTGTTCTGTCCTCGTAGTTTAGTCTCTCTGCCAAAATAATGTTTCCTGAAAGGCTGTTGCTGACTGCTACTGTTCTGTTAGATGCCTGAAAGAGAAAGCCATGGACTGTGATTAATAAAGAAATCTGCATTTGTGTAGAAGATGCTTATTATGATGTGCGATCTGTCCATATACCGGGTCTCCGGGGTTGTAAATGATGCTGTATTCTATATGTCCATTAGGTCCATCATCAATGTCTATAGCACCATTATTTCCCGAGAAGCCAGTGAAAATTGTTGTTCCAGGTGGTGTGAGCTAGACAAAAATATGCAAGGGAAAAAGAAAAGTCAACAGCTCTAACAGCCCCCTGTGAGTACAACGTCAACTTACAGCAGAAAGAACATTCATATGGCTATTACTGCTGCCGCTCCATCCCATTAATATCCCCAAAAAATGGGGAAAAAAGGGAAAATGTTGGAGTCAGCAGCAGTCTGAAAGCTTACGTGCACTGCTGACAGAATAACAAAAAGTATGTATGAGAACCACTGCTGTTCCCAAGAGCCCTTAGCAAAGTCCACAGAACCAGGCAGTGGGCAGGAGATCTTGTTCAGGGAAGTTGACAGCAATGTAGACTGACTCACTGTACTGTTAGGGCAGTTGCACGTGGCTATGATAACACACTGTGACAGGAATTTTGAACATGCAGAGCACACAAAGGGTGAACAGCAAAGAACAGAAGTTGTGGTTGCTTAGAACTCAGCGGGGAGCTCTCATTTAATCTCAAAAACATATGACTAGAAAGTCTGAAGATTTGATGCATTATCTTGAATCACTGCAGGTGTTGCAGGTGTATTTGAATAGATGTATGCGAGTTGCAGATGGTGTAAATATCAAAGCCTAAACATAAATACTAAATATAGGCAATGAATAATACGCTGTTAACAACAAACAATTAACTAACAGCCATTTGAGTCGTACCATTATTTTAAATGTCTGACAAATTGTCTCAGATGTAAAGGAAAGAGGCATTAGATTTAAAAATCTGCCCCACTCTGCCTCACAGTTATCAAACATTTCTGGCAAACAGCAACGCATGACAGTACACTGTGTTTAAGATTCGTGCATAGGGGCACAGGGAATTGCTCCCTTACCTCGTTTACTGCGACATAGTAGCGTGGCTGCTGAAAGCGAGGGGCGTTGTCATTCCTGTCCCTCACAACAATCCGTACCTCATGCAAGATGATAGTACCAACCAGCTGATTTGTGCACTGCACCTGAACCACGATGGTACTGATGGAGTTGGGGGGCTGAAAAACAAATAACAAGAAAGAAAAAAAATGCTATATAACACTGTGGAAATTGTAGAGTTCTAATTCCCATGTTTCTTATATAATGGAGTCATAATAACCTACAGCGTATTGTATCTGACAGTTTGTAAAGAGCAATAGGCATACTTAATAACAACAGTGGAAAGCGACACAGTTCCAGTATGAAATCTGCTTGTTAGCTATCATGCTTGCATAGCATTGGTAAAACCTAATGAGGGCGATTGTTTGTTAGGCTACCAGGGGCAGCCCAATATTTATTTGTGAATATGCAGTGTAAGAAAACTATTATAAAGGATGAAAGTGCAAATACACTATACTGAAAGGCAGCATCTCATCATACTGCCATTACTACGTTCATCTCAGTTTAGCAGCAAGGGTCAACTTTCCACATAGTGTAATTTGGCTAACTAGCTCCCTCCATCACTTCTCTTCTTTTCAGCTGCAGAGCTTTGTCCCACACATGTACTTCCATTATTATTTATTCTATATGCATTCATGGCATATTCCTGTTAATAGCTCCACATTCACCTCCTCCTCTTTAGTCCGTATGATCTGAACACATGCTTTAAAACACCTTTTCACTATGACAGCAATACTATGCACCCTGCATCATGGATCCTTTACTGCACCATTTACACAGGTGTGTATGTACTTAGGACCTGTAATGTGTTGCACAGACACATGGACATTTTTGTTTTTTTGTCATTGAATCACTTTAAGGCTAAGAGTGAATTACCATGGCCTATTGACACAAATTACAAGCAACTCTGTTGCTACACCATATCTTGTGTTATTCTAAATCCATCTATCCATACATCTGTTTCCCAGCTGCATATTTGTTGGAATGGCTAAGGGTTTATTTTCTTACTGTATTAATGATTTGGCATAACTAAGGCAAGAGGAAGCTGAGAAATAAACCCTCAGTACTGTACTCACATCTCTGTCCAGAACACGCCCAGTGCTGTTGAGGTAGAGTCTCTGCCGTGCTGGTTCCAATATCACCCAGTAGTCAAAATTATCCAACAACGTCAGTGAGATGGTTCTGCCTGGGTCTTGGGCACGGCCATTTATCTGCATGTTTTCCACCAAAACTGTACCTATAAATGAAGAGCAGTCATAAATAAATCAATGACTAAGACGTAAAAGGATTTTAATAATATTTTATTATACTATGCGGTAAACTGGTTTGTCAAAAAAATGCAATTAAATTGCTTTTTAAAGGACTCATTCTACATACTGGTCAAATATTTTGCTTTAAAAATATTTAAAAGCAAATAGGCTGGAACGTGAAGTCATAAAACTTTAAATGGCCATCATTAGGCAACCAGCAACCAACATTAACAGCAGCAGTCTGTACAAATTTTGTTTTTATTATGGGTGATGTGCTTAATATTGGGTATCCTTTCTCAAATAACTTTGCAAAGAAAAACATAAAATGACTTTTAAGTTTCACTCTTATATGAACATTCAAAGTCTGCCTTAGATAACTGAAAATACTGCCTCAGATCTCTGTGGACTATTCCACATATTATGTAGGCAAATCTCTAAAATTGATAATTATCATCCCTGGGAGCACAGTCACCTTCTGGTTTATATTTTACGGCTTTTAATCAGCAAGTAATTAAACTTTGCTACAGCCTCTGGGACAAATCCTGTAAAGCCAGTTAAATCTGAGGATTGGTCGACTCCTAAGTGGCCAAATTAGATTTTTGAAAAAAAAAAAATACTGGAAGCTTAATAATGCAGGAACTAGCAGCCAACCCTACGTCCTACTGCCCCAGCACCTCCTAGATGCTCAAGCCCTGAGCAGTTTTATTTAGAGCAACATGTACACAACACAGCTTTATTGAAAACACCAAATATGGAAAAATGGCACTTTACTGACGGAAATTGGGTAAACTTTTTTTTTTTTTTTTTTTAAGAAAATGTCATTGCACTGGCCATGACAGTTACACCGGTTATGTTCATTTCTTTTTGGGTTCTTGAGAGATACACACATATTGTGACATAGTGAGAGTATTCTTTGTGGCAGCCATCACAAACAACCAGAACCAAACACGAGTCACTGCTTTACCTGAAAAAGCTTTGAAATGAGATCCTGCTACGACTTTTACTAGTTTTAGCCACAAAAATATTAACACCCAGAAGATCTGTCCATGTTGTAACAACATTTGGGATTCAAAAAAGTCGATTTTTTTTTATTTACTTTTCTAAACCAACACATTTGATGTATCATATCTTTAAAACATTACAACAATAGGCACTCAGTGGCACTCTCCTTGTTATGGCTAGCTGTCTAAACTAAACCTGCCATTGCCTTTATCTGCTTTATGGCTGCTATTGTGACATAATTTTGGAGAAATTTATTTTTTACGCATTGTGATTAAAAATATTAAATGACTGACATGAATTGTATTTAAGACAATCAGTTTGTCTTTATACATATACAATACAAGATTAATTGTTTATAAGTAGAGTACTGTGCAAACGTTTGTTTTTTCCTTATGTTTGCACATTTCAATAAATCCCTGCACCTATTTCACATGTTGTATTGTCCCTAGCAAAACACAAAGAAATGAGTTGTTGGCTCAAGATTTTAGCACAGTACCGCAGCTCAGCTAATGACCAAACATACCTTACATCTGACAGTGTGTTCATGCATTATCATTTACTGACATTTCAACCACTACCTTAATTCCAACCCTTTTCCATTCAGTACATTTTACATGTACCTAACATCATGGATCACGTAATCCAGTGATTTTCAAATGTGACAAAGTGTGAAAAAGTGACTAAAGTTTAGAGCTAACAAACTTACAAGTATACATAGAAATTCTGCAGAGACTAAAAGCCCTTGACATGCCTTGCTAATCTACCAGCTGTAAAACGTAAGAGGGTGGTGGTATTTTAATGGGCTTTTTAATTGGTGCCCCCAACATCTTGTACTTTATCATTTCATAAAACCGGTTTAGTCATTTAGTCATTAGTCACTCAGACTCGAAGATCCTCAAGAAGGAGCACAGATGGAGTTACGATGGAAGCTTTTGCATTATAATTACAATACCCGCTGCTGCATTTTCATGCTCATATTAATGACTGCGATCCTCGTCTGTAGTAGTCAAGGTTTGATGCATCCGTGTGTTGTGATCACAAGGACCAAAAATTATGTGTCTCCGTTAGGCCAAACTCAGCCTGAAAAATGGTTCTTCTAAGAATTTAATTTAAAAGTCAAAAGAGCCCCCTGTTGCTGGTTCATTAATCTAAAACACAGCTTTTCATAATATCTGCCTCAGTAACTTGAGTGGTGAGCAACATTTTTTTTTGAAACTCTCGGGTTGTAAATTACGCAGCTGATAATATTACAAAGGAGGCCACAGAGAGTCTTCTTTCTTTCTCAAGTTAATTGAACTTCAGTTTTTCTGCTGTGACAGCCAAAACTCCTAGTTTTTTGAGCACACCCTCCCTCAATCTCTGTCACGCAGCAAAAAGTTGTCCTCCTCATCAATCGAGAAGATGCCAGAGTCTGTCAGACCTGTGCAGACCTAGCCATGTGTTATATACGGTATGTACTAAATAAATAAAACAAGTCTCTTTAGTAGCCTGTGACTCAGTCAGTGTCATCTCTGGGCAGAAGCGCCTCTGATCTGGGCTTCACAGCAGACCAACTCCACAGAGACAACACAGAGAGCTCACTTTTATCCCAAATATCAATAATGCTGGCATCCATAGATGATGGCAGCAAATAAGTGTGGAGGCCCATTTCTGATAGGTTTCCAAGCTTGGTATGAAAAAAAAAGTCAGTTTCATTGGTAGTTTCACTCATTGGTATTAGCATGGAGTCCAGTCCTTTGAGTTGAGGCCACAATTTTCATTTTTAAAATGAGTTCATGGTGCCACAAGAAACCACATAAAAATATTAACAAGTTGCTAAACAGGAAGTTAGCTCACTGCAAATGTTGCCAGAGACTAGAACTTGCCAAGTACTTTTTTTATTTAAAAAAAAAACGTGGTTAGCACAAAGACCTCCAGTAAGAAAAGATTTTTTTCCCCATTTTAATAGGAGTAGACAGTAAGCACACGCATAGAAATGGTGGCATACTGTTGAAGAAAGGAGTTTGAGTGGAAATAGCTGCAGTCATTATGCACAGCTCTCTTCTGAAATTAGCGGGATAAAACACTAACAACAAATTCACATAAAAAGTCAGCTAGTATAAAAGCTAAACCAGATCAGGTGTTTGAAGGTTTGCATTAGAAACTCTGAACAGTCCCAGAAATGTTTTGTGACCAAACATTGCTAAATTGTATGTATGAAAATGCCTATTTATCTATGTAGTTACTGGCTTTTTACAACACTAAAACGCAATACTGCAACATCTCTGGAAAGAAGTATATCCATTTCATTTGCATATATTTTAATATTTGATATGCAGTTACATGTATTTTCTCCTTTGTGTGGGAGGCAAGGTTTTACTTTCCTCAACCATGACTTTGGTCAGACCTGTCTCCAGGAAATGCATTGCTACTGCAGTTTAAGCCCAAGCAATATCAATACCATCATAATAAACTAAAATAACAAAAAAGTGCTAATTTCTGACCTAGTTTGCTACTTGGCATCTGATAAACAAGACACAAACAAGTAGCTATCCTGCCTTTTTTTTTTTTTTTTTTTTACAAAAAAAAAAGACAAAAAAAAAAAAAAGACAAAAAAGGAAATTTAAGGGGAAAGAAAATCCCCCCAGTACAAACCTTGGGAGTCTGAATGCATAATTATATCGTTAATCCATCTTTGTTTGCATAATTAACAAATAAAAAAAATACATATGATATTCATTTTAAATTTTTCATTTTTGGGGATTAAAATGAGGTAAGAAATCTATACTGACATAACTTCATCAGTTACTTATTAATTGAATTGATTTTGGTATCTTACTGATTGCTTTTAAAACAAAACACGGCCTTAATATATGCCTGCTTCCTGGGTGAGGTCCAGAGAGGCTCCAATTTTGGATGTTACAGAACAGTCTAAAGACTAAATGAGGCACGTGCCTCCATATTTCACATTCAATTCAATTATTAATATGAGACTTTTGGTGCTCTCTATTCCACAGAGCAATGCAACCTCTGAAACTCCTTAATGTTTATGAACTCCTTTAATTGTGTTGTATGTATGTACGCATGTTTATGTACTAAATATAGTAATAGCTGCAGTATTCTGTTACATTGTTCTCTATCAAATAATCTGTGTACTAAAAATGGTCAAGCACCATTAGGGAAGCATGTCTGACAAGATTTCTTGTTCTGTGCACTTGCCATTGTTTATGAATACATGACAATTTAAAGAAGAAAAAAATAATACAAACTTATATAAACAGACAAAGGTTTCATTTTGTCAAATATATTCACCCTTTTGCAGGATGGTTTACCTGCATGTTAAATGTAAAATAAAAACTAAAAGCTATCTATTTACAGTACATCTATTTACAAAAAGTCTGATTTTACACTTAAAATCTGCTAAGCTTTAAAATAAGGCATTTCTTTTAGAAAACCCACACTGTTTGACTTTCTTTAAAACTTCCTAATCTCTAAAATATCAAGGTAACTTCTCTGCCACGTCTCGCTGTTATGCCCACATACTGACTCCTGATCTCACTCAGGCACAGACTCATTAACACATACAGCACAGACATGATCACCACCTGTCAAGAGACCTACTGTGCAGCATACATTGCCAAAATTAAAACAGTGTATGTGTATTGCAGCCATCACTGATTGAGGAGGGATATAACATCACTACTAACTTAGCACTCCACAATTACTCATGATAGACTCTGACATGAAAAACATCTGTCGTTATGCATTTTGGTAGAAAACTGGGGTCAAAGTAGCAGCAGCTGTTTGCTTCAGTAAACAGTGATTCTAAGTGTTCTGTGAAACAATCTCATCCTCTGGGGAAATGTCAAGTGTTTTTTTTCTTTTCTTCCATTTTTTTGTTTTTTTCCCCCTATTGTGTGCAATAGGTCACATGGAGTCCTGGGCATATTTTTTAAAGTTACAAAATTGGTCTTCCTTGCCAATATCACCACTTGTCATCTGTGTGTACAAATGTGAAATACATACACAATATCCCTTTCTGTTACTGAGTTATGATCTTGAATGATGGTCAGAAATATAGTTTTGCATAATATTGCGATTTACATTGTACAACCTCATCCAATTGCAAAATTTGCAATTGTAAAAAGGCTTTCAGTGGACCAACTGGTTAAACTGGTTTGACTGAATTGTGGTTTATGCCCAATAAAATCCTACACTAAATGGACCTTGTACTGGTTTACCACAAGGTTGCTTCAGTTTGAATGCTTACTGACAGTCAATACCAGTGCAAGCCGCTCACTACTGGCTCACAGTGACAGCACTAACATGCTGATGTTAAAATTGCTCTTATCAATCAGTCAATCAATTTATTTATAAGCACATTTAAAAACAACAGGTTGAAAAAAATGCTGTACATAGTAAAAATGCAAAAGGTAAAAAGTAGAACAAATACACACAAAGAACAAAACAAAAACTCGAGTTTTCAGACGGGTTTTAAAGATGTCAAGTGTTGGAGAGATCCTAATTTGAAGAGGCAGACTGTTGCAAAGTTTGGGCACAGCAATCAGAAGCCCTGGGGCCTGTTCTTCGTACCGCGCTAAGTGAGTTAGCTGGATGAGATTGTTGACGATTTCGCGTGATCCTGGATCGTTCGGTTCCCCGAAGCCCATCCGGGACTTGCTGTCATAGCAACAGAGCCGTAAGCGTAAACCTGCTGGGGAGCAGGTTTACTTTATGTAAACAGGATTAGATCGCGGCCACGCAGGTATGTCCGCGTCATTCATACGAAAGCAACAGCGATATTCCACCACTGTTTCACCATAAATAAATAACATCAATGTAACTAAAGATAATGCAGCACTTGATCCTTTTATTGATTTCACACAGATACATACAGGTCATTCCCTAAAAAAGGGAAATGTACTATTAACATTCTATTACATGTATGTGATTATTACAGATGTAATTCATATTTCAGAGTAGTAATTGTAAATTACTTCGTGTAATCAAGATGAGAGACCACGGCTATAAAAGCGAAGGTGGATTTGGGAAGTCTGTCGCAGTCATATCCTGTCCGTTTACGCGAGCAACCCATTGCGGAAGGTGCAAGATTGATAAGGAGAGTCCTCAGAATTCAGCGTATATTGCGGGACAGACAGGATCCTTTAGCTCAGCGCGACAGTGTGCTCATAGAGAGATATCGATTTTCCCGTGAGGGTATTATTCACTTAACCAACTTGTTGACGAGGGGGTGCAGGACCACCACCTGTCTTTTTTTTTGCTCTGCCCTTTTCTTGGTTGCTGTTATGAACAAACAAACAGAGTATTCCAGGGTCTCTTTCCAAGAGACGACAAGCAATATAAGTGATAAATATTACCATTCTGTAGAATATTCTTATATTTCACTTTTACTTGTTCCCATGTTCTAGTGGGTCCTGTTGTGGCTCTAATGTGAAAGGGGATATAATATAACATATTATAATATAATATAATGTAATATAATATTGGATAATATGGTGTGATATGATAAATCTACCCTACCGCCTACTGGTGTTGGCCAGAGGGGCCGATGGCGCGATATGGCAGCCTCGCTTCTGTCAGTCTGCCCCAGGGCAGCTGTGGCTACAACCGTAGCTGCCTCCACCAGTGTGTGAATGTGAGAGTGAATGAATAGTGGCATTGTAAAGCGCTTTGGGTGCCTTGAAAAGCGCTATATAAATCCACTCCATTATTATTGTTATTATTGAATTACTTACGAGTTTGATTTGTCAGCAACTTTCTGCCAGCCCTCTCTCCTTGCTTTTGCAGCCTTTGCAGTGTTCCCTTGCGTTTTAATTAAACTCTGAAACTCCTGAAATCCCTCACTCAAGAGTTCTTGCTCTGCTGCCGAAAAATACCGAGCGCGCTCCTTCGACATTTTCGCCGACCAATCAAAGGGTTGCCGATCAATGTTTCTACTATCGATGCGTAGCCCCTGTTGGGCCACCCAGTGATCTCACATTACTTCATCCAGCTATACTAATCGTCAACAACAGGTGTGTTCGGGGAACCGGAATAGCGAGCTCAGAGTTAGCGCGATGATTTGGTCTTGGATGTTTCATTTGATCTTGGATGTAGTAAGCGACGTACGAAGCACAGGGCCCTGGTCTCCACTGTGTTTTAGCCAGCTTCTAGGGACAATCAGAACAATTTATCAGCTGACCGGAGCAATCTATTTGGAGTATTTTTAGTTAAAAGAGAGGTATGATGGAGCTAATCCATTTAGAGGCTTAAAACAAGCAATAAAATCTTAAAATCAATTCTATAACATACTGGAAGCCAGTGTAAACAAGCGAAGACAGGGGAAATGTGGTCGTGTTTACGTGTGCCTGTCAAGAGTCGGGCTTCAGCATTCTGAAGAAGCTGAAGACGAGAGAACAGAGCCTGGCTGATACCAAAATAAAGACTATTACAGTAGTCAAGCCTGAATGAAATGAATGCATTAATCACTTTGTTGAAGTCAGCAGATGACAAAATGTTCTTAGTTTTTGCAAGGGCCCTAAATTGGAAGAAGCTGGCTTTTACAACAGAATTCATGTGTTTCTCAAAAAAACTGCTATCAAAGAACACTCCCAGATTTTTTGCGACGGGAGTTCTGGAATTTTCCAGAGGGCCAAGGTCACCCTTAAGAGAAAAACAAGGGTCGGAAGGTCCAAATAATACAATCTCAGTTTTTTGATCATTTACATTCAAAGAATTGAATGCAAACCATGATTTAATGTCATCGAGGAAGTCTAGCAAAACTTTTAGAGAGCCTGTAGAATTCGTTTTAAGAGGAAAGTCGATTTGAAAATCATCTGCATAACAGTGAAATGAGATGGGAGCATGTAAAGGAAAAAAGGTACAGGGCCAAGGATAGATCCTTGAGGGACCCCACACGTAAGGGAGTTGGATGTGGATGTGCCACCTATCCTGACAGAAAAGCATCTGTCAGTTAAATAAGATCTAAACTATTCAAGTGCAACCATTCAAGTTCTTATGACATGACAGTTTACTATGTTAACATATTAGTTAGCACTAGATAACTGAGGACCTACAGTACAGGACAATCTCAATTTCTGACATAATAATGGTGACAGACTGGATGAAAAGTCAGGACAGAGACCACAGTACTTTAATATTTCACCATTATAGAGGCACTACACAAAAAGTCAAGGGGCCACTGAATCTGGACGTTATGTGTACAAAACTTCAGGTAATTAATCCAGTGGTTCAGATCAAAGTGGCCAGTCAACCAACTGACAAAGACACATACCTGGACCTTAACAGAGCAACGTCATTAGCAGACTATGACTAGCCATTCAAATATTTACAAAAAATACTTTCATATTTTCAGAGCAACTTCAAATATTTTCAGAGGATAACCAAATGACCTTCACCAAGTTGCAGAGTACAGCCCAGTTTATTCTCCTGAATGATGTAAGATAGAAATGATGCAGTAACATCATTCAGTTTGCAAGTTTGAAGTAGAAACTATAATGTTTTGCACAGGTTGAGAACTAGAAACTGGGATGAGTACCGTAAATGTCGGGCTATAAGCCGCTACTTTTTGCACAAGCTTTGAACCCTGCGGCTTTTAGTCAGGTGCGGGTTTTCTATGGAATTACCGTGATTTTTGTCATATCGTAAGACGATTTGTTTTGTGTGTTGTACGGCACTACGTTGCCTGGCGGAAGGATCGGGGTTCAAGAGTGGTATGTTAGTCACATGTCCGTCCGCCAGGCAACGTAGTGCCGTACGAAGTAGCGCGAAAAACAAACTTCAAAGTAGCGGTACGCGTTCAGCGGGAGTCGTGGATGATGAGCGGCGATAAACTTGCAAGTTATGCCCAAAAAGCAAGTTATGCCCAACTCCACCGGTGGATTCTGACAGCGTGGAAAAGTGTGAAAACATCCACGATCACCAACGGATTTTGAAGGGCTGGACTGCTGCATGATGGAGAGGAGGACACCGCCACGGCCCTTCTGAGGGTGTTCGACTCTGACACTGACAATGAGGATTTCTTTGGTTTTGAAAGTGACAACGAAGGAGAGAAGAAGAGTGGATGACGAAGCCATCCTGAGCCTGTTTGTATCCGACACTGGAGAAGAGGACTTTGGTGGTTTTAGTGCGCAGGAAGAAGAGAAAGATGGTGGTGAATGACTGACTTTTCTTCTTGTTAAAGCTGTGTCACTGCACCTGAGCCTAAAAGGTAGTCCGAATCTATTTTTCTGGTGTGCTGTAGGCTACTGTTATGTACTACATGTGCAAATATGTACCCATAACTTGTTTTTCAAAATATTAATAAAAGTGATGTCTCCAAACAGCCATCTCTTTCCTGACAATTCCCTTTGTGCATATTCTCTTACATATGATAAGTCAACATTGAAACACCTGCGGCTTTTGGTCAGGTGCGGCTAATGTATGTACAAAACAGGATTTTCCCCTGATTTTAGCTTGTGCGGCTAATATTTAGGTGCGCTTTGTAGTCCGGGAAATACGGTAATTCCTGATTGCAGTAATCAGGCCAAAATACTTGTTCAATCAAATATAATAAATGAATCCATAAACACACACACACACACACACACACACACACACACACTTGTTTGACTGCATCAAGCACTGAAATTTACTGTGTGCCTACATCCCCTGATAACACTGCAGTGTAAAATATGGCTTGTGCACTGGTTACAGAATACACCTCACCGCTGCATGCTGGCTTGTTTGCAAATAATGGTCATAGAAAAAAGGTCGGGAAAACTGAATCTTTTGGGCCAGCTGCCAAATATGGCTACTGAATCCCATGCTGCACAGATTTGTCACTCTACTTTTTTGCAGTGATGCATTGCTACTTGTTAAAGACTCTTGGTTTTATTAAAACAAGTATTCCCAGCATCTTACAATTTGTTGGCACCACAATATTTTCTGTTTCCAGAACTTTCTGGGCTGCAAGAGAAGCGTGTTCACTTTCTATTAATTCCACTGTATTGAAATGAGCTGCAATTAAGTGCACTGACAGTTTAGCCCTTAATGAACAAAGCGGGTGAGTTTAGGAGTTAGACAGCTTCTATACTTTCAGTCTTATAACTTTCCTGTTTGATTAAGCTTATAGTTAAGGGTTGGGTCAGGTGATGTTGAATTACCCTTCATTTATGTTGCTGTAGGTTCAGGCTGCTGTCGGACTTCCTGTGATCCAGTGAGCATTTCTTTCCCACGCGCATTTTGCACTGCTGTTGCACTGATATGCTCCATTGCATGGCATTAACTTTTGTTTTCTCTCCCATATTCTGTGTTCTGTTCTCGCCTCTTTATGCTCTTCTACTTTCTTCTTGCTTGCTTGCCATCATCACCAGACCTTTAAGTAACAGGATTTCATTTGACTGTAACATTGAAGGGCTTTAACCAGTAATAATAAAATAAAATAATAAAAAATAACACTTCACTGTGATAAACTGCTAAAATAATTATTTGAACATAATAGTTTTTTTTTCTTTTCCTTTCATACATAAAATCAAACAGTATTACCCTAATGAATGACAGTAACTGACAGTTGCTAAATATTTCAATTAAAATAACATAAGTGTGAGTACAAATATAACTTGTCAATTTGTTTTAATAATCTTATGTCAAGTGCTGCAATTAGATATATAAATGAATAAATAAGCTGACTTTTGACAGCGCTGAGTATGCTACAGTCAGTCTCAACTGTTATAAAATTAGAAAAATACAACTGTTACAACAGCAGCAGCAGATGCCACAATGTAATTAAATTATAGTAATGAACTGACAAATGTGTGCATTCCTAATTAATTTAGAGTCTCACCCATATCTGCCAAATTGTTCAGATGATTTCCCTTGGTGTAATATTGCTATTCATTTTGAAACAAATGGGTCCAGCAAGAATTTTGACAGTACAATTTGCATAAATTCATGAATGTAAATGTTCTTTCTTGGAAATCATGGATATCACGTCTTCCAGAAAAGCTACTAAAGGGCCATTGATTTGATGAACTCACAGTTCAACCTAACAGGGGGTGCATTAGGGCACACAGCATTGGCATTGCAGAACCATGATGCCATATATAATAAGGTTAACAAGATCACATAAATATGCTGGATGATTGTTCCTCATCCATGTGGCTTGTATCCTGAGCTACTTACAATTACTTTCTTACAATGCATAGCAGGGGAGTCAACACTTACATCTGCTCCCTCAAAGCCCTATAAACAGGTCAGAGCCTGTAAACAAGAAACCTGTTGCCAGGAACTGCTGAGCAATGTCCATTTGCTTCCTTGGGTAATCAGGATTGGAATGTGAGACCAAGCTCTTTTCAAAAGAGAGTGGACGGCCTTGATATTTGACTCAGGCCCAATCAATGCTGAAATATCAGACAGCCTGGAATATATCTATGCTGCTATGGCGATCTATCAATGACATAAAGTCCAACATTTGAGTCAAAGGTGGGATGCTTAAGATGACATCCTCGTTGTTAAGAATGGAAAGTTTCATATGACTCTTTATGACTAATACAATACTTAAGATCAAAAGTGAAACACACAATGTTGCAGAGGTTTTAATTGTTTTCATTTTAAAGTTCAAAGTGTGCATTAAACTTATGATGTGAATGTGTGACTCACTTATTTATATATTATCTTAATCAGTTATGCATACTGTAGTGGGCTCAGTTAGTATCTCTACATTTGAAAAGCAGCCTCTCTGAAGCTCACCGTTCAAGAACCAAGCTTTTTATCTGCAATGACATTCTGATTTACGGCCCGGAGCCGCTTCATTGATCATGAATGGAGGACTGACTTGATGCATTCCTTGAAATATGTCATATTATTGGAACTGCCATCACTTTAAAGCAATTCTATATCTAACTGTACATTGGCATGACATGAGAGATGGGGCAAGTGGATCTCTCAATTTTTTAAGCTTTGGGAAAGATTGATGCATATTCACCAACACAGCCAAAACTGTTATAGGACAGAAAAACAAGTTTTTTGATGCTGACAGCTACGTTTAACCCAGACACTGTTTCCTGTTCTCGTTAAATGACATCCAAACATATTTTTGAAATAACAGTCCTTAAAATTCCCGATTAACGTTCTAAGATAAACACACTAACAAAAGTGCTTCGTTACAACTATGCCCATTTATTCAACAGCTGAAGTGAAACATTTTAAAAAACACATTTTCTAAACCTAACAATGTGGTTTGGGTGTCAACAAACAATCACCCTAATACTCTGCAGTTTTATCACAGCTATTGCGAATTTGATTATTGCAAGGCCTTAATAAACAAGCCAATTAAAATGCTTTACAGAAAATAAAAACATTAGCAGTTTTATCCAATAAAACAAGTTTCTACACATTGTATTAGAAATACAAGAACCCTTTAGGCCAACTAAGAAAATGTTTAAAGATAAAATTTGGCTATTAGTCGCATGAAAGAAAACAATACATATGCAATCATTAATACAGCTTTAAGTATTCAGTTATATATATAAAAAACATGAGTTTGTTGTGTGCATGTTACCACAGTCATAATGTCTATACAACAATAATTTTAATAATAATGCATATCAACACAAGCCAATAATAATCATCATGTCTTCCAGTCAACCGGTTTCTCTCATCTTTTCTGATTTGCAACAAATAAAATGCAGAAAAGATGAAAAGAAAAGTCGACATCTTGTCGATAACAATGAGCAAGTTAATATTGCAAAACTTTGTCTATTTTTGACTCTACAGTCTCAACAGTTAAGTAGGTGAGACAGCTTTCTTTATTTTGGAGCAAATAACTTCTCAAGAACTCATAAAAACTTGATTTTTACCCTAACCCTAACCCGACTATAGGCACTCAATAATCCATATAATGATATTCTTAGATGCAGTGCTTTCTGTGTGAATTCAATTTTATGGCAAGTTATCCAACATAACAGAAGATGATGAAAGATACAAAAAAGATATACACAATGAAAATATATATATATATATATATTTACTAATAAACAAAAGTGAAAGGTTTGACCTTTTAGAAATGTGGGTTTTGTGGTACTGGCTTCTACAAAATTCAATCCATCCAGTGTTTGTTCAGATTTTTCTGAATCTCAGACTGGCTAAAGCATCGTTGTCATCCCTTGAACAAAAAGTTAGAAATCGATTCTCTTTAGGAATTAGAGCTGGCAGTGGTGTGATTTAGTAGAATAAAACCTAAGAGGTGTTTTTTTGTCAATCTGCCACCACAATGACCCAGCCAGCCTCCAGGTGGTGAAACAAGAGATGTTACTGGATGTGAGGAGTCTGACTAGGGTAGCCAGTTTAAGCGCACTGGATTGAGCAAGTGAGTCAAAGGCTAGCAGAGGGGCCTGGGTTCAAATCTGCCCTCAGGCCATTAAGTGCATGCCTTCTTCCTGGTCTTTCTCTTAGCTACCCTGTCGTCCTTCCATTGTCAAAAAGTAAATAAATCAATAATAAATAAAAGCTAAAAAAAAAAAGTCTGAATAATTAGAAAAGGCAAATTGCATAAAATGCTTTATCCAACAAGTAGGATTCTGGTCATCTTATATAAAAAAAAACAAAACAGATTAGCCTAAGTGGTCATCTTTCTATTGTTGCACAACACTGCACACTCTGCTTTTCAGATTGTATTGCTTGCTCCAAACATGAAACATGAATGGCCAATCATTTTAATGTCTGTTCAAACTGATGTGAGGATTAAACTAATCCTTGATCTCATTATATGTGTTTGAAAATGAATGACGAATCCTCTATATCTAATCAAAAGATGAATGTGAATTACCAGCTGACAAACACAAATATATCCAATAATACAGGCAGCACATATTTATGCTAAAGAGCATACTTAACTAAGTTTAAGGAGAAACAACCTATGCTAGTTCCCACACATATCTATAATATGTGTGGGATATAATGATATAATTCCACCAAAACCTTTGGATATTACTGTATATACAATGAATAACTAAAACCATGATTCCTTTTTGCTGATAATAAGCAAAACCATTCAAAAGAGTCAAGGCTGCTATTAACAGGGCTGAAGAACAATGCACCCACAGATACTTTCATTTGCTCCAAAAGCTCCCAAATCTTGTATTGCTCCAAGGACAAGCACTATGTTAATGCAGTGTTAAGTCATGAAGACGAAGAATTACAACGATATTTTTATTCTGACAATAACAAACGGTAAAGACAAACCAGTATGTAAACCAGCTCCCAGTTAAATCCTGGAGCCCAAGAGAAAAGCACAAACGGGCTGATGGTGTGCATGGACAATCGGTGCAGAGCCAACAGCAGGGACTAGTGAGTGCAGACTTTACCGATCATAATTTCTCAGGGGTACTGTTCCCATTGTTCCCAAATGACACATTCTGCTGACCCTGACTGTGTGATATTGGGTTTTTTTGTGCTGTATTGAGATGTGACAAAACAACAACAACAAACAAAAACAAAAAAAACATTATCATAACGCAACATCATTGGCCAGTTAGCTAAATATGTTATAGCTAAGACAATTCAAACGAATCAGCCACAAGCTATAAAAACACCCATGAATAAAAGCACACATTACAGATGAACTAGCAGGAGCTGACAGCACCCAGAGAGGAACAGAGAAATACCCAAATACAAGTGCTACACAGTTCAGGTTGGTCAGGAGTCACTGGAACATGGTTGGTTATAGCAGCTGAAGCTTTAGTTGAAACTTAAAACACATGTGTTCCAGTAACTGTTTCAGCAAAATATCATTTATATAATAACGAAATATTCCATGTATGTGGAATCAACCTGACATGTTTTCTGCATTTCCTTTCTGCAAATGATGCCATTAACAATGCTGGGTAACATTGTTAACGCTGCAGCTTTAAAAAAAAAAAAAAAAAACACACACACAAAAAAAACCCACTTCTATTCTCCCGTGAGTTCTACATCTAAAAAGATAAAAGTAGGTTGAAAAGCTTATTTATATATGTAAACCGCCTGGACAGAATGTCTAAACAATTTTCACACTTATTTGTTGACCAGGTTTTTCTGTGGCGCTGCTTATGTAGAGGCCAAACTTTTATAGATTTAAGTTTCCAGGCTGCCTGTGTGCACAATACAGTGTGGAAAATAATCATTCTGCTCTATAGTCTCTTCATGTATAGGCTACTACTGTGGGATTCCCTTAGAGAGATGTGAATAATAAAAAAACCCCACATATTCCATGATGACACTATTAATCTAAGGTGACAATCCCATCATATTCTTGGGAAAACCAGCTGAATAATGTAGTGAGGGATGTATGCTAACATCAGCCAGCCTCGGGACTGATAAAACAGACTTTTTTTTTTCTGCTGCCTTAAAAAAAAAATGTAGTGAGAGAAAACAAAATTGTTTGGGTGAGTTAAGTATGGAACGTTTAATTAACATGTTGTGATTTTCCCTGATCGTGCATAAAGTAAACACATTATCTTAGATTAGGCAATTTGACTCAGGGATTATTTGCATCTCAGAGGCTGAGCATTTTTCATTGATATTTAAAACCCCAAAGAATTCAAGTATTTTCATGCAAATAATAACACAGTGCAGCACACAAAAAAATGAATGGCCTGCTTCTATGGTGTAATGAGGATAAGCACAAAGCGATTTACAACAAGAACAGATGTAATTATGCTGACCGTTTATCTCAACAATATACTGTAATTGGTGTCTTTATTTGCACATCAAACACTAAAACATGTACTCCACTTCTGAACAAAAAAATAAAAAATAGAATTATCACACACACTAGTCTAATTAGATGCAAGTAGACAGTGAGGTACAGGCTGTTGCAGGCCACTGTCAATCTGATTAACAAAGACTTTCGGTGCCTGGAAAGCAGAGAGTTTATAATAAATTGAACCAAATTAAAAACAGCTTGTTAGGCACAAAATATACAGAAATATATAAATGTATTACTGAGGTATTCATTGTGTCCTGCATGGAGTGTGTAAGTGAGGCTCACTGAATGCCCTCCCCTCCCCTCCTGTTTTGCTCTCTAATCCACAAGGAACAGGTGTTGTGCACTAATCCGGGCCTTTTAGCTACGCTCTAATTATATGTTGATGACCTAGCAATCATGACAACTGGCCGTGATCATAGAACTGAGACCAATCTTTGTTTGTGTCTGTGTATGTGCACACGTCTAACACAGAACGGGGAACATAGCCTTTATATTGAATCCTTAATCAAACATCTACAGAAAATCATTTTCAAAAATACATAAATGTTCACAGACTATAACGTTACTACAACAAGCTATATGCACTCATTTCACTAATGCCCACATGCATGTGAACAGAAGCCAGCAGGACTCCTTTTGTTTGAGCAACAGATGTACAGATGTACAAAAATAAATTGGCCACTTAGGTGTCTCGGCCTTAGTTTGTCCAGATGTTTCCTCTTCTGTACCACCACCATGTTTGATTGACATGTTTGCTGTGACGTAAGGTTTACATCAGATATAACAGAGCTCAAAAAAATTCCGCTTTTGTCTCTTTAGTCCACAGAATATTTTCACAAAGGTTTTTTTGATCATCAAGATATTTTCTGGCAAATTTGAGATGAGTCCTCGAGACTCCCTTGATGAGTCGTCTTGTACTGTTGCTGTATTTTTCCTAGGAAGTTCACTGTGATTCACTGGACTCCCAAAGCCTGAGAATTGGACTTTCCAGACTGACTGACGTCAATAACTTTGCTTCTCACATGTACTTGAGTTGCTTTAGATCGTGGCATGATATATCCTTTGTTGAAATCTTTTATCTTTTACTGTTTCTCTGCACAGGTAGGTTTGGATAGCTTTGTCATCATTTAAAAACTGCATTTTCTATTTACTCAGTCACCTTTGTGTAATATTAAAATGTATTTGTATAAGACAAATATACAAAAGAGAAGACAGAAATCAGGAGGAAAATGCTTTTTTCTGCACCCTTGAATCTGGTGAATTTCAAAACTAAGAAAAGGTTAAATTCTTATCAGTCTTTTAGGTTTGAACTTCTCTGTTCTGAAATGTACTGCTAAGCCAGATGGTTTGCAGTCTTTAGCTATGTGTTCTACGGTAGGTTCTACTAGACTCAGGTAATATACTGTAAAATCTGTCAATAATCTCTCATCGCTTTGTGCCTGTTTTTCGTAGGTATAGAATGGATTTCACAGCAGTAGTATGGTAGTGCATATATTCCTTTATAATGAAAAAAGGTGGAATAACAAGTATTTGACTACATAAATGAGCCTTTATGCCCAACTAAGTGTGCGTGGAATATAAAATAAAACTGAAGTTGTTAAAGTCAGGAGAAAACTGATTTAATAAAAGCATGCTCTGCACAACAACAATCATAATGCTATTATGAAAAGCACATTATAATCTTATTTGTTTGCTTTTTTCATCGTATTTGTGAATTTAATGACAGCCCCTGCCAAAATATAGCACCATTCTGCATCTGAATAGCAGTAGTTTGATATATCTTCTTGTCACTTAAGTGATGAAACCATAAGTAACTCTTTTTTGTTTTCCATTTATTTCCACGTTGAAATGCAAGCATAACAATTATATTTCCAGAGTACTGATCTCAAAGGCAGCTCCAGCATTGCAAGGACAGTTTCAGTTCAGGGCAATAGTGGAACGCAGGATCTCATCTTTCTCTTGGGATCAATAAGTTTTCAACACACTTGGAGCAAGACTTACAAATTATACCTGTGCTATTTGTACAGGGTGGTACTGAAAGTCCCACACATCAATTTGCTCCCTTCCAGACAGCTACTATTGTTTGAGTCCAGTCACATTCAGGACTAAAAGGTGTTTGAAGATTCGTCTTAGTGAAGCAAAAGAAAGTGTTACATGCCTGGGGGTGTTTCACCAGACACCTACCCCACTGTTGGGCAAACCTTGGACGAATGTTACTGCCTTCCAGGTGCAATTAATTGAATAAAATTACATTTTTTTTCAGCTACAACCAAATGTGGCTCAATTTTAATTGAAAAAACTGATCCCTAATCTGAAGTACACGTTTAATTCCCAGCCAGTGCAAGCATCTTTAGTCACTGTGTCATAAAAAGAAAAAGAAAAGAAATAAGTCGACATAAAGAAAGGGAAAGCCTTGAAACAGACCAACTATGCAACATGTTGATATAAAGGAATGAAGCAACTTGAGAGGATGATTGAACTAATGACAACCCTGGTGGAGACACACAGTCTGAGGGATTGAGTTCACTTTAAGGAGAGAAATTAATGAGTCCTTGGTGGCTGAGAAAAACACACACGTACGCTGGATCTCATTAATTGTTTAAACATAACACATTTAACACTTACTAAAAAATGCCTACAAGCCCTTTGAATACCAGATAACCAGAATACTCCTGGTATTTTACACACGTGGAAACCCTTCACCACTCAGCACTCACTGAAGTAGTCATCACGGATGAGCTGAGAGACCTTTAAAAAGACATTCAGCAATGACACATATTGTGTTTGCCATTTGTTCAGCTCTCTCAAATCTTTTAATTCCATGTCAAGGTTACGCTGTGCTAGTTATCGTGGGTCTTAAAACCCAACACACCAATGAAGCAGCGAGGGGAAGGACTTGACAACAAACCAGAGAAAACAGCTGAAGTGCTCCACAAGTTTTAAGTGACTCACTCATCTTCATACAGACTCTAGTGCTGTATTCACTCAATGTGATGCAAGTTCAGAGACAAGCGTGAAGAAGCGGAGGAAGGAACATTTTATGAATTGTCTTATTAAAATAACATGAACCTCATGAAACTAAAGAAAGTTAGTTATTCAGTTTGCATGGCATTATATATTATATTGTTAACAGTTTGTTAATAAGACGGCCTTGTCATAACAATAAGTGTAAGTCAAGGTATATCTCAGTGGCTACAAATTTAAGCTAGACCTCTCCCCAGGATTTGCAATACACTCACCACAATGCAAGCCCCTTGGCCCTCTGGGTCAGAACATAATATTTTTTTCTTTTAAATATAATTAGAGTAGAAATAAAGAGGTTAAAAAAAGTGTATCTATAACAACAAAAAGTGAAAGAAAACCAGGCAATTTTTTAGACTTAATAACATCTACATGTAGTTGATCAGCTAATATTAGTACTCTTTGTATTGAATAATTACAGTAGGTTAGCTCATTCAGCAACATATACAGACAAAATTAACCATAACTTGGTGTTTTCCCAGCAACATATGGTGTCTATCCCAATATACTAGGAAGTAAACGCCCCAGTCTCTCTCTCTCTCTCTTAACAGTATGGCAGCACAGAAGTAATAGTGCCAGATGCACCTGTGGAATTTCTCTGTCATTTAGTGTATCCTAACCCTCATCCTGTCAACTGGCTAATTCAGTTTGTTCCCAATTATGTCACCGTTTTAAATTTTGCCTTCATTGGTCCTATGCGGGCGGCACGGTGGTTAGCACTGTTGCCGCACAGCAAGAAGGTCCTGAGTTCAATTCCACCATCAGGCCGGGGTCTTTCTGTGTGGAGTTTGCATGTTCTCCCCGTGTCTGCGTGGGTTCCCTCCGGGTACTCCGGCTTCCTCCCACCGTCCAAAGACATGCAGTTTGTGGGGATAGGTTAATTGGATAATCCAAATTGCCACTAGGTGTGAATGTGCCAGTGAATGTGAGTGTGAATGGTTGTCTGTCCCTGTGTTTTAGCCCTGCGACAGACTGGCGACCTGTCCAGGGTGCACCCCGCCTCTCGCCCTATGACAGCTGGGATTGGCTCCAGCACCCCCCGCGACCCTGAAAAGGATAAACGGTAGTGAATGGATGGATGGTCCTATGCAAAAAATATTTTGGCGTCCCACGGGACGAAAAAACCAAAAATAAAAGGAAATATATATATGCAATTACTGTTTACCAAAACCTTTTGGGTCAAACATTAAATTATACAGTATCAATGAAAATAAGATAACAGTATCAATGACACTTCATTCATTCATGTTGAAGGGAAAAGCCTCTGTTATCATCTACATGGGCAAATTCCCAGACTGGAACATTAGAGACATCGCTGTTTTTACCTGAAAGAGTGGAGACATTTCCAGATTGTGCCACACATGAAACGGGAACTAGAGTTCCTACACCTCAAGCCCCAATCCAAGCAGCAATAACCCTCCTGGGAGTGAGGAAAACACTATCTGTTGATGTGACTGCCCAATGATCGGCCGGAAAATCTACTCCAAAAAGATGTTACCTTTGGTCCCGAAAACAAAGGTGGGAGGTAGAAACTGTTTGCTTCTCCTGTCACATTACAACATGCCGTGAGCATAGCACGTATAGTGCATATAGTGTGTCTGTAGCTTTTTGTTGCTTTTTGTTGTTTCAGGTAAAGGCAAGTCACATTGTCAGGCACAAGTCAGACTCATTCTTATTGGGTGCCAGTCTCCACCAGGGCTGCCCTTTGTCAAAGATTCTAGTCATAATATTTATGGACAGAATTTTTAGGTGCCGCCTAAAAATGTGACGATGTCAAATTTGAGGATCTCAGAATCTCATCTCTGCTTTTTGCAGCTTGTACTGGGATGGTGTCTGGAATAAGAATTAGCAACTCCAAGGTTGAGGCCATGGTTCTCAGCCAGGTCAGGTCGGGAACAAGTTGCTGCCCCAGGTGAAGGAGTATGTTGGGGTGCTGTTCATGAGTGAGGGAAGAATGGAGGTTAAAGACATATTGGAGCAGCGTCTGCTGTAATATGGACACTGTACGCTGTCTGTTGTGGTGAATACACAGCTGGACGTGAAAGTGAAGGTGTCTAGTTACAGGTCTAGCTTTGTACCTACTCTCTCCTATGACCACGAGCTGTGGGCAGTGACCAGAATAATAAGACTGAAGATACAAGCGGCAGAAATAAACTTCCTCCAAAATGTATTGGGCTCTCCTTCAGACAGCGTGAGGAGCATGGTCGTTCAGGAGTTCTGGGCATGTCCTGGAGGAGGCCCCAGGGATGACCCAGCACATGCTGGAGAGATTATATCTCTGCACTGGTTGATTTTGTGCTCATTTTAGCTATCTTAGAATGGGGTGAAATTCAATTCAATGAATTGAAGCACCAAATCACAACAACAGTTGCTTCAAGGCAGTTTATATTGCAAGGTAAAGAACCTGCGATATTACAGACGATTGCTGATTTCATCATAAAAATATGTTTAACTTGAAATTACTGAAAAATTAAGCGATGCCAAAAATCAAACACCAGTAAATAAGCTTTTAAGTAATAGCGTGGAGCATAGTTTATATATATAGGTATAGATTTTCTTTTGACAAAATATGCAAATTAACAATAACTTGCAATAAAAAATAAATAAAAATCTTTACATGACAACCAAATAAGTAACAACTTGAAGTATCTGTGGAGGATTTTTACTTTGATTGTGTTAGTGCCTGTCAGCACTGATCAAAATGCAACTACTTATCACAGTTCAGACTGGATCTACCTTAGCAGCACACTGCATTTCATTTTGCTAGATTGACTTCCCTTTATGAAAGCCCTTCAGTAACACTCATTTATGATTTCCTAAACTACGTAAACTGCTCGATAAACAGGGGGGTTAACGGGATATTCACACGCTTCAGGCAACAGTTGATACAAATCGCGAATTTACAGAGCCAAGTTCAGAGAGAGCATACTTATTTATGGATACTCCGATTCCTCGCTGCTGTTGCAGGAAGCTCTCTCTCTACTCGATTCTTTTCTCTCTCCACATATGCAGCTGCCCCTAAACAATGAGATAGAAATCTCTCCAATCTGATTAAATGCTTTTGGATTAAGCTCATGGGCTGAATAAGCAAAGGAGCCTATAGAAAACAAGCTTTGTCTTCCCAATTGTGATCGACTCATGGAGTGAGTGAGACTTTATGTGTCGCGCCTGGCACCTGTCAGTGGATCTGCAGAAGCAACAGCTCAGATAAATTAAACATGTTATGCTTCATTTGAGCAACTGTGCTGCTATCCGCTCCTGATTTCTCTCCTTTTTCTAAAATAAGAACCTCCAAGAACAAAAAGGAAAGAAAAAAAAAAAAAAAGCAAACCAAAATGAAAAAGGACAAGAAAATGTACTTCTTTCACAACGTCCATACCAAGTACTATCCTCTTAGCTGAGTCAAATATAAATCTTCACAGACAATCAATAAATGAACAACTCCTGATACAGCGCTTTGACAGTTGCAAATGTTATTATGTTTCTGAGCAGCACACCTCCTCCACGGGGAACCGTATACTTTTTTTGGCTCTTCTGCCTCAGATCAAATTTGTTCTTCTGAGAAGGCAGGGGGAAGAGGATTATATATTTATTTGTTTGTCTATCTTTTCTGACCCTGACCAAACAAAGCCAGACAGAAGAGTGATTATGTTGTTTGCTTTCCCATTCACACACATGAATGAATGTAAAGGCAAATGCTCCGAAGAGATGGGATCTTATTATGTGCCATTTGTATGGTTTCTGTGTGACAGAAGAGAAGAAATGAAACACATTTAGATGGATAATTGCTTTGGTCAATAACGGCAGGTTTCCTGTTTTACATTCCATTATGGTGAGGATGGGCTCTGCCTGTTTCATCACAGAGAGATAAATAAAAGGATGGTGGAGCCAGAAGAGACCCATATCCCAGGTAAATGAGAGCTTTATGAGGAAGATTAGTGCAAATCCCTCACACAGTGCATAGGCACATGTGGGGCGAGAGAGGCTTTCGGATACAGGCTTGGCTACCTCCATCTCACAAATTCCCCCAGCAATCGATCAAAGCCCCAAATCACAGCTGCATACACACACACACACACACACACACACACACACACACACACAGGAAGGAGTAGGTGAGACACTATGACGGCCTGAATTGTTTTTTTATTGCACTGATGAATAGGTGACCTGATCTGACACAGAGACAGTCATTTGTACTCTCGGGATACAAATATTCACATAATGTGCATGCATTTATGAACATATGATTCCTCTCTGTAAGATACACAGGCAACAAAAAACAAACAAAAACAAAAACAGTGCCCAGAGTGCATACAGTGTACTCTGTAAGTGGAGCATCTGTGAAATTGTATTTTGACTGTATAAATAAGCTCTGGATGCCATCTGTACTGAGAGCTGCTCATTAAACTCTGTTAACCTGCAGTACTAATATCTGCAGGGAGAGATGAGTGAGACAAAGACACACCTGCTCCATTTAGGGAAAAGCATTTCTCATTCCCTCAGTGAACATATAGCACCTCCCAAGTAACAGTTATCACATGCAGGCACATATTTACATGTAAAGACATACTCATCATGAGCAAAATCCAGACGGCAAACACTCACAAAAAATAGAGACTGCTATAACGTAGAAACAGTTAACGGAGAGGCCAGAGAGAAGATGAAGGGAGAAAAGAAGGGGAGGAGCTGAACAGTTTCACCTGACCCACTCAAACGCTGCATGTCTGATCTATGGTTCAGTGATTTGTGTACTGCTGAAGCACAGCTATACAAAATACAACCTGTGCAGGGAGCAGACAACTCATTAATGGAGCCCCACATCACGTCTGTATGCCAAACACCATCTGTATTCATTCAGATGCACACACACAGGCATATTTCTGATTCACCCTGGGAGAACAGTAGCAAAGTACACATCGAAAACGCAGGGAACCGATCTTTAATTTAAAGCACAATAAAAATTATGACATCTTAGACATAACATCTCTTATAACCAACTATCAGTATCAAGTGCCTTCAACTGTGGCTGTAGCTCATGTGGTAGAGCAGGCCACCTACTAACTGGAAAGTTGGCAGTTCGATCCCAGTCTGCTCCAGTCTACGTGCCAAATGTCCTTGGGAAAGCTACTAACCCTGCGTATGAATGCGTGTGTGAATTTTAGATAGGAAGTGCTTGGGTCAATGTACAAGTTGTGTAAAGCACTGCTCAGCAGCAGTGCTCAGATTAAGTAGAAAAGCACTATATAAGAACCATTTACCATAAACTACAAGTCCACACTAGATGAAAAATTATATTATAATAAAAGCACTTTGGCATAGAAAATAGTGCTTGAGTGTATGACTGGCTGAATGAGGCTTATTTAGCTTGCGCTATATAAGTACCAATCTATGTATTCATGACAAAAAACACTCTGTACCAAATCCCAACAGTGCAATACACAACGTTTAAGTGCAGTAGCAATTACCATACATTGGAATACATTGTGACGTGGGAATACAGACAGAAACATAGGCGTGAAACTGGCACGTACCATTTGGGCTCTCCTCGTCAACAGTGACTATGGTTGCAGGGGGACCAGGCCGGGACAGCTTACACTCTGCGTATGCAAGAAAAAAAAATTAAAAACTATGTCTGCATATGATATTCATTTAATTCTGGTTACATCACCAGAATGACACAATGATAAAGAACAATAGTGAACACCTAAAGCAGAGATAGCAGTCTTACCAAACTGGGAATATAATCATTTCATATATACACTGCTCAAAAGAACAAACAAACAAAAAAAACATTCAAGGAACACTTAATCAGTTTAATTTACTTCATCATCACCAGTGTGTGAATGTGTGTATGAATGGGTGGATGACTGGATGTGTAAAGCGCTTTGGGGTCCTTAGGGACTAGTAAAGCGCTATACAAATACAGGCCATTTACCATCATCAACTCAATCAGTTAACTTAATCAGTTAAGTAGCAGAGGGGGTTGTTAATCAGTTTCAGCAGCTTTAGTGTTAATGGCATTAACAACAGGTGCACTAGAGGGGCAACAATGAGACAAACCCCAAAATGGGAATGGTTTTAAAGGGGGAGGCATTTTCCCCTCCTCATCTTTTAACTGTATTTTAACTAATTTTCAATTTGGCTAGGGTCAGTGTCACTACTGTTAGCATGAGGCAATACCTGGACCCTATAGAGGTTGCACAGGTAGTCCAACTCCAACAAGAGATTCTAAGAGACAGGAGAGGTGGACAGGCCCTAGAAGGTCCTTAACCCTTCTGCATGACCAGTATCTGCTCCTTTGCAGAGGATGAGCACTACAAAATTAGCACTCCAGCAGGCCACTGGTATGAATCTCTCTGAGGGCCTCACATCCTCTAGTGAGCGCTGTGCTCGAACCCTGCAGTTCTATATAGAATAGGGGGACATGTTTAAGTTAATCCAATTAAATTTTGACAGAACACCATTTTTTTCACTTTGATTTTCGAGGTCTCTTTGAATTTAGCCCTGTGAGGTTGATCAGTTTCATGACAGCACACATTACCCAGTGCATATCAGTACAGATATCCAGCATGATTTGTTTTGCCTACTGTAATTTGATGTGTTTTCAAAGTGTTCCTTTAACTTTTTTTGAGCAGTGTATTATATTTTCAAATAATGTCTAAAGATTTAGATTTCATGAAGAAAAATAAATGCTGAAATTACAGTGGTATCATCACTCCTAGTGACAGCAATACATTTACATGTACAGTAGTCACAGTAGTAATCATAAATAAAGTGCTCATATATGGTATGTCACAGAATTATGCTAAAATTGCAAATTAATTGATAAAAAAAAAACCCTGACACTGTTCATATTTCGCAGCTGTAAGGAAATGAATGTCAACATTTTCTCTCAGTGTCACACAGATGCTGTCATGCTGATGTATCATTTTACAACAGGTGGCATCAATGACTGCTGCCACAGAACCATCAGCAGCAATGGACTGTGCGATAGTGACACCAGACAAGCAGGGTGGTGAAAGCATGTGGCAACATCATAAGCAGAGCACTGACGAGAATGGCTTCACAGATGGAGGTCACAGCAGCTAGATGGTACGAGCACATGGGACACAGGTAATGGCAGCTTGACAGACAACAGCAGATGGGGCAGCAGGAGAGGTGGAGACAGGAGAAAGGAAAACGTCTAGCCAAGATGAATAGGTGCTGCAAGGCAACGCTCTCCACAGCCAATGTAAGGAAAGTTCAGGATTAAATGTCATTCATAGAAGAGGTAGAGAGAAATGGCAAAAAGGGAGAATATGGGAATGTTAAAATACAAAAGGAAAACAGACAACAGATGATTGCCCTCTTACCCTCATAGTGCCAGTCTGAAGGAGTCAGAGGTTAGAAATAGAAGAAATAGAAAAAAATATCATCATAAAATAGGAAGAGATATTAGAAAACAGGGCTGAAGAGAGGCAGTTTAATGGAATATAAACTCAAGAGACCTCTCAAAATTGTGGGTATTAGCAAACCCCACACAGTTTTTGGAGAAATGGCCAGTCGATCTATTCTTTCTGCCAGCAGCTGACTGTTTTGAGAAATGTTGTATGCAGGAAAAATGAAATTAAGTTAAAGTATAAATTCTGTGCTTGTGAAAGAGAAAAAGAAGGTCAGCAGAAGCCTTTTACTAGTTACTCAAAACATCTTTCTATCCTTCTTTTAAATGGCCTCCATCTTGTTATTCATTGAATCTGAAGCAGCTTGCTTTCAGGTGGTGTCGTCTGACATTACATGTAATCAGAGATGGAAATAATGACACCACATCAACAGTCAGCACTCTAATGTTTCACACCCACCTTCTGCTTGACTTCAGTTGTGCAACTATGCACCTGTTGCCAGGATAGTTTTCTTATTAAATATGCATACCCATGAGCCTTTACTAATGTCGTATTTGAAAGTGCACATTAATCAGTGATAAAAACCTGAATGTGATGTTGTTGCATTTTTAAACTGTAGATACACACAATAATTAGCAATTAAATAGCAATGAAAACCTGAGGCTAGAAGAGGGGATATTTTATGCAAATAACCGCATTTTCAGTTTCTTGTGCTCTCTAATCTAAATTTTATTAACGTTTTATCTGGGGCTAGAATTTGCATCCATGTAAAACATCTTTGCTTTGGTCCTTTACTGTCAAAGTGAAGATCTATTGTCAGTAAGAGACACTATGTTAAAAGGCATAGACTACATTTTCTAATCTAAAATTCTTCACAGTTATTAAACCATCCCGATGTTGCACAGCTAATTCACGAGATGTACTGACGAGTAAATTTTAAAGTTCCATGAGTTTATAGCAATTAGGAAACCTGCACCTTTCGGCTGAAAAAATAGGATTTCCTTTAATAGCGACAAAATGAACAGAGCAACTGGGTCACACCACGCAATCTGAGACATAAACAACAAGCAACATCAAAATCAGTATGCAAATCTGCTCTGAGAGAATATACTCTGTGTGAAGTAGAAGTAGAAGAGTGTGACCGCGTGCATGCGTGTGTATGCATGTGTATGCATGTGTGTGCAAGCGTGCATAATAAAAGTTACTTGCACTCATTTTGAGAAGCTCTTTAAGGGATCATAGGCAGTCTGTTTTGTTAGTTTTGCATATGTGTGTTCGAGCAGTGTTTAGCCGGGTGCACGGCCGTGTGAGCGCGCGCATGTGTAGCTTTAAGTGGTAGTTGCGGCAGTGGGAGAGAAAAGATGTGAAGAGTCTGGTTTGAAGACAAAAGGCAGAACCAAGCAGAGATAAAGAATAGCACCTCCATTTGCAGTGATAACTTTCCTATGTTGCGATCAAAGCACAACCGTAATGCTGCACTCAAATGGATACGAATACAAACACACACAAACCCAAAGCAGCAAAGTGTGCTCACTGTCGTGTTCACTACAAAATGGAAATGATCCCAACTTCTTGCCACATTTACACCTTTTAGCAGCGGGTGATATTTTCTAATGACGCTTTACGTCAGGCTTTCCTCCCATCGAAAAATCCTCCCAGCAGAATGAAAGAATATAAAAGACATTTTCTGGCCAATTCACTTTACTGTGGCTCTTTGGATTTGTAAAAGAATATGCTAAAAGGCATCACCAAAAATCCCCAGTCTGTGCTTTCCTGCGGCATTCAAAATAATAATGCAGGGTAAAATGGGCAGACCATAACAAACACAAATATAGAAAATAAGTAAACACCATCAGAAAACTACTTATCCATTCATCTAACAATCTGACCTGCCCCCATCCTAAAAGTAGAATAGAAAAGATTTTTGTGTGTGTGTGTGTGTGTGTGTGTGTGTTTGTGTGTGCAGAAGGAAGTCTGTTTTACACTGCAAGGAAAGGGCAAGTTTTTATGCAATGCTATGGGGGAAAAAAACAATAGGATTGTATACAGGAGCGAAATGACGCTACACATATGTGACGTGTACAGCTATAGGGAAGAAAACAGATAAGGATCAAAGTGTAAATATTCTGCGAGCAGTGAATGTTGTCTTATGAAGACCATTCAAGCAATAAAAATAGGAAACAATTCAAAAGCAAAACAGAGCAGAAAAGTTGGAGCAAACGATACAGTTGATTGCAAAGCTGAAAAAGAGCGATAGGCAGCAGCATGAGATCTGATATCTGAAGTCAGTTAACGCTCTTAGGCAGTCTTTGTGTATTTTTAACCAGATTTAATAATAGAAAGCCTATGCACACACATTGAAAAGAGCTGTAGGCAACGGCCAATACAAATCGAAAGTGAATGAGGAAGTCAGTGATGTAGTGTCATACGTCAGTAGATGAAAGGACTGTTTTTTTTTTTTTAGCTCCACTTCTGTTTATCAGCTTCACTTCTCTATGTACAGGTAAAGTAAAGAAAGTGGGATATTTGAGTCACACCATCAGGAATAGTTGTGAGAAAATTTCAAGAGAATGTCCAGTAACGATGTCATGCTGTATGCACAACCACACATGCTGGCATGGAAATTTCATGTGTAAAGATTGTGTGAAAACAGCATACTCCACTTCATTCACTTGATTTGTAAAGAAAGACTGAAAAGTGCTTTAAGCAGCACTGAATAATGCAATCAGAATCAGCTTAAGCTCCCGAGATGGACAAAGTGCAGACATATTTGTTCCCACCTCTCTTGCTGTGTTGAAAAATTTTATGTACAAAAGGCATAATGGCCTACGCTGAAGCTACGCCAAGAGACACAAAGTATTCATTTTGTTTCTAAAGTTAATTCACAGATTTACTGATATGATGATTTACATCTATTTTGAATATAATAAGTATTCACTGGCAATTCAGCAGACCAACAGTCAAAAACAGGATTAGGTAGGTTTGGCTGGTTGACATACCGATGTAGTACTGCAAATGTTTATTTCGATGAAAGAACTGTACATTTTAATTTGTGTTATTGCTCTCATCATCATTTTTTATTAACAGGTAACAGTAAGAGGTTATATCAGTAAATCTAACAAGAAAAAAAATCATGACTCAAAAATCTGCTTTCCAAATGAAATGATTATTGGGTGGCTATGGAGTTTTAAGATTCATAAAGATGAGACAAATGCAGCAAACAGCATTCAATCACTGAAGGAAACTGGGGCACTGTACACTTCAGAAGTGTAATCCACAGACAATCAAAATCTTCTAATTTTGACCTTGGGGTAATTTGCTCTCACCTAAAGAGATCTTCTCACTAATCAACCTAACAATGTTGACTCAAAGCCGTAAAACGTCAATTACGAAATGATTACTGCTCGTCTTAAAGAAAGTCAGTTGGAAAAAAATGATTGCAAGCAAGCCTCAATCAACTTGCAAAATGCTTGAAATTGAACAAAAAAGTCCTTTCCCAGCTAGAAGATAACATTTAACAAAGGAGCAGAGAGTTGAGAATTCTTCAGACAATGTAAATGAAAACATTAAGTGCTTTGAGCCTGACATTTTTGTATTTTAAAACCAGGACCACCAGCACTTTAAATCACCTAGATTTTAATGCCATCCTGCAACAGCAGCAGTGAGAGCAAAGAAGTCATTTTTTAAATAACTATTTTTTGTAAGCTTTGACAGAAATCAATGTTCAACATTAGGTTTTAGAGATTTTAGTTTTACAATTGTTTTATATTGTTTTGATTACATATCATAAAGGTCACAGCAACACTACTACTGTAAAAGAAGAATGTTATGGAAAAGTTAAAAGTGGATGTAATTTTTGGACAGGGCACCAATTTGTCAAGGGACAACCATCCGTGTTTAAATCCACACCTATAGTTAATTTAGAATCACCACTAAGATTGGTGGTAGACCGGGGGAGAACCGCATAGTCATGGGGAAAACATGCAGACTCTAACCAGAAAGGCCTCTGACTGGATTTGAACTCAGGACCTTCTTGCTGTGAGGCGACAGCGCTCACCACTGCACCACCCTGCTAATTTTTTTTGTTAAGTAGAAGAGTTCAAGTTTGTCTTCTCATCCACATCTGCCTCCTCTACACTGGACTTGCAGCCTCTCTCTCATTGAGTGTCCACACTGGCCCGCCCCAGTTTGCAGCCACATTTCACTCTTTATTTGCTTGGATTAGTACACTACACTGGGCTCTCCACTCAGTTCAGCTATGGTTCCTCCGCTAGCAACCTGCCTGGTTCTCCACTCGACCTGTCACACACTCTGCCCTGCTCTTCACTGTCACAACATCCCATCAGCGACCCCTTCAGCCCTGCAGTAATTATTTAAATCTAACTACAATCCCCGATATATTCACTTATCAGCTCTGGCTTATGCAGTCTTTAAACCAAGATGTGTGTAAACAATATCTGTTACTAGGCAACCAGGTATGCTGCAAATGCTGAGCATAGTATTTTATACAGATTTCAATAAGGGTCATAAAAGACTCCAAAAAGACAGTTACAGATATAAGTGGTAACCCCCCCACTACCCAAAATTCACTATATGATAAATAAAGCCATGCTATGAAAAGTCATGAAATATGAGATTATAGGTTTTATCTGAACAAACACCATCCGCTTAACTTTTCAGGATTTTTAAATAGTCATAATGGTTAAATAAATCAAAGTTAAAATTCGTGATGGCACACTGGATTATTTAGGGCTTGTTAAGGGAATGTCTGCACTCCTCGTACTACAAGTAGATAATACTAGACATAGTATATACGTAGTATGTTTTTCTCCTGTACACATTTCTTTCAATGTTATTTTAATAATCAGACGGTCTTCTGACAATCTTTTAAGCAATTCAAGCCTTTTTAAGGCAGCTTACTACATTGCTGGAGCACCATATCTATAATGATATGAATTTTGCTCACTGACATATAGTTTCAGAAGGCATTTTTTACCTGCCACCCCTCCAACAGCCTGTGCTTTCCCGTGGCTTCATCTCCAAATGCAGCTTTTTAGCAACCAATAAATCAAACTGCTGCTCCAAGGGAGTGGATATCTCAGAAAACAGACTTTAAAGGACAACTAACCTAACAAGCATGTGGTCCAGGAGGGCCGTGCTGTCTCAATCAATACCGTAGACATTTGTAACAAACATACAAAGGATAAGAAGTATCTTATTTAAATAACTAAGAAATGCAAATGGTTTCACAAACTGGAGTGAACTGTATTTGCCCTCTCTAGATGTTGGCACTCATTAAAAACTGTCAAAATAAGCATGGGATCAAAAAAAGGGACGGGGGGAGGGGGGGGGTGAATGAGAAAGGGCAAAAGCAAAAGAGAGGAAAGTTGGAACTCATCTCTCATCCTGTAGATGGATGGCAAACAGCCAACTCAACACAAAGCTTCTCTTATCATAAAATGACTTGTACCATATGTCCGTACATAATCATGAACGCTTCCCCACTTTCATATAAATATCAGGCTCTGTGTGATAAGAAAATGTCTAACACAGCCTATGGAAAGTTATTCTAACAGGAAAATCTTGATGACATAATTTCTTGTATTTTCCTTTTTTTTTTTCCCCCCTCATCTTTCAGACACAACACCAGTAGGCTCTCTGAGGGAGGAATGTCGGCTGATCTCCGGTTTGACCAAAATCCATTTAGAAAAACTTCAAGGTTGGAGGTTAGAGTCATGACTAATCCCTGGGGTGGCAGAGAGCCCAGGGCAGGGATGAGTAGAGACAGAGCAAACATGGACACGGTTTTAATTTCCCAGTTGGATTGGCGGAGTTTATTTTGCACAGATCCATGTCCAGTGGGGAATTCTGAAACAGGTCCAGTTGGGCTTCGAAAAAGATGGTCAGAGGGCAGAGGGTAGCTATCCAGTTCCTTACATGTCTGCCAGGAAATGGCTGCATATGCAGATGAGAATTCTGTGTTATATCTTAAAGGGTTAAGGACAGTTGTCCACAAAGGCTCGCTATCAAAGCCTAAATTGGCTCTTGATGCTAAACGGTAATCTATAAGATCAATTAATATTTTACGATCAATGCCTTGATTCGAATTGTGTGCTGTTATATTTGTTAATAGTCAAATAGTCAAAAAGCCCTGAGTTTAGAACCAACATTTAGCTTTAAAAACACACATCAGTTGTAACAAGATAAAGCTTTACACCACTGCACAATGCACTGTTTTCAGGTAGATATGCTTCATTTTACATACAGAAAATTCTGACTTGCCATCTGCTCTTCAGTGCAGTTTTTAATGAGCAAACACCATCAGTGGGAAACTGATTTCAGATGTATTCACTAATGCTCTTAGCATGGTTGTCTTGCTTTTTCACGCATATATACTCCAGTTCAACAAGTCTTTACAGAGAAGCTCAACATATTTTTCATGCTGTTTTTATTATAACTACGTGGTGTCATTTAGAGCAACTGCAGACTTTTATTTCCTGAAGCTTCTTTTTTCTAATCATGCATTATGCAAACGAATGGGGTGTGGTTATAGTTCGGGCAGTGTCTCTGTGCGAATTTGGCACAGCAGTGCATCCCAGATTGCATTTCACACCAACCAACAGCAGCGGCAGAAAGTAAAACTAACAGTTCTAAAGATTTATTTCCCAGACATTTATTTATGTGTTTACTCATGTAATTAATATTTATTCATGTATTTAAGGATTACAAAACAACAGTTGAGAATCTGTGAATCCAGGGAATCCTGTGTGCTCCATATACATTTATCCATTCACTATCCGGTTGTTCAGTGATGACGCAACGAATCCTACTTCCGGGCCTAAAGTAGTCTGCGTTTAATATGGCGTTTGTGTTGTTGACATGCTTAATGTTATGTATTTTCTTCTATTTGATCTCAAAAAGCTCCTAAAACAGTCAGTGATCACTGTTGACCTCCCTCGGCTTTTATTACCGCTAACAGTGTTGGGAAGGTTACTTTTAAAATGTATTCCATTACAGAATACAGAATACATGCCCCAAAATGTATTCTGTAACCTATTCCGTTACGTTACTCAATGACAGTAACGTATTCTGAATACTTTGGATTACTTAATATATTGTGGCGAGTTCAGACAAGGAGGAGACAGAGGTATCGTTTGGTCTTGCTTCCCGTGAGCTAGCCAGGGAGCACAGCCGTTTATTACATTTGCAGAAGAACACACTGCCACTAGCTAACTGCTCAGCGTGGCAACCACAACACACATAGGGCGCCCTCTGACCCCGGAAGGACACACCGTCGCAACGAGAGGGCGTCACCCGTCACCATGGCAACATACACAAAACATAACTGTACAAGCAGAACCCCGAACAGCCCTGACCCGCTACAATATTATCATGCTTTTTACAACAACGTGAATGTACTATTGCTGTGTGATTTATTACTATTACTGAAGGTCCGCGACTCCGAACTGTAGTAAAGGGACCTCTGACTAATGCTGGGCTCACACTGTGCGATTTTTGGCCCATTTTGAGCCGATTTTGAGTCGTGCGATCGTTTTGGCGATCGGCCCGATTTTGGCCTTCATCGTGCGTCGTGCATCGTATAGTATACGTGGGGTAACGAGAAGCGATTGACACCTCACGACCAGCTCCCGATCATCAATCGCTTGGTCGTGAGGGTGTCACCGCAGTTTGCCACACTGCGCACGCGCAAACACAAATGTCAGCGAAAAAGACGGCGTAGCACGGCAGTGCAGCGTGTGATCTGGACACAAGCGATGGAGGCACAACCTGTAGAACCATCCGAGCCCTTTCGATGTGGCCTCACAAAATTATCACGACCACAACAACCGTGAAAATAGTTGGATCGACACTGCTGCTCAATCACAGCTGCCTGACCAATGTTTTTCATTAGCAATTTAGCAAAGTTGATGGTGGTGGTGTGTCTGTGTGAGTGAAAGACGGAGAGGGAGAGCGAGCGACAGAATTTCTGTTATAACCTTCATTTTTATGGACGCACAGTGTGAGCACTCAGGTCGCATCAGAGCATCAGGCCGTATAGTGTGAGACCCTGCATCGTGACCTATGAACTTCTAACCCCTGCGAGTCAATCGTACAGTTTGAGCAGGAGCTGAATCGCGCGACTGAAAAAAATCGCACAGTGTAAGCCCAGCATAATACGGCGGGGTCCCTGTCGGCTGGTAGCCGAAAAATAGCTCTACTTTGTTGTGTGGGTCAACTTTTCTTGCGACAGACAGAGAGAGGCGTTGAAAGGTTGCTCCAACGGAACTTGTTGTTTTCGGAGGAAAACACGAACACAGTGTACAGTCGAGTCTTAATAGCTTACTTACAACTGGGCTCGTCAGGCACTCTTCTTATGGAACGCCAGGACTGCCATAATGAATTAATTAAATACACCATTAAATAATTAATTAAATGTGGCAATAATTAATTAAAATTGGAATTAATTAATTAAATAAATAGTTATGACACATGTAATTAATTAATTATTGACACATTTAATTAATTATTTATGTATTTCACATTTTAATTAATTATTGACACATTTAATTAATTAATTATTGACACATTTAATTAATTATTTATGTATTTCACATTTTAATTAATTATTGACACATTTCATTAATTATTGACACATTTAATTAATTATTTAATGATATATTTATTTATTTCATTTTGGCAGTCCTGACGCCTGGCTCTCGTCATGAAATAATTTTATCTGTCAGCCTCACCCATCAAACTCAGGGGGCGGGGTTAACGCTGCCCATGCAGCTTCTCTAACATTTGATTGGTTGCCGTGCAAAGTAAGTCAAAACAGGTCGATCCTAGAAAATCGATTGCTTGTGTAGACTTGGGGCAGCCAGTTATCCCAGAATGCAGATCAAATCACAAGCAGCAATGGTGGTGGTGTAGTTTTAAAATACCCCGTTTTTCTGTCACCAGCTACACTTTTAACAGTGTTTTAGCCGCGAATGTCGCGACGTATGTCTGGTCAGGTTGTCAACATAGAACATGTTTGCAAAAGTGCTCAGATGTTTTCAGAGATTTCACTAGCTCTGCTAACAGTTAGCATGCAGAGTGCACCGAGGGGGTTACGTTAACCGGTTTGTTTACATATTCCACTCTCCGTGTTCCACATGTTGCATTCGCAGATTCTCATTTTCACCGAACGATCGTCTCTTCCCGCCTGGTCTTGTGTCTCTGTGCTTCTGTAACATAAAGAACGAGCTGACATTTTTCTCACGAAACCAGCGATCAGCTCAGCAGACCCTCAGTTTACCTGCATGCATCCTCCTCCTCATCTGTCAGCTGTTTAACACCTGCTGCTAATTCAAGAAACACGCCTAGTTACCTGGTGATAGTCACAGTTTAACTGGGCAGCCGGTGCTCGATATAACGCAATGTCAGCGCATTTTTCTGCACAAGATAAGTAAATATAGTGTTTTCCCCGAGCGCAGAGCTGCTGGAGCTCGTTTCCTTACAGAGCACTTTATAGGCGAACAGCTTTATCAGCGGCTGATGTCCAATCACCGGCACACAGCTTTGAAACCTCAGCTGAGTTTTAGCTCTCAGTGGTTAAACGCTGGACTTCATTCACTCAGGTTCTGTCTGTCGGGTCACGTTTACTTCGCTGTTTTATTTACAACTGAGCAAATCGGTTTGGCTGAGGTTAAAGTTACGTTTCATAACTGCATAGTTTCACAGACGTTTAATGGTTCACTGGCACATGTGTTAGACTGAACTATCATCTAAATATCATCTGTTTTTTAATAGTTATTCAACTGTATTCTAAGCACCAGCTGTCTGTTAGAATGTGATTTTTTTTCTCTCTCTGTTGGCAGAGGTATAAAAATGCGCAGGAAAATCTGACGTGCATGGCGAACTTCACCGACGATATTTAGGGAGGAATAAACACACATCAAACATAAATGAACCATTTGTCTGTCTCCATAATTGAGAGAATTTTCTCTTCTTATGTCAACACTCTCTCTCTTTTTTTTTGCTTTTTTTTTTGCTTTTTCGGTCATGTTATGTTTACCTGTCAAAGGCTTGTTACAAACTATGAAACACATTGTGCAGACTTCTGGATGTTAGAAGAAAACTAATACTGCTCATGAATGAGACTAAAGGCAGGAAGGTGTCCTTTAAAACTAAACATGTTAATAGGACCTCCCTGTTTATATCATAGTTTATGATATAGCACGTGTATTTCAGTAATAGCCTGCTGAGGCCACTATACGTGCTGGCCTCATATCAAATGTGAAGGCAGACTGAGTCTATGTTTGACGTTTTTTATATCTAATCTTCCTTTTCAAACATTTAAACAGCAGCGAGTCTGCAGCTGAGGGAATACAAATTCAAATTGTCGGAACAGGTTTGCTCGTTTCTTGGATTCATTTGGTGATTTATTAAATGTATAACTGTTATTCTAATCTGCTGCTGAGTCTCTTACACTTTTCTTTATGCTGTATATTTTCACGTCTCTGGAATAGTTGGCAGTTAGTCAGCTGGGAAACTTTGTGTTAACTCATGGAGCTGAGGATATCGTGGATATGCTGACCTCGCTGCGTGGTGTACAGAGCGAGGTCAGCATGATTAATATTCACAATAAAAATATTAGCCGAACATCATGAAGTCTGTATGTGTTTCATAGTGTCGAACAACCTTTGTACAGTTAAAGCCAGCAGTTACTACATGACGGAAACACCAACGTTATCTCTTTTATGTGTTTATACACAGGTCACGCTGATTACTGAACAAAAACCCAAAGATCAGATGTTAAACAGATTTATTTGCTCTCTTAAACATGTTTTTAATGTTAGTTATAATTCAGAATTGGCGACTGAAACACGTAGGACACATAAGAACATCAGGAAATAAAACATCGATAAATATAACCTCAGTAAAAGAAGTCAGCGGGGGTTACTACAGCTGTGTACCGGGGCCTGCGCTTTGTCGGTGGGATTGCTTGCGAGGCGAGCGGGTCTATCCCACGCTTTGCCGTGAGACTGGGCAGACATCTCCGAAATCATCGAAACACTTTTGCAAAGAGGCTGTATCTTGACAAACCGACCAGACACATGAAGATTAAACCACTACATTCTCGGCTAAAAAAATATTAAAACGGTATTTGGTAACACACAAACAGGGTTTTTCAAAGCTCAGTTCTGTTAGCTTCCACATGCCGGTTGTTGTGTGCTAGAAACAATGGCCACCAGGCCAAAGCAATGGTTTTGACTCGATCAGCGTTAACCCCGCCCCCTGAGTTTGATGGGTGAGGCTGACAGATAAAATTATTTCATGATGAGAGCCAGGCGTCAGGACTGCCAAAATGAAATAAATAAATATATCATTAAATAATTAATTAAATGTGTCAATAATTAATGAAATGTGTCAATAATTAATTAAAATGTGAAATACATAAATAATTAATTAAATGTGTCAATAATTAATTAATTAAATGTGTCAATAATTAATTAAAATGTGAAATACATAAATAATTAATTAAATGTGTCAATAATTAATTAATTACATGTGTCATAACTATTTAATTAATTAATTAATTCCAATTTTAATTAATTATTGCCACATTTAATTAATTATTTAATGGTGTATTTAATTAATTCATTATGGCAGTCCTGGCATTCCATATCTTCTTGGCTGCAGTGGTTATTATTATATTTACATGCTTCCAGCTCCCGTTTTTGCTCGATGACTGCTCGTACCTTTCCACTCCCCTTTTTCTCCCTCCTAGCGCTCACAGACACATAACGTGTATGGCAGTCCATTCTCCCAGCAGCACGGACTACACTGAACATGATGCTACATTCTTTAGAGCTATGCTTGTAGCATTCTGCCTGTTAGCTTAGCACAACAACAACAACAACAACGAAAAGGCGCTCTCTCACCCAGGAAACACACAGTCGCAGAGAGAGAGAGCGTCGCCCTGTAACCATGGCAACCGTAACGCTGCCGCCTGGAACAAAAGAAGTTAGCTGTCAAACAAAACCCAAACAGTCCTGACCCGCGACAAAATGAAACAGGAAAGTACCCCAGTGTATTCCATTTATTTCAACAAAGTAACTGTATTCTGAATACCACCTTTTTAAACGGTAACTGTAACGGAATACAGTTACTCATATTTTGTATTCTAAATACGTAACGGCGGTACATGTATTCCGTTACTCCCCAACACTGACCGCTAATCATTTATTTAAGCTCAGTTTTTAAAACCTTAGGATGTAGCTACAGCCCAGCCTATGCAGCAGTATATGAATGACTAACCTCGTATTATGGATGGATTATCTCAGTTGTTCTCCTGGCTGAAGTTTGGTCCTTTTACAGCATCCTGCCATGCGATTACATTTGTTCCTGACCACCGAGAACACTCACGTTAACTTTTATCGAGTGGAAAAAAAAGTTAGCTTTTTTATATTATGCTAACATAGCTGTGTCGCTAGCGGTCACGTAGCACATCATTATATACCAGCTAGCCAAACTTCAGTAACCCTACAAACGTCACTGCTGTTTAGTTTTCTGTCTTCATTTATGTTGGAAGTGATAACAGAGCTGTACGTTTTAATTTGTTTCCAAAACCCCGCAGTCAGGACATGCTATATTGTATTTAGATAGAAGCTAGCGAGCTAACTCCCTGCTAACTTCTAACTCCGTTAAATGTCATAAATTCCGTTTTCATGGATGCCTGGATGTTAAACTCAATTGTTACACCTGGTAGAGCAGAACGCTGATCATTTTATTAAAGATGAAAGACTTTAGACAGTTTTTCAACTCTCAGTAATGCCATAGTGATCGTTTGATATATGGACCTGCAGCGGAGTTTAGGTCCAGACACGGCTAGTGACATCAGACTGAACAATCGGATTGTCATACATGAGAGGGGGGGAAGGGGACACATACACACACGCACACACAGCTAAGTTTATAGTATGTTGAGACAGACTGTGCTATTTGCATTGTTCCCATTCTGGTTCAATCATTGTCAATCTCAATTTCAGTCTCTTTTTTTCCTTAAAAATCATTAGTGGTGTGTCTCTGTGGGTCTCTCTGTTTAATTAATTTGATGTTCTAACTTTAAACGATCACATGTGGAAAGATGTGGTAAAAAAAAAAATTGACTGTAGTAGTTATTGTAAATGTGAAGATGAAACTCAGAAACTGAAATGAATTCCTGCAGCATCATCAAATTCATTAGTGGCTTACAATGTAAGAGAGAAGGGGATTACTTTACTGATGTGTAATCCCTTTCAGAGACTTCCTCCCCTACTCTTCTTTAGTTTCTCCCCCACCCCCTTGCTGCCCCTCTGTGTCTGTGTGAGGTTAACCACACAGACAGCACGGTAAAGGTTGCAATCACGCTCCCAGTGAACAGTTCACCAGACACACGTGTTCACATACTGAGCTTTAGGATGAGCCTGTCCTGGGCAGCGCAGGAGCCATCTTAACAAGAGGGCCCCCACTCCCCCCCAATCACGCTTCTTGTCCTACCCGGAGCCTGATTACAACCTACTGGCAAGCAGATTATAACCCCTCCCCCCCGTTCAGTCCAACGCTTCCCCATTCCACAATCCTCTGCCGCAGCCAGTCACAGTCTGCACATCTGGGTCCTAATCAGACAATTCCAAAAATAGACAAACAATTGTGGGTCAAAATGGATGTGCAGATGGGAAGAGAAGGAAAGAGAGGCTAACAGGCATAAAGATGCAAACTGTAGGAGTGAAGAATGTAGGCTGATGTCACATAGCACATATTAAGTAGTCCAAACTTCACCACACATATTCTGACATGGTACTCAACATCTGGATTTAGTGACAGAGGGATTTGTTTGTATGACTGGACAGTCTGGCCACTGTGGTAGGACTAAAGTTTGACCTTTCATTATCATTAACCTGCTGCAAGGGAACAATTGACATACATGAGGAGCACTGCATGGTTTACCTGCATATAAATAGTGAAGAGATTTTCTGCCAGGAGAAAACATTGAACCAAAAGCACGGCAAAGTGAGAGCCTGATGCTGCAAGGTAAGGAGGAGAACATGAAGGGATGGTACATGGGAGAGAGGATTATTAATTAAAAATGAAAACAGCAAATCTGTTAAGGACAGGAATTAAGGGACAGAATACAGAGGGAAAAAACAAAACAGAAATTCAGTTCTCCATTAACTGAAACTAAAAGGCAATTACAGATTTGGCAGAGTTTGAAATTATTAGCACAACAGTTATTTTTTTCCACAGAGAATGAGCTATAAGTTAATTAGAGGAAAATGACACAATAACAAATAAGTTAATGTTTTTTGTTGTTGAATAAACTGTATACTTTAACAGGTCCCTGCATGAATGCATTCATTAAATCAATTAATTCATTAGAGAAGAAAAGCATTTTTTTAAAGCCAGACTTATTTTCTCTCACAAAGTCCTCATTCATATTACTTAAAAGACTAAGTATTATAATATCTCTTTGCTTGAAAGCCAGTGTGGCATCCACAGGAAGTGCACACATCTCCTTACAGCTTGATGCCATTAAAAAAAAAAAAGCTCTGGTTGCTGTTTTCATTTGATAGAGAACAAACACACTGACAGAGTCAAATACCAAGGGCGCCTTGAGGTGGGCAGAGTAAGAAGATTTATGAGTGAGAAGATGAGAGATGTGCTGTTGAGGGAGGTGGAAATCCCTGCTCAAATCAAGAGCATCCCTGGATGACAGTGAGTGGCAAAGGGAGGAAACAACAGCACCCACGTTTACCCTTACCCTTCAAAACCACAACAGTTCGTAAACATTCAGTCTCACCGGCTGTTTCAACTATGACACAGTGGATAATTCAGTTCACAGACTATGGTCTAATCAGAGATCGTTTTTGAGCCTCATAATTATTTCTGTCTGCTGCCACTCAAATTACAGGCTGCAACCACATCGATAATCAGCATAAAAAGTCTGACATGGTCAGTCTTCATATTCAGCGCAGATCATTGTAATGTGTCAGGTTTATGCTTGCTGTAGCTTGCTTCTAAGCCCTTCTAGCCCTGAAAGTTGGACAAACATTGCAAAATTTTGCTGCTTTAACACACATTACATATTTCCATCGACTTTCCTGTATGGCCCTAACCTGCAGCTTTCCAGCTCACACCGTATGGGGTCGATCAACATGTGGAGCTCAGACAGAATGCAAGCACAAATCCTCTGTGAGGGCTGTGTCCTCAGTATTGATGCAAACAGAGTAAGGTATCATTACTCTGTGCAAATCCGGAGCTGCAATTGAAGGCCTGGCTTTAATGATTAATTAAACAATCATGACTGTCCTGCACTTGTCTCAGTGGACATGTTTTAACTTATGAGTAAACAATTTAGAGCTTTACTATAGAACATTACTGACAACTGTTTTTATTGTATAATATTGTTTTCTAATTGATAATATGTTAGCACCAACTTAACTATTTAAGTAGCAGCTATGGACAATAAGTTTGTAGGTGGACATCAAAGACCGTGTTGAATCATACAGAGATTCCACTGGTTACTGGAAGTAGTGGCATATCCCTTCTTTACCTTAACACACCTGGAGTTCATAGACAAAACTTTTAAGCACACAAGGTCTGACACAATGAGATGTGATGGGTATATGGGTTGATTTCTCTGAAACTCACAAATGCACAGCCTAACGTTTAGAACCAGAGCATTAAATCCTGAGAAATTCTAATAACCAGAAAGGGCAAACTATTTTAGCATTAATATATACACTCAGCAGTTGCTTTGTTAGTTAGACCTGTTCATATATATATATATATATCAGGAAGTGGCATACACAAAACTTAACCACAGTAAAATTAAGAGTTATGCCACAAATATGTTCAATTTTATATAGAAATCAGAATTTACATTGTCTTTCGATATGCCAGAATGTGCAGTTTGAGAAACAAAAGATCACTCTGCACAGCGAAGGGTTCCTGCTGCAGAGCTCTGTGTTTATAGAAGAAAGAGTAAGGGGTGGGCAACTTTGCAGGGAGGTTCTAAGCTGCCCAACTAAAACAGTACTGGTATTTTCTGTGCTATTTTTCATTGGCTGAACATTTAATTTTATTGCTTTACTACTTTACTGGGTTGGCATGACGAAAAAATTTGGCTGGGCTAAGCAGTGTATTTCTTTAAAATAACTCCACCAATAACTAACCTCACTGCAGCACACTGTAATGTTTGAATACTGGGAGGGATAAAAGAGCATCATAGAGCAAATGTCCTCAAGCAAACATGTTTCCTGAAGCATAGTTTAATTTACCTCAAGGTCACTGAACCTAAAGCACTATTTGTACCGTATGTTCACCAACACTGTATGAGATGTTTATAAATCAATACGGTTTAAATCAATAGTATGTTTGTGTACAATAGCCAATATAATAAAAGAAATTATCCACAAAACCATATCCCACAAGGATATTCCCCAGCTGTTATGCTTTGGGTCAACAGTTTCATCACTACACATACCAACACCGATCTATTAAATGCGGTTGAAGCCTCAGTGTGAACTCATCCAACAAGGAAACCACAAGGTTCACCTTCAAAGGTTCAGCGAGTCATAAAGGATGTCATCTCTCTTCTCTTCTGTGCTAAAAAGATATCACATAAATCCAAGAAAATCTGAATTCAAATATACTCTTATATGAAATGCTTTTATATTAATAAAAATTTCTTGTCAAGAAAGCCTGGGAAGCAGGTACAGGATGAAACGAAGAAGGAAACGGAGTTGGGGAAAAAGGGAATTTGCTTCAAGTACAGCACCTTAAAGTTGACCTGAATTGCAATATTGCAACACAGTCGGGATTTGAAGCATGTCTGTATGTGCTGCTTCCTTTAACCGTTATGTTTAAAGACATGCCGATTTTATACAGCTGGAAATCACTTTTGACTAGCACCTGCTACAAACTCAGTGAGTAGAAACTACAAAAACCACCTTTCTAATAAACCTGAGCATTTAACTACAAGGCAAAAAATGTTAGCATGATCAGTGAACTTAATGAGCATCCTCTTTCTAAATAATAACCTTTGAAAACAATTAACGCCTCAGGTTACCACATACTTTATAATAATTAGCGTGATGTAGCTGTGGAAATTTTTTTCTAACAATGCAGGTCTGTTGTAGCAAAAAAACCCAAAACATTGCCTTTCACACATTACAAGTGTCCACTGACGAGTCAGCTACAGTTAACTGAAAAGGAGGAGTGATGGCCTTAGTGCTGGCTGCTCATACCTTCTGTGTTCTGGCCCCAGCTGTGGGTTAGCAAAGAGAGGATTGCCATTCCTGTCCCCAGCCATCTGACGAGCCACCACCCCCGTCGCATCTTCCGTCAAGCCTTATTGCTTGCCCACCTGCACAAAACAAATCACCAGAAATAGTTTTTCATTCATTTGGTCAGTCAGTCTCTAAGTTACTTAAATGCACAGCTGAGACCGACCCATAGCCTAACATACATATGTATATCAATATATGTACAAACACAGGGCACTCCTTTCCCAAGCAGTTGATCTTGTTACCCAATACAGCATCCACGTAAAACATTACTGAAGTAGAGGCAAACTGCTATGACTAACATAAGAATTTCAAGGAAAACTAAATACAAACATGCTTTTAATGTACTTAGAATACTGTGTCACTATAAGAGTGGTGTTTTAAAAGCTTGCCTCATTTCATCTTCAGCTTTTACAACTTTCATTTAATGGAATTTATTCCCTCTCCTATCGCTTTAAGCTGACCTTCTTCCTTCATTCTACTTCATGGAGCAAACCACCAACCTTTTAAAGCACCTTACTCTACAGAGAGTGAATACTTTTTACACATGAAGAAGAAAAAGAAAATCATGTAGCATCTAATAGCCTAACACTGCACACTGGATGAAAAAGAAGCCCCCGTGTTGTATCACAAATATTACAAACTGCAGTACAGACAACATGAGCTCAATATATTATGATGGTGCGTGGACTACTGGGGGATTTAAAGTAAATACACATATTCTGGATCTAGTGGAAATTACAAGCAAAGCAGTGCCTACAGATTATATGTTGAGCCTTGTTGTGCCACTCGCGCACCGTACCACAGCAAACAGCATTCACTCCGAGCTAAAGCAAGGTAAAGTGTCAGTATGAGGAATAGAAGGGTTCTATCTGTCTGTGCTATTTGATGTCACACCTCACTCACAAGGCTTATTCTCATTGCAGCTGATAAGCTGTGAAATCAGCTTTCATAGCATATGCTAAGGGGACAAGAGGGGGGTCACAAGCATCAACACTCTCATATCAAAGCACGCTTGACAAAGTCAAACCTCTAACTCACACTATCAGCACCTCTTTATTTGTAATGTTGATTTCCCTTTATTTTCACTCATTTTTGTCTTTCACTCACATTGGGAAGCACACCTTTACCTCTCACTTTCACACGAACCTGTGCAGACACGTATCTAAACACATTTTAAACAAACGCACCTGAACAATAGTTGTCTCCCACGAACACTCTCTGGACAGCCGGAGACTACTGTGGTCTCGTCTCTAATGGTGCAACAACAGGGGTGATTTCACACTGGTTTCCTATTCACTCACTGCTTTCTCATCTCTCTTGCTCCCAGTGGTGCTCCCTTTTGAAGCAGATTTGATTTCCCACATTCGTACATCTTTCTTTCTTAAGAGGGCTGAGTAAGATTGCTTTGATCCCTTTCACATGAGAAAACCCAGACCTGCACAACCAGCCACCCTGAGGAGAGAAGTCATTTCTTTCGCAGCTTCTTCTTGGTTGACATGGGAACACAGTATCTAATTTACATATGCTAACAAGGATTCTCCAACTTTAATGAACAGGGAACCTGGAGAGATGCTGACCAAGTGGCGTAAAATGCCTCCAATACTCTGTTTACGCAGCAGTACTTTCATAGTGGTCCACAAGTGACATCATCAAAGTCAAGTCAAAGTCAAAGTCACCTTTATTGTCAATTCTGCCACATGTACAGGACATACAGAGAATAGAAACTACGTTACTCTCAATCCCTAGATAAAATAGCAAATGAAATGATCATCAAGAGATTTCAAGGTTTTCAGCAACAACGCAACAAAAAAAAGCTCAAACAGAAACAGTTTATTTCCACTCTGCTCCACCTTGATGCATATCATGTCCCAGTAATTCAATCACAACTACCCCCGCAAGTTGCTGTAGAAATTTTTTAGATGTTTATACAGCATCTCTGCCATCTTCTCTCTTTGATGAAAAGTGATTAAACTTTTGGGGGAGGACAATAATGAGAAGATTACAATAGCGTGGGCAGAGTTGAATGAAGCAATCAGAGTTATGGATTACATAGATAGTGAAGATGTAGTTCTCTACTCCTCAGTGCAGGGGCTTTGCACTTCCTGAAAGGAAGAAAATGTGCTCGTCTCTGTTTTCTCCTCTGTTTGTGTTACTTTGATCGCCTCTCATCCAGAATAGAGTTGTTCCACCTCTTCCTGTTCATGTGCTTTGGTGCAGATCAGCTGCCAGAGATGTCAGTACTGAACAAGTCCTAAACACAACCCAGCATTGCTTCATCAAACTACAACAAATATAAACCAGTTTCAAAGTTACCCTTTATAGCAAAATGTTTAAAAACATTATATTAGAAAAATGGAAGTGTTCAATCAGGTTTTACTACTGAGACAGTCTGTATTAGAATCCCAGATGACATTTAAATTTTTTTTAAGTGGTTCAGGTAATGTTTTGGTTTCTGCTGGTGACCTTATCTCCCCTTACTGTGTAATAAAGTGCGGGTGCTTTTTTTTTTTTTTTTTGCTCTGTAAAGTTGGCTCCATGCATTTTTGGGGAGAATTAAACAAGATTGTTTACCTATTTAAGCATTTTCTTCTTTAAACCATCATGGTAGATTTGAAATACAACAATCAAGATTCATTAATGATTCAATAATGATGATGATGCAGACCATCATCATCATCATTAACCCAGAGACAGAAAAAAACTTTAGTACTGGCCAAATTGTCTGGTACCTTCTTGAAATGCACTGCCTAGCACAGAAATGCTAGAATGCTAGGAAGACCATTACTTTTGAGTCTCTAAAAATAAAAATAATGAATCAAAGTGTCTGTAGTTTTAATTTCCATTTTATATCATTCTAAACTGTCCAAACCTTTGTTCTGCATGAGCTGTTAAATTAAAGCAAAAGTCTGCCCTTAAATCACATCTTGACTGATTGACTGTAACGCCACCACAATGGATTTTAAAAGGCAAAATTACAAAACAAAAGAAGAAATTCAAACCTTTATAGACTCACTGTAGATTATTGTTGTTAATATGTATTTCTCTTTGTAGATACAAAAGGAAAGATAACACTTCTGTTCAATTTATTCTACATAAGCACATTTTGTAACAAACAAAATGATTTGATTATAGGTTGGTCACCAGTGGCAAAAAACAAATCATTGCCAATTTATATTCATTGTCTACTGTTTGCAGCAGAAAATACAAAAAAAAAAAAAAATTGTTCTTCCCTTTCACAATATACTGTCATGGAAAAAACATTTTGCTTCTGTCAAGAACAATTTTACAGTGCCATTGCAGTCTCTATAGCCTTTCCTATTATTATTTTTCAGTCTGACTAGGAAAGATGTGTGAAAGCTACACAAAAGCGAAAATTATAAGGAGAGGCTCCTCAGTCTGGTGTTACTGAGGTGCATAATCACAATGGAGAAAGCTATATGAAAAGTAGATTACCATAACTTAGAGTTCTGGCCCTATGCCCATTATCTTCCTAAAAGCTGTGCTTTTACCCGCATGATAAATGAACAAAGTGACAGCACAATTAAAGTTGTCCTCAAGCATAGTGTAATGGACTGGGTTACAACTTCTGTTGGAGGGATGCTACACTGGTGTCAGAAGTGAAAGTGAAGCTTTCGCCTCCAGAGTTATCTGTGCTCGTGCCGCCCTGACTCACGGCATCGGCTGTGGACGCTGGAGATTTTTGCGGGACTGTGCGGAATGCTTCCAATGGATTACTCCAAGATCAAGGGAGAACCTACAGCGGACACTCACGGACACGGCTACTCCGCCGGGGAACGGAGGTTCACGGAGCACAGAGAGCGGGTGAGCCAAATATGGCGACAGAAGCCAGCTTTGCATCCTCTCACCATTCGGGTGGCCGACAGAGCTCTTTGGGGACTCCTACAGCGACTGGGGGGGGGGGTGTGGAGAGAGACATGTCGATGTATAGAGGCACTTTCCACGCTTCCATGAAGACCCCCAGGTATGATGGCATGGCTGACTGGGAAGCTTTTCATGCACAATTTGAACTGTTTGCCAGGGCCGGTGGGTGGTCTGCTGAAGAGAAATCCCTGCAGCTACCTATGTGCCTTACTGGCGATGCCGTGTCTAGCTTGCTGCTTTTGAGCCCAGAGGGAGGGGGGATTATGATGCTTTGGTTTGGGCTCTGAAGAGGCGGTTCGGTTCTTGCTCTGCTCCAAGCCTGCTGCGCTCCGAACTGTGCAGCCGGGGGAGTCCATTAGGGACCTAGCTAATGACATTGAGGGGCTGGTCCACCGCACCTATGCCCCCCACCATCCAGGGCGAATTAGCTTGTGACCACTTCCTCCAGGCCCTGCTTCTGGATGAGCTGCGGATCCAGACATTGTTAGCTCATCCTAAATCCCTTCAGGAGTCCCTGGAGCTGGCTACAGAGAGAGAGTTACTGTGTGATGGGGCTGGCCCTTGAATAAGGTGACAAAGAAGGACCCATATCCTCTACCGCGTATAGATAAGACCCTTGACCCTGTGGCGGGATCCTCATGGTTCTCCTCCCTAGACCTACACAGCGGGTACTGGCAGATACCCCTCGCACCAAATGCCAGACCAAAGACTGCATTTATTACCAGCGGAGGCTTATGGCAATTTAAAGTTCTTCCTTTCAGTCTCTGCAATGCCCCTGCCACATTTGAGAGACTCATGGATAAGGTGCTCACTGGAATTCCCCACGGAGAATGCGTGGTGTACCTGGACAACATCTTGGTCCATGGTGCTTCTTTCCACGCTGCCCTTGGGGCCCTCAGACAGGTCCTGGAGAGGGTATTGGCAGCAGGACTAAAACTCAACCCAAAGAAATGCTGCTTAATGCGACGTGAGGTCACGTTCCTGGGCCACCGACTGGGGGGCGGGGGGGGGGGCGGCACCATGGATGATAAGATCCAAGCTGTGAAGGACTGGCCCACCCCAAAATCTGTGCACAAGTTAAAGAGCTTCCTGGGCTTGGCATCGTACCACAGACGGTTTGTAAGGGGTTTTTCCTGCATAGCCGCGCCACTGTTCCACCTGTTCCATAAGAGTGTGACCTTCAAGTGGACAGCAGGCTGCCAGGGATCTTTCACCTCATTGCAGAAAGCCCTACCGGGGGCCCCAGTGCTCTCTTCACCTGACCCCCCTCTGCCCTTTGTCCTTGACACAGATGCCAGCAGTGTCGGATCTGGTGCAGTGCTTGCCCAGGTGACACCCGGCGGGGAGAAAGTGGTGGCATACCATAGTCAGGCCTTCAACAAAGCTGAACGCCAGTATTGTGTCACAAGGTGGGAGCTGCTCGCAGTGGTATGTGCCATACGCCACTTTAAGTACTACCTCGGGGGTCTCCACTTTATTGTCAGAACTGACCATGCTGCCTTGCAGTGGCTCGTGTCTTTTAAGGAGCCAGAGGAGCAGCTAGCACGCTGGATTGAGGAGCTGCAGGCTTATGATTTTGAGGTTGTACACAGACCTGGGGCCCAGCACAGAAATGCAGATGCGCTTTCCCGCAGACCCTGTGCCCAAGATGGATGCCACTACTGTGAGAGGAAGGAAGCTCAGGAGGATCAATTGGTGCCCGATGTAAAGTGTGCTGTGACGGGGGTAGAGGAACGGCCATCCAGTCAGAGGCTGGTTGCTGTGGATGTAACAGAGTGGAGACATAAACAGGAAGAGGATGCTGACATCAAACCAGTGCCTGGGTGGATTGAGGATCAGCGACAGTTTCCGGCAGGGTACCCTATTTAGAGGGTGGGGATGGACATCCTGGGTGTTTGAGTCCCGTGTGTTTGCGGCCATGTGCGAGAAACTAGGCTCCCATAAGACCCGTACAACACCCCTCCACCCACAGAGTGATGGACTCGTTGAGAGATTTCACCATACACTGGCAGAGCAACTAGCGCTAGTGACGGCTAAACATTAACGTGACTGGGACACTCATGTTCCCCTGGTCCTCATGGCATATCGTTTGGCGGTCCAAGACTCCACTTCGTGCTCCCCTGCCCTCTTGATGTTGGCCAGGGAGATCCGGACTCCAGCGGAGATGATGATGGGCCAACCCCCTGATGCTGATGGGGATCAACCGGGTCCTGACTATGCGAGGAAGCTCCAGGATTACATGGAGTCTGCTCATGACTTTGCTAGGAGGAAACTGATAAGTGCGGGGGTGCGGCAGAAGAGGAACTATGACGTCCATTCCAGAGGCCGACATTTTGACATCGGGGAACTAGTCTGGGTGTAAAACCCCCAGAGGAAAAAGGGCAGATGCCCTAAGCTGGACAGTGACTGGGTTGGACCCTGTAAGGTTCTGGAACGCTTGGGGGAAGTGGTGTATAGGGTACTACTGCCCACAAGGTGATGGAGGGTCGCCCTGCACCGGGACAGACTGGCCCCCTATCGCGGCCACTTCACTGGGACAACAGGGTGGGCCACGGACAGACCTGGACTCCACCCCTACAGACTCTTCCACCACTATTGTGACAGATGACAGAGAGTCTGTAAAATTGAACGGACTAAAACATTTTTTCTGCACAGACCTTTGTGATCTGCAAGTATAGTGCCATGTTTTATAGTCCTTCTCTGTTTCTTTGAACTGCTTTGCTTGTTTTTGCATAAAAAACAACTCACTTTTAAAATAATGCTCAAATTGTCAAAGAATGTGCATCTGAAATGGTGACAAGTCAAATACTGTAGTAATGACACTTCATTGTTGATTTCCAGCTGCTAAGTGGAAGTGTTGATGCTGTTCCCCTTTGATTGCTGCCAGAGGAAGATTTTTAGAGTGAAAAGAATGTAAGACTAGTGTCTGATAAATATGTAACAGAACAGTCAACCACTGCAGCAGAACAAAACAGACTAGAGGCAAAAAAAAAAAGCCAAGATTCACTGATAAAATGTGACTGATACGACACTCAGAAATTACTCTTACATAAGCTGGATGACAAATTAAAGGAAAAGGAAAAAAGAACTTGCCCCTTATATCGTTTGGGTCCACTTGTCTCCTTAGAGGGAAAGCTCACTGCAAATCAATGTAACAAAATCCCCAGACTGCACCTTAAACACCTCCTTCTCATATCCAATTACAGTACAAAGCTACAGCATTCATTAAGTGACCACATGAGAAATCACGCTCTTAAAATTATGCAAACATCTAAGTCATAAAACCTGGGGCATGCTGCCAGCATGCTTTTTTAGAACAGACATCATTTTAATAAACAGTGCCAGACAAACTGGAGCACAGGAAGTTTTTCTTTCAGTCGTGTTTCATGTTAAACAGCCATGTTTACAACCTTAATGCATCCCAATTAGCAGTAGCAGATTGTCCTGACACATTCAAACTGATTCAGCTGATTATTTCTATTTAAATTCTGTGAAATATGTTTATATTATATGTTGTTTGCTGCTGTTTATATATTGGAAAATCAATAAATAAAACGGAGCATACAGTTCATAGTGTTGGTAGATAAATGCACCTAAAGAGAAAATAAATATTAAAGGTGTCTACAATGCCTCACTGCTTGGCTTTCAATCGGTTTTCAGAACAGTTGCAGTTACAAAGAAGTGGACTTAAAAATAAAAAAGCTTCAACTTATGTCAGACTTTTGTAACTAGAGACTGCAAACTGATCTCAACTTGCCAACTATCTGAAAATCAAGCTCAAGGGTCACAGTAATGTGATACCCACTCCTCGATTCTAGCGTGCAACTCAAAGCGTCTAAAGTCTAGAGTCTAAAAGAAGCTGACGCCACTTCAAGCAAGGTCCCAGATAAACACAGGCGTGCATGCACTCTCAGAAAGTCCACAAAAAAAAAAAAAAGAAGGAAGAAGAAAAATAACTAACTGTAGCTGCTGGTAGTGATGCATGTACCAAAAAGCTAACCATGATATGGTTGTCATGGCAACCTGACATGATTATGCTCTAAGCACTAATAAACAAAAACAAAACTTTTTCCAGCATCCCTCAGTAGTAAAATATACTATTTTATATATTTACACACATATATACATATATACACACATATATACACATACATATACACACACACACACGCACACACACGCACGCACACACACACACACACACACACACACACGCACACACACACACACACACACACACACACACACACACACACACACACACATCTAGACTTTAGACACTTTGAGTTGCACACTGGAATATATATATAATATAGCAAACTCTCTGGAATACGTATATCAAATCCATAGATTAATATAAGGTTAGTTTAAGAAGCACTTCCTGTTTTGTGGCTTCAAAACCTGAACCACGTGGCTATCACATTTTATAAGCTTTTCAGAATCCTAAATCCATATCCTGACTTTTGTGGTCCTTGAGCTAAAGATCACCAGTGGCATTTTTGGTGAAGAATGTGGAAAAAAATAAAGATTTATTTAAGGTGAGTCCCTTGTGTGCATAAATGCACATCCAAGATATAAAATTTGGATTAAAGAATCAGGGGGCTGTTCTCAGCCACTGTGAGGGAAAAAAAAAAGTTGTTTTATTCTGTAATTCTAGGTGATGCCATAGATTCGTGTGGCAAGAAGAGAAAGAAAATGAATTAGTCTAAAAAAGTGCCTCTGCAGCTTCATTGCTTGGCTCCCAAATTTAACAAATGTTAGTTTGTGTGATTAGGCGTGCTAGACCAGTTCGAAGCTATTCATTACCTAAAAGATGAAATCAGAGGCAGCAAGGGAGCTCCAGTGTTCTAACGATGGAAGTGATTAGCCTTGGCTAACAGACTCATCTGCACATGGCTCGCACCCAAGTAGAAATACACCAGGCTAAACATCGAGACAAGCAGCCCGTATTAAAACCACATCTTTCTCATGTATCTGTAAATTGTAATTCTATAATTCCAGCTCCTACAAACTGCAATACATTAACCAGTTACATTGTATTTGATCACTGAGACAAACATATTATAATCCACTGCACTGCCAGGCCAGATACTCCCATCCCATTTTTTCCCCCCAAATTGATTAAACAGGAGAATAGGTATGTACTAATCAATCATTTTAAAATAAATAGAACAGACTAAAGGAAGTACAGTTTACCTGACAAGGTTAAATAATGTATGAATAGAGTATTTATTAGTCATTTGACACATTTTTCAGTGACTAAATCAAATTTTAAAGAATATTAAAAAATTCCACATTTTCATTTGCTGAGAGTGGCTTAGGTTAGCAGTGCAAACACCAGAACCCTTTTTTGATTGTGGGTTGTCGTCCGGTACTAAATTCTCATTACTTTGTTGAGCAGGGTTTTTTCCAACTTATTTTGTCAAAGAATGATATTTTCATTTTCTAGATCAAATCTGCAAAACTGCACCACTCTTTCGAGTTCACAAAATCAGGGGGCGAAAAGGGGGTGGCTGCATAACTAAGAACTTACACATAAATAAAATATGAAAAATTTACTTGGCCAACTAACATTTCTGTTGACAAAAAAAAGAAGAAAAAAAAAGCTGAAAAATGTGTTGGTTTCACATCTCACCAGAATTTCAATATCATTACAAAAATATTTGTGTGTTATGAAAAATATTTGTTTAAATATTGACTTGCCATGAATAATGTGCATAACCGAATCATATCATACAAATTCAGCTGAGTCAGTGTTGGTTCAACCAATGACAAGAATACAAAGGAAAATGTTTCAGGTCCATTTGAATGCTTTTTATTTCTGTTCTTAGTCACAGTAAAATGAAAAAATAGCCTTTTATGCCTTGCTAGGTTTTCAGTTTTCTGTACTATAATCATGGCCATTTAAGTATATATATATATATATATATATATATATATATATATATATACATATATATATATATATACATATATATATATATATATATTAAAAAAAATCATTTCTCATACATTTTCCAACTGTATTTCAGTTTTACTTTCTACAAAAGGCAGCTCTTTGTCAATCTTATGGCATAAAAGTAGAGCCAGAAAAGGAAAGAAAATCACTTCAAGGACCCTATTCAAACAGTCATTTTAAGCTTCTGATTGATCACTCACTGCGCTACAACATACCCCCATCCTTTATTACGAGACTTTAGAATGTCCTCAAAGGCATGAGATGTCATGTGACCATGGAGCCACAGACTGTAATACCATCATAATCAGATATTACGTAGGTAACACATTTATGGTTGTCACTTCCAGAACTAATAACCCATCCTTGCTGCATTTCATTAATATCCAGCTACGCACTAAAGAGCAAGTAAAACATGACTTAACACGAATCGGACAAGTTTGTTTATGCATTCTAGAGATAAAATGGAATCCCTCTTGCATGCAGCTGTAGCCTATTTATACAAGCTCCTGTTCTTTGGTCTGGATTAATAGGTACCACACAGGGTTGTAGCAGGTAAAAGGTTCCATAGCACTCAATTAGATACACCTAATCAAGCTTAATAAATTGTGTACAACTCGAACTGTGTGTAAACAGCCGATGCAGCTCTTATATTTAGATGGCTGCACAATTTCTGGGACAGTGACTAAGTGAAATTATTTATAACTACCATAAGCTTTTGTGCAGTAAAATCCTTGTTAAAGTAATCAGCATTCATATTATCAGCATCTATAGCATTTACATGAGACATTTTCTTAACAAGCTGGTAGTAGTAAACCTCTACTGCATTGCTCTAAAATGTAATATACCATCTTGTCTTTAGTCACTAACACTGCAGGTGCTTCCCTCTGCAGGATGATGTAACTGCTATTATCAGATGAGTGTTTCCTAAGTGACTGTTCATCGTATGTATGTGGCTGTGCGAGAGAGTAGCGCTTACTGCGAGTAGTGATCTCAGTGTGCACTTGACACAGAAATGAAAAGCTGTTATGCAGTAAATTTTCATTCAGGTTCCCTAATTATGCAACTTTTTTCCCCCATCCCACCTGTGTCAGAGGTGCGTTTTATCAATTTCCCTGTGAAGAAGCCTGCTGGTTCAGATGCATAAAGGCTGAGTTGTTTAGCATGGGTAGTTTGGCTGGGAAGACTGACCCTAATGGGAAAATGTATAAACACCATTATGTGCTTTTGTGCTGCTGCTAGCATCAAATGAAAGATTTGATGTGGGCCTCAAGTGCTCTCATAATTATTGTGATGGGCTGGGATGGTTTAAACAACCCTATGCACCTGTTTATGCAGAGTACTTTCAGAGATAAAAATATACTTGAGCAAAGTAAGTTGAACGAAAGAAATCAGGGCTGCTTGTAGTAATGATTTAAAACTCACAAGCTGAAAAACATAGCATGTCTACATCCATTTTTAGTAATCATCAGCACCACTAACAAATCTCTTCTATATAATAATATATTAAATGTAAAAGTTTTGTTTTATAATAGTAGAAAAAAAATAACATTTGTTTCTAGGTTTTATAATATAGAAAAAATAAACTAATTTGTCAAGTTTAATCAAAGATCACAGTTAGAAAATGATTAAAAAAAGAAAGCATATAAATCATATAAAATGATTAAATATAGCAAAAAAAATACCCTGAGGAGAAATTTAATTTGATTAACCAAAAGTACTTTGGAAAATTTGTTTAAACTGTTAAAAAAATGTATGGCCAAAATCAATATTCTGTGACATTTATTCAGGATAACGTTGGTTTGTGAGCACTGAGGAAAAGAGAACTTTGATAAATGCTTTCACTAAAGCAACAATGAAAATCCATCAAAATTCAGAGATTATAATTTATGAGCTGCAGAAAGAAATGTTTAGATTTTCTTGTTTACTGGCTGGCTGTATTGTACAAACTAATGACAATTAATATCCACCGAGGACAAATTCTTCCTGTTTCACTAAAACTGGATCAATATTCTGGGAGGAGTAGCAATACTTCTGAAAATGGAAGAGAGTTTTCAACACGAACAATACAATCTTGACCAAGTTGAGCACAATTTCGATAAAGATCCTTTAGGTGATCGGGGTGTTCCTCTATGAGGAACGCATGTCCCACTTGTGGGGGGGACGCACAGATGACTGATAAGCTCACTGATCAATCATCCATATGAGTCAGGCAGGACAAAGGGTGTTTGACAACAGTACAGTAATCAAAATAAAAAAGAAAGTCTTTTTAAAATTTATGCAGTTTGTTTTGCATATGTTTGTCATTGCACCAGGACTGTGTTATGCAAATGTTATTGCACAAGGAAACAAGGCAAACCAAAACTAGGAGGTAGATTCAGAAAGAAGCTATAATCATCCATTATTCTTTATTGTCATACAAACTATTACACATTCTAAAGCATACAAGGATAACATATAATTAGTAGTAATGAGTTCTTGATGTTTATGCCTTAATCTGTAATTTAGTGTCAGGAGAAAGTGATGGCAGCAAGATGGCTGTGTCTGTGGTGTGCTTGTTTGTGTGTGCATGTGCATGTGTGTTTGTAGTAGTCATAGAAGTACCGTGCACAAGTCTAGGCACGTTTATATTCTTCCTCATTGTGCACATTAAAGTAATCTGAAATGTTCATATACAGCATAATTCCACATAACATGATGTCTGATGTTTTGGTTTTGTTTGTTTTTTAACAATACTACTGAATATTGAATAGGAATTTCAAAAAGTAGAACAAAATGCAAAGCAATAAGTATGAATTCAGCTGCATTTAATGTCAGAGCCTGGTGGTCCACACTAAAACCAATTTTCTCTAATTCAGTGCGAGCGAGCCACAGACCTCAGAGGTTCTAATCCTTTTTAGTTTAGTCATCTCATGACCACGTTTTAAATCTCTAAACCCTCTCTGAGGTCAGTCCATGCGGGTGCTGCTGACCGCACTGCATCTGTTTAGCATCAACAATGTCCTATCCATGTCACATGAAACTACTTAGCCACATGACTTGAACACATGCAGCTAATGTATGATAAAAGAGGGCTTTTTGATTTTGGTAATTATTTCACCTCAGTGGGCGACTTTTAACCCTGCAAATCGCACAATGACTTTTATTGTCACAGGGTTTGTCTCAGAGCTTTTACACATAAAGGAATGACTAATCCTTAGATAGCAAAAAAAGAGAAAGTCTAAATAATTAAATTAACAAAGGAGAGGTAAGTGAAAATCCATAAGCTTAAGCATTAAACTGGTAACAAGAGAATTTTGCTAGAGAAGTCCTTGTATTTCAGTGAAATACATCCCCAGACATGATTTGGCGAAAAGCCAGTGTAAGTGGAATGACCAAGAGGACAGAGGGTGAGGCCCACTCTCAGTAGGGGCCCTCCACTGAGTTCCTGTTTGGCTGTACCAACAGCTGTCTTATCCTGAAGATGAAGGATGAGGTTTCATTAACAAGTGCGTTTTTTTTTACTCTAATTAAATTTTAAAGCCTAGCAAAAGTGGCTATAAAATAAATGTATTTAAATTAAAAATATAACATGTGATATATAACAGATAAACATACGTTTTGATGGTCATTATACATGCAGTGTTACTGCTGTTATTTTTAACTTCAAAGTACATCGCCCTGAGCAGCATGGACAACAATAGTTGCGTGAAATGTAAGTAGTCTTAAATTCTTTGTTATGAAGAAATCAGTCAAAACCTTACTAAACAACAGTGAGGTAATGTTTTTTTAATTCATGCTTACTGCAGTCCAGCAAATTTCTGTGTCAATGTCTGTGCTATTGTAGGCTGTATTATGTTTGAAAACCCCCTTGTATAGTTTTGCACTGTTGTGTATTTTATGCTTTTGTTATTCCTATGCAAGAAAGACATGGTACTGCGACAGTGCACCTGCTAGTTGCTGTCTACGTGGTGATGTTAAAGCATTCACTAATAAATGCAGAGCGCTGCATGCTTTCCTCAACGCTGAAACATTTGAACGCAACTGACAACCGGTTTTATTTTATGTTCTTCAAAACAAAACAAAAACAAAACAAGTCTGTCTGACAAAGGGACTTCACTGTATGGGTCTCTTGGTTGCATCAGCAGTAACCAAGTAACCTACTTATATGCTGCGCTGTGAGATAAATTTGGGTTCTTTATTAACTTGAGTGCCTGGTATTTTTACCATTTTCTAAACTTAATACTTATTTTCACTTTTAATTTTAGAAGCTATGTTTTAATAAATATCAATTATCTGATATTATGGAAAGCTTCAATAGTTGCGGGAGAGGTCAAATACTTAGTTTACAAAACCACTAACTACTTATATAATTGCTTAGAACTTGTTTTTTCTGTCTAACTATACCAACATCTGAACATTACTGCTTTTGCAAATGTATGAAAAAAAAAAAATCTTAATTTTTATCATTTTAACAATTTACATATTTAAAGTGTCTGTTGGATATAATGCCTGTAGGCATACATTCAACATGATTCCTCTGGTATTTTGGTTCACATTGGCAGGATTGTATCCTGCTGTTGCTTTAGATTTGTCATCTGCACATCCATGTTGTGGATCTCCATTCCACCACATCCCAAAGGATTGAGATTTGGTGACTGTGGAGGCCATATAATGAACTCAATGTCATGTTCAAGAAATCAGCTTGAGATGATCTGAACTTTGTGACATGGCACATTAACCTGCTGGAAGCAGCCATCAGAAGATATCTTCCTTTCTGATGGCAATGTACCTAACACAGTGCCTAAAGTGTACCAAGAAAATATGTCCCAAACCACTGCACCGGGAAAACTGTTGATATAAGTCAAGATGAATCCTTGTTTCCATGTTATTTACACCAGGTTCTGACCCCACCATCCAAATTATGCAGCAGAAAATGTGATTCATCACACCAAGTATCATTTTTTTCAATACTGTATTGTCCAACCTGTTGAGCCTATGTAAATTATAGCCTCAGGTTCCTCTTCTAAGCTCACAGATGTGGCACCTATAACTGATGTGCTCCAAGGTTGACATGTTGCGTGCACAGAGATGCTCTTCTGCATACTTTGGTTGCAACGAGCAGTTGCTTGAATTACTGTTGTCGTCTTATCACCTCAAAGTCTGGATATTCTGCTCTGCTCTCTGACTTCAATGCATACTCTCTCACAAAACTGCCACTCAGTGGAACTGCTATCTAAATTGGGACCTCCTTGTAAACCCTAGAGATGGTTGTGAATAAAAATCCCAGTAGATCAACGGTTTCTGAAAACTCAGCCCATCACGCACCATGTCCAAATTCACTTAAATCACCTTTCTTCCACATTCTGATTATAAAACTAAAGCAGCCATGCTGCCATGTCATTGGTTGGTTGTTCGTTAACAAGGAGTTTAACAGCTGCACCTAGCAAAATAGCTGTGTGCATTTTCAAAACATCATCATTTATATTTGCGAGGTGACTTCGGAGTTCTAATGTCTAAATTCTTTTTTTTTAAGATGTTTCATTGTAAAAAAAACAAAAACCTACATTTCCTCTCCTAAAAGGCTGCTTAAGTGACAAGTCAGCCAACGCACAAAGAAATCCACTCACCTCTGTCACTTCCTCTGACTGCTTCCAATGCTTCAAAGGATTCTGTAATGGCCGCTTTAAAATACAGAGTGCACTCACTTGTACTGAAATAGGTCTTTCATGTGCCAACACAGCTCTGTGGGTAACATTCATGTGACTAAAGGTACTCTTAGGAATTATCAGGATTTCTATAAAGATCTGTCTTAAACTTTAGCCAAATCTTCACCGAGGTTACAAGCAGGAACAAAGAATCTGCTTAAACTAACTGCACATCAATCATTGTATTGTTCTTGCCTAAAGAAAATACACATTTCAAAAATCACCATGTAGGCTGTAGAGAGTAAGCTAACGGACCAGCAAACCTAGAGTCCAATCAGTTGAACAAAATGTGGTGATGTGGTTTGATGCACTCTGCCTTAGAAAGTTAAAATATTATGTTTGTTATCCTCAAGAGGAATCTGCTGACCCAAGCCTTGCATAAAATATAGATGTCAGCACAATTATGAATGTATTGATTTGCATAAAGCAGGATAAGATTACAAGGTAGTCCTAATCTTAAAATGCTAAGCCGACTCCAAAAACATGACACAGACGATAAGTAGGCTAAAATGAGTCAACAAATGAGTAACAGCTATACAAATCCTGTGAGACATTTATGTGTTTATTTTGTGCAAATTATGCAACATACTTACACAGAACGAAAAGCTAACGAACTAATGATACCAATACTGAATTGAAGGGAATACAACTTTGATATGAAACACAGCATGGTGTAAAAATGGCATTTTGTGACAACAGACACTGAGCTGATCAGCGTCCCACCTGCCGATATTACAAAAACTTCAAAAACAGAACTAAATGAACTTATGGACAAAAGAATTATTGAAGAATGAAGGCCCTAATGGGACAGATAGTCTAAGTAATACATTGATTTTTGAAATGTAAATGCCAACAGGTAAGCCTACTATTTTTAGATTTTTAGACTTAACTACTTTATACTTAAATGCAGTCAAACTAGTGGCTTCTTTTTGTGTAATTAATTATGCTCCAGGATATTGAGCAAAGACTCAATAAATTAAGTTGATTAATAAGATAATAAGTTAGCTCTAGCAGTCTCTGTCAGGACTGTGTGAGTCCAAAGTGTGAAAACAGCTAAAAATAATGACTTAATTATGGAAGGCTATTAATTCAGCTTTTTTCCCCCCTTATTAAAGTATCACCAACAGTTGCCTGACCTATGAAAAGTGGGCCTGGTAAGAAAAAAAAAAATTGCATATGCCTTGCAAAACAATGGTGACAAACTCACAGCAGTGGAGTGCCATTAGTTTGTCACCATTTTAGCTTTAGACTCAGAGAATGTAACAGGTACATTGATGATGTATGACCTGGTGCTTTCCCACATTAATAACTAATAAGTAAACGATAAGTGAATCCATAAAAATCAGAACTATGAACAATAGCGCTTGCAGCTAAAATGATTTCTTTGGATTATTGATGGATACTGTTAGAATTTTAGAGTTAATAATGCTGTACCTTTGAAAATATTTATCCTCCATAACTGGGAAACTGGATGAAGTTGAACTCTAGGACGAACTGTAACCCTTAATTACCACCATAATAAGCTAGATAGCAACATTTAACTATTAAATAAAAAATGAATTCAAAAGAATTTTTCACCATTTCAAATTTATGTATCAAAATAATCATTTAATGAACAAATATACAAATATTGCATGCTAGCATGTATTTAATGGTATGTTGAGAAAGAAAAGTCAACAAGAACTACAGAAATATTGAGAGCTAGAGCAATACATCTGTGATGTGATGCAGATGCAGATCTTTTCCTAGCTCACTGACAATTTTCCTTTTGGGGGAGAGCACTTGTTAATTTGTAATGTAATGTTGTACTACCTTTGTTAAAGCTGTCACTCTGTAGAGTGGACAGAGAATTGACATGTTGTACTGATGGACAAAATGTAGATAGATCATGCTCCAAGATCAATATACCAATATTTAAGTAATTCTCTAATGTAAATGGCCAGCATTTATATAGCGCTTTTCTAGTCCATAGGACCCCAAAGCGCTTTACGCTACATTCAGTCATTCACCCATTCACACATGTAAAGAAGAACAAGTGAACTGGCATATAGAACTTGGGGCAAATGTGTAGTTAAATGTATTGGGGATGGTTGTCGCAGTGCTAAAACAGTAAAATGAGGAAAGGCAGATGATATGGAACTTTGATGAGAGAAAAAATATATATCAGCACTCAGGAATTTCATGATTTTATTAAAATATATCCTGTCAAATTACATTGCTACCTCTTGGTGCAGAAATCAGATTACCTGCCAATCACCTGTACTGCACCTGTGTCTTTTGCTCATTTCCATGCTCACTCCAGCGTGTCATACTTCTTCAATGCTAATGGTTTCCATCCACACTCTCTACTCATTTCATTACACCGCAGGTGGTGAAGATGAAATGAAGAGTTTACTACCTCTGATACCTGACACTGAGCTGATGATCTGATAATGGTAGTCTGGCTGTGCCATGCCCACCGTTCCTCACATGGAAATGGAGAAGTTGACAGTAAATCATAACAAAAGCATACAACCCACATTATTTCTTCTTAATCTGCAAAATAACACTGGAAGGCGAAAACACCAGCACAAAGATGAAAAGGAAGAGGAAGGCATGCTACAGTTGCTCCTGTTTCCTCTTCCTCTCCCTCTGCACTCGGACTCAAATCATTTCAGGCATCACTACCCACAGGTCTCTTATCAAATAATATTGAAATGGTTGCCCCGAGGTGTCCATTGTGCATATGAATAAAGTCATATTTGTTGAATGATAAGTAAGTTTATGACAGTAATGCACTGTGGGGAAGATATTCTTTATCCTATGATGAAATCCCATTTTAATAACTCGTGGTGTATTTTCACTTTGTGAAATCTGAGACACAAAAAAAGAGGTTCAGATGTTTTAAAGTGTCACGATTATATCTAGCTACACTTGAATGTGTTCTAACAAATACTCTTTTATAAAAATGGATCACATGACTGCTATATGTAAAAGCTCATATGAAGCCCCATGATCACCTATGTTGCAGTCTCACTGAGCTCAGTAGAGGGCTTTATCACCCCTACAGCTCATTCACTGTTTTGTTTTTCCCCCTTTGGCATACAATTTTACAGTTTCGGTAGATTCTCAAATATGTCATCAGTGTTGCTTCAAACGGCGGTATGCAGCTAATGTTCATGTCAGTTTGACGTGCAGCCCGTAACTTTTTTGCTCACACATTTCCCACAAGACTTTATGAGGTGGTAATATGTCAGTGTTGCGGCTTGATATGTGGAGAGCAATTAATTAAACTTTTAAACAGTTTGAGTCTTTGTAGTTATTAAAATCATTTGTACAAACAGACAGATATGAGTCAATGTCACAGCTTTGGTCCTGCTGCTGGAAATACCCACTTGAGCATGGCATGCCTGGTCATATATATATGTGTGTGTGTGTGTGTGTGTGTGTGATTTATCATCCCCCTAACAGGTTTGAACTTCTCTTTTCAGTAACATTTGCAGAAAATGACTTACATAGCTGCCTTCTGTCAAATAAAGCACATAAGCCTAGGTTTTTGTGACCTATTTTCCAAGATTTACTTCTTCAATAAGAACAAATGGCTATGAGGACCGCAGGCATTAAGACAGTGTTGGCAATGCTCGTCATTAAAAAAAAGACTAAAATTTAAAGTGGTAACAGCATCAACATATAACTAGCATTATATTACATTACACAATTTACAATAAGAAAACACATTAACCCTAAAATTACAGCCGTGACTAAAGGCCCAATATTGTTTCATATGTTAATTTCTCAAGAGCTGCAAAACTGGTGCAGTCTTATTAGTTTCAGCACCGAACACACATTTTTTTTTCTGATGCAACCAACAAGATTAGATCATTAGTCAGTCATGGGAGTATGGCAGCGCTTGTTAATTACTGTTTTATCACACACATACACATACCAATCTGCCTGGTGTGAGCATAATTATAAAAAGGTGAAGTCTAATTGAATTCAAAAAGCTCATACAAAGTGATCTGAGCACAAAGTGCCTTAAGCTGTGTAACTGTGGAATGCTGAGTATTATAATTTAATATTGAATGAGAATGATGAGACAAAGTAAAATGGAAAGCCACCCAGCTGTCTTAAAATTCTTCATTCTTGGAAAAAACAAAGAAGCTACACCAAGTTAAGAGTGACCATGCAGTGGCGGTCTCATTTCGACTGCCACCTGTATGCACTATACCCTACGGGTTCCCCTCATTCTTCATCCTTTGTTATGAACAAGACACTTCATTACTTCTAAGGATAATTCACCACTGCCTAATTTTTCCCCTCTGGTTCACTTCAGTTACCAGAGTATTTTATAACCTCTTTACTTCTTCCTATTAATACTTAAAGAGAAGCTGCCCGGAGCTACCTGTCCTTTATCCTAACAATAAAAATGGTATATACAGTCCTGAAGTCCAAACCAGAGTAAAAGAACTCATTTCTAGCAGTATCCACCAAAGCTTCAGTGCAGAACGAGCTTAATATGTAATTTGTCCATTGAAACTACACGCAGGTTTAATGAAAACCTCGAATACAGTTCAGGGGCTTTATGGGAATTCTACAGCATCTCGTCTTAGTGGCCATTCTGAAAATTGCTGAAATCTAGACAAACTTACAGCTGTTACAGGTACTGCTCCCAACTTTTATACTGCCTGAAACAAATAATGCTTTATGTCGTCTTCTGAAAAAAGGTTTAAAAATTAGAGAAAACTAATCAGCAGTGATGTTGATAATATCAAAGACACTGATAAATGAGACTGTTTCATCAGTTCACTGACTTAAATGGAATATATGATGCAACACATCTTACATATACCACAGAAACAGTTTTACAATACATGAAATATGCAATAAATGCACAACGATATCTATGAAATTACACATTTTTCCTACTCTATGATTGGTTAAGTATACAAAACCGTGTCTAGGGTGCTGGATCTTTCCATTTGCTTTTATACTACTTTCTTTATGGAGCATAACTTGCCTCTCAGGCACCTGATAAACTAATATTTTATAGATCTCCGTCATCCAATCATATATTGTTTGTTAGACATCTTATTGAAAAACAACAGAACAATTGACTTCTGCTGAAAGAAGAGATACAGAGCAAATCAAAAACACATGACCACAAGTTTGCAAGCTCACATAAAGACACTGCATGTCAAAAATGCAGGGCCAGATGTTTCATTATGCATCTGCAGTCCATTGCCTGCCTCAATTTAAACTACCAGTGGATTACAAATAAAACAACAATGCAAAGGCTAGTCTGTGGCATGCACATTTAAAGCAATGAGTACTATAGTTTAAAGCAAACATCTTAACTCAAAGGCCACTTGCTAGCCTTTTCTGGACATTTTAAAAGATTTAATAATAAGACAGTAAACTGTATTGGACAGCACTGCGTCTTCACAGGGAACTTGACTTGTCATAGCAAGAACAGCTCAGGTGTTACTAATAGCAGCAATGAAGTTCACTCCATTTAAGCATCAAAGTAAGCCAAGCCACTGAAGTCACTAAAGGGAGTACAGCTGTCATTTATGTTATCAGTGACAGCTGTTTGTTTGCTGCTGTGAGAGAGGAAGAAGTCCATTTCTAGTCTGAGCAACAAAAATCAACATGAATATAGTTTTAGCACCGAATGTGTTCAAGAATGATCAAAATCAGGGTCTTAAATAATAATTTAATTCAAACTGGCTGAGCAGGCTGTGATGATGCTTTGTGAGAATGGAGTGATTAGGTCTCACAAGTAACTGGACTACAGCCTACAGCCATTTACAATAACATGGACTTGCACTGCTTTATACTTCTACTGTCGTTCATGCATTTTGAAAATTAGCCCTTAAAATGAATAAGTTCTGATAAAAACTGGGATTTTCAAAAAAAGGTTTCTACACTCTTGCATGAGTAGATGCTGGGATCAAGTCAGTGTCTTGTTACATTTCTGTAAAAGACTCGTGTGAGTCACTGAATAGACTGAATGAGTGAATCACGTTTTGAAGCATTATCTCCTGCAGCGCGATAGGCTCCCTCTCACACACTCAGGGGGAAGTTACTGTATGAATATTCATGTAGAATACCGTTATTGATATGCATATGAGGCGAGATTAAAAAAGAAAGAACGGGGGGGAAGTCAGCTAATAGAAAACTGCAGCTGTCCAATTGAGAAACTCCGCGCAATTTAAGTGATTACGGTAATCATACTCATCAACAACTGGATCACTGAAATATTTTTAAAAACACAGCCGCAGTCAGCCAAACTACAGGTCATACCTAACCACAGGCATTAGCTAATGATATATTAGTGAGAGATGCTGCTTTCAGTCAGTGTTTGAAAACTTCACCCTCCGGAGATTAGCGGTACACATCAATGGGCAGTTAAGGTAAACGACTGCGCCTTTCTAATCGATTACTCGCGTCACGTTGGGGAACATCTATAATACAGTTTTAAAAAGAAAGAAATACTAGCAGTGACATAAACACGCTCCTATTTCATGGTAAAAGAAGACCAATGCGCAGTGAAGACACTGTTCTACGCGTGGGGTGCTCCGAGGCAGTGTGGAAATTTAAAATCACAATGACAGTCATCCAAAACATAAAGAGGACGGCTTACCATGTTTCGGCTTAAGAAGTACTCAACAAAAATCCTTCCAGTGCCCGGAAAGGAGCCACCAATGCCGGCTGTCAGTGCAGCTACAGCCTCCCCCTCGCGCGGGCACATCAGCACTGCTGCCCCGATCTCTTTAACCAGTCACAGCAAGGCACAGCAACACTCCACCCGGACCCTAGCCTGGCTCCACCGCGAGATAACTGCCCCCTTTCTGTCTCTCTCTAGTCATGACGTGTGAACCAGGTAATCTTATTACAAGAGGTCATGAAAGGTGAGACCGGCTAAAGCACAGTTGCCCCTCCTCCCACCATATTTACTGGATATGCACCTGGCCAGCTTGGGTCAGTACTCTCTGAAAAAGACTCATCTTCAACAGGATGATAAAGGATGATGCGGAAAAACCTAACTAATTAACAAGCAACAGCAACAAAAAAAAGTCCCCTTATCTTCTCATTAAGGTCAAACTAATCCATAACTTATTACATTGTGAAATGCACAGCCATTCTCTCACATAGCTAACCTGCACTTTCTGAAGGTCAACAAAAGCCATTTACTGTCAGCTGTCGATTATTTCTGAGCGAAATCTATTATTCTGCTCTGTCTGCACCAATTGGTGCTGAGAAATGACACCACTGACTGGAGGCAGTCAGCTATGATTCACCTGTCACTTTGCAACAGTCGCTGGACTTTTCTTCCCTACAGCTTAACCAACAACAAAAAGCCTTCCATCAATATACTCTAATTAGCTACTGTGCCGAATAAGTCACAACTAAAGGTTGCACAGATATTCAATAAAACAGTTTCTACACAAGAGACACTGCTGTGGAGGGGGCGGGGGTCTTGTTCGCAAAGATAATGTCAACAGCGATGAAATTTTAGACAATTCTTCTAAAAATGTGAAATTATCTTTCTCAGACAGCAGATGTAATTTGGTGAGAACAGCTTGTCTCCATTTAGCAGGCGCAGAGAGGCACAATAGAGTCATAACAAAGTCAAATTACATGACAGAAACGAGTATCACAACCATCTAATTAATGAAAATTAAATTTAATACTTTTTAGTCCATGCATGATCACAGTCAAGACAGATGCTCTAAACATTTGAACAGACTGATGAAAATAGTGGACCCTCTAACCTCACAGTCCCATCCATGAGAGAAATAAAAAAAAAAAAGATCAAACCTACACCTGGACACCTGCATCATGTTATCCACTAAAAAAGTGTTGCCACAGTTTTGAAACATCACCAGTATTGTCAGTGAAATTATGTCAAAAATAGGGCTTTAAGAGCTTCCACATTATGAGTTTTACAGAACAGAAAGCATATCCATGCTTGACCTGTGAGAACAGAAAAAAAACTCTCAGCAAACAGGCTCATTTACTAGTATTTTGAAATTGAAACAACTTTAAACTGCATCCTTAATAAATAAATGGAATCAGATGTTCTTCAACCTTTCACAATCACAAGCCTCATTATAATGTTTCTCCTGTAATTTTGTGTGAAACTCATAAGTACCAACCACCTTTTCAAAAGAATGCAGCTTCAGTTCTGCGTTTCATGTTTTCTGATTTTAATCTAAAAGACCCATTTTTAAATGGCACATCAGACCCATTATTAGGATTTAAGATGTGATAAGATTATTACACATGTAGTCAGCTTTTGAAATTCAAAACTGAGTTTAAAAAGCTCTAACTGGCATGTTTCCGTATCAGCATGAAGAGATAATTTGAGTTAAGTCATGACTACCAGCACTCGGCAAATGGACTAAAGTTATGTAGCGCTTTTCTACTCAATTTGGGCACTAAGCGCTTTCTTACTACATGCCTGCATCAGGGGCAACTCAGGGTTCAGCAGCTTGCCCAAGGACACTTTGATATATAGACTAAGAGTAGGGCCAAGGATCTAAACCACAGACCTTCCTATTAGCAGAGGACCTACTTTAGCTCTTGAGCCACAGCCACCTAAAGAAAAGCTTTGAGCAAAAGCTCTCTTATAATCAGGGCCTGCCACAATAACTCCCCTTCTCATCTTTTCTCTGTTGCACCAAAGAAAACAAGGGGGCAGAGTTCAGGCAGGACTGTAGACACTCCTCAGAGAAGCATGATTAAGGGATATTCTGCTCTTGGGAAACGCTCTCGTCTCAACACCCCAGTGAAGTTTTCTTAGTGAGAAATCCCCAAACTGACATCATACATATCCAGGTTTGTGTTTCTATGTGTGTTGTATGTATCATAAATGTGTATGCTTAAGTGGTTATAGTACGTCAGATAATGAGTAAATATCATGCTAACAATGTTTTTATATCTATCTATGAAGGGGCTTGAGTTGGACAAGTAATGCATAATTCATATAATAGTTCCAAAGGTTTCACCATTTGAAACTAATTATGCAGTCCCCCCCCCCCAAAAAAAAGTAAATATATAAATAAATAAATAACCAACCAGGAGCAGTTGAGTTGACTTTGAGGTGTCATGTATTCTTCTGGGAATGCTCAGAGTTGTATCAATGTTTGTGGCTTTTGCCTGTATAGCCGGGGAAGCCTGAGGGTTCCTTTATGAATGGTGCACACTGCTTATTTGTATTCAGTTGAAGTTTCAATCACTAAGCAGGCAAGCCTTCTACAGGGTAATTCCTTTTAGTGATGTTGCATTAATACAACACCTTTAGTCATTTCTTTCAAGCTGAAGAAACTGATTTTGCCAAGCAGATATAGACTGCATAAAATGACAGACAGCGGCGCTTTAATTATTCTCAATGAATGCCTTCTTTTCTCACATAGAGGAGATGCAAGAAAATACTCACTCATTCTTTTTTCCCCTTGTTTTGGGTTGAAGGTGCATTGTTTCCATACTGAATTTTGCCAACATATTAAAATGGATGTTTCCAAACTTGGATAGTTGGTGGGCAAACAATTACCCAAACACCATCTGCAGGATTATTCAGCGCTATCAATTTTGATATTCAAACAGCCATTCGGTTAACATGGAAACATGGAAAGTGCAAGAACTGATGCTTCCTTCGTACTGAGGAGTCAGCTGGTGGGGTGTGTACTTCTTTTCAAGTTATTGAATCACTTGCACAATAAATCATTTAGATAGCAGGCTCAGAGAGTGTGGTCATACTCAAATAAGCAGAAAATGAACACTATTCCTTGGAAGCCCTCTCTCAAAAATCTGTTTGATATTGCCTTACCTATTTAAGTCGTGCTCTTATAGCGTTTTCTGAATAATCTTGTTAAAGAAGCAGCTCCAGTAATGCTATGCACCTTGTAAAAGACAAGAGCATGAAGATATGTGCAGTAGAACAATCCAAGTTTCATCTCGAGTTTTTTTTTTTTTTTTTTTTGTAAACTTGGGACAAATTGAGCAATTCTTCTTGGTAAAGCATCATTTCCCTGGTCTGTGCGTATGCACTCAGCTGTTCAGTCCCTAAATCCTCTCTGCCTGTGAGCTCCCTTTAGGCAATCCCGTGGGAGTTTTTACATGTGCATAGATGTGCACGTGCATCTACAATTCCAGACAGAAACTCCCAAGTGTAAAACAACCGAGGAGCTCAAAATCTTAGTTCTGCATTTTAACAGCAAGTTCACATAAGCAGTGTACATGTTGTTGATTTTAGAGGCTGATGTTACCACTACAATGAGATTGCCAATAAATGAATATTTTCACTTCTTCTTATTTGTAGTGCCTGTACTGCACCAAGTTCCACAGGTGAAAAAGATGAGAAGCCTGTGGTGATGTGTGAAACCATGCGTGAAGAAAGTCTAGGGTATGATAGGGATGGCTCGCTTTTTGAGCACAGGACGGAACACTGACAAATTCTGTCTCTTCCTCTCTCAGTACATTTTCTGGAGCTATGTGAACTGGACTTCATAATGCAGTTCCCAAAAGAGCATCGACCTGCATTTACTAAGCCGCCACCCACACAACTTCAGACACTTTTTTTTTTCCTTGAAACTTTTTAAGTTTTGGGACTTTTCTCTGCACAAGGCCTTCAACCGTGAGTGAGAAGAGTCCTATGCTAGCAATTATTTAGGGGGAAAAAAATAGCACAGTTGAATTTTGAATTAGTGTGCAAGGTTGTTAGCTACACTGTAGTGCCACTGTAGTTGAATCATTGTGGAAATTGTTGGCGCTGTCCATGGTGCTGAAAGAAAGCCTTTAACTATAAGTGTAAAGGAACAAAGCACTTCCACTGTTGAGCTTTCTGCAAACACCTTCATGAGCACATGAATTCGATTGTGAATAGTTTATTATTATGACATAAACTTTTACAGTTAAGGAAGAATTACAGTACAGTTGCAGAATCCATTTAGCAAGTTCTTACTTATACTTGCCAGTCAGCTGAAAGGATCGTGGGTAGTTAGTACAATAGCAGAAATTGCTACAAGATGGAGATACAAACAAACAAACAAACAAACAAACAAACAAACAAAACAAAAAAAAAACAGACAAAGGCACATACTGGCAAACTCACATAATTCAGCTTTGGGCACTTGTTACTATTACTTCTACTCTGGCTTATTTGGACTGCAGGGTTTACACTAGCTGCCACCCAGCCCTCTATAAAAACTGAAATTGGCTGTGTGCAAATGGAAACGCTGAAGGGTGTCTGAGTCAAATAAGTGTCGAGGGACATTCATAGTTTGGCACTGACAGCTTGTGTGATATTGAGAGGTCAGAGCAACTGAGACAGCAGACAAGAAAGAGGGAGGGAGCCACAGGGAGATTGAGAGGTCAGAGAAAGCCAACAGGACATTCTCATTCTCTCTCTCTCTCTCTCTCTCTCCCCGTGTGTGTGTGTGTGTGTGTGTGTGTGTGTGTGTGTGTGTGTGTATATAAAATAAAGAGGTGGGTCAAAAAGCAAGTGAACAAGAAATATATAAAAAAAAAAAGAAAGAAAGAAAGAAACATTATGAGCAAGTGAAAGCAGAAGAGCATGAATATAAATAATACTGCCAAATCTAATACACAAATAATGAAGTGAGGCCAATACTGACACCTCAACTATCTGAAAAAAATGTAATTGCTGTTTCTTTTGTTCTTATTAAGTATATCATTCAGATGTGATTTTAATCAAATTATAAGAGTGGGGGTCGAGCTCAGAGCAAGACAACTAACTCATCAGTGCGGCACAGAATATCCACAGGCTTAACTCTGCACAGGGGGTGGATTTAAAAATAACTGTCACTACTTTGTTCAAAATACCACAGTGGGGCATCTGCTTGCTCTTCACTAAGGTGGGAAATATGCTAAGTCTAAGAATGTAAATTCAAGCTCAAAGTCTGATAAAATTAAACATTTATATGAATTTCCAATAAGTAAATACACTAAAACATATCCACAGTTAGAGGTTCTGAACATACCTGGAATCAGGTAACATTTTGTTGCCTTTTTTCTGAAACGGCTCAGAAATACTTCTTTCCATTGCAAGAAATAATTGTTGGTGTAAAAAAGGCTTTTAGCTGCCTACACTGGATGACACTAAGGAAAACAAAGTCAACCTGTCGAATGCAGCAGTTTGCTTATATAAGGCCGTATGTCTTAGAATGTAAACTTGCATTAATTCATATTTTGCTAGCTTGGGAAGACATGATATGAAGACAGCACTGAAACATCAAATGTTATACAAAATAATATTTCCATTACAAAAATCTGCATTTTAGATACACCCAGCAGGTTCAGTGTAATATTGACATTTATTAATTTTAGTTGATCTTCACCTCCACCTACTCAAGCAGGAAATCAGCTGTCGCTTACCTGCTGTATGCTTAAAAATGTGGTGTCCCATTAAAATTTTAAAAAGAAAAAACAAACAACTATGCTACAGTATGAACACTCAGAGAAGCCTTTTTAGAATAGCAGAGTTGGTCTCTTCACATAAGAACAATTCTGCTAGGAGTGTATTAACTGGTTGCACCTGCAATGAAAACAATTGCAAAGTTATTTATGTAGTACTTGTAATTCTTTCTTTTAGTTGCCCTGCAGCTGTGTGGGAGCAGATACTAGTAAAATATGTCTCAGATGGGTGGAAAAGCTATAGGGGTTTGATAATTGGATCACATGGGGACTATAGCACCACAACCCAATCTGTTACCAGCAATCCCAAAAGCTTTAGAAACCAACAGAGGCATGTAATGAAAATGTTCGCCCTTACTGATTTTTTTCTTCTGTTTGTTTCGTCTCGTCTTTAGAGTAAATCTTGGCAACCAAGGGGAAAAGAACTTTGACAGCTACCAGAGTTTATTACTGTTATGACCAGAGGCAATCATACCTCTAGAGAGTCCATTAGCACCTAAATGAACAGTTGATCTCTTCAAGAGACTGGCATACGCTTTCAACTTTTAAACTGGACAGAATCATATCTAGTGTTTATTATCCATCAAAACTTAACAAGTTTGGAAACTTGGATCAATTAAGTGCCAAAGTAAGCAGTTTCTGTGGACACTAATTGGTGTCAGAGCTCATCTTTTAGATGTCACGGTGTTCTTTTATCACTCCGTGAAATCAATACACGATTCAGGATGTTTTGAAGGAATATAGATAAAGGGGAGAGTAGAAACCATTATAAAAATGATTAAACAATAAATTCATTTTAAAATTCAGATTTACTGCTTTGTAAAATTACACCTTTGTTAAGCAGGATGACTGACAGATGAAAACTTTTTTCTTTTCTCCCCCCCCCATTTTAAACACACAGTGTGCATGTACTGAGCTCTATTGTAAATGCAGAAAAGACTTAATATTTTGTTCCTCACTCATGTGCACAGCTTATTTTCCATTTCTTCACCTCTATGAAATTGGGAGTCTTGTTCTGCCTTTATCTCAGTTTTGTGGATTTCGATTCCTTGTGTCTGGCACTACAGATAAGATGCCTGAGATAAGGGACGTAGATGCTATCGAGAGGTAAGACTAAGATGGGGAGATGGGGCCAAGATAAAGAAGTTTGAGCCAATACAGAGAGGACGGAAGAGACAACAACAGCTCTAAAACTTTCCCTGAACAAGGCTCCTAACCTCTGCCCAGTAGGCAGAGAGCTAATTATAAATTGGATTTCTTGTATGAAATTGAATGTCTAGCAAACAGTTTCTGGCAAAAACCAGATTCAATTAAAAATTGAATCTTTTTTAAAAATCTAGACTTTATTCCAATCATCCACCAACATAGAAGCAAGATAACCCTTTTATTTCCACCTGCAAACACACCAACCATGGTGTGTTTGCAGCAGTCGCATTTTGATGCCCGCTTTTGCCATGAGTGTGGATGTCCAGTACATGTCTGTACAAGATAGGTAATACATAATTTATAAGATACACATAAATGCTTCTGACACTTGAAATCAGATATGGGTGACGCGGCAAGGACCCAAACTGAAGGCACAACAGAATAGTTTCAGACCAAGAGCAAACTATTTCTTCATTCATTTCTTGGGCTTCACTGAAATGAACATTACTTGAAAATTATATTGAGTAAAAGAAAATTATAAATGCATATCCATTAAATCTTTGTGATCTTGTTTTGTTAAGATTCCAGACAATATGGATTGACAAAACCTAAAAACCGAGTTGGAGATAACACGTATCACCACAGTGGCTGTCAGCTTTCTCTGTCAGTCTAGGCTTTCTGCTTCAAGCTCTGAGCGTGCTCACATAAAAAAAAACAAAGAAAAAAAAACAGTGTATAACACTGTATAACAGTGAAACACCATACTGTTGCAAATAAGATAAAAGATTAATGCTGCAGAAAATCCATTTTGGGATTTATCACATAGACTGATAAAAATAACATTTTAATTCAAGCTATTTTATTGATGAGTGTGCTCTCAGTGGTGCTGTTTATTACTCAGGTCCAGCTGCACATTGGAGCTCCGAAACTTTGAACTCAATCTATTTAGACATCAAATGTCTCGTAGCCCAAGAAAAGAGGCATGGACATCACTTTATTTTATTAGCAGATCAAATTGAATTTAATCTTATTGATTGAACAGGTATTCTTGGTGTGTGCTCTGGATTCTAGTAGCTCAAATTTCAACAGTGGAAAAAGAGACTTAGCAGCAGTACACCACACACTGATACATTCCCGTTACAATGTGACACTTCATTAAGTGGTTTTAGCAAGGTATAGCTTACCAAGTTGTACATATAAAATGCATTCCCCCAGAAGAGAATGTATGTTACGCTTAAAACATGCTGTAAATAAAAAAAATCAGTGAAACGTGATGCTGCCAGACGATTTTAAAACAAAACTCAGAACATAAACTACTCTCGACCACGTTATGTGTTCAACATTAAGTCATTGGGATGATTTAGCTGGGTAAAAAGACAGTTCTTTCATTTCACAGAAAACTCTGACTTTAAGCTCAACATAGCCCATTAAATAAATAATATCACTTTACTGCATGAATCAGGTCACTGACTAAACAGTTAGATTCTTTAAGACAATAATAATAATAACAATAATAATAATAATAATAATAATGTCAATACTCAAGAATGACAAAAGCCTAATAATAGACAAATATATTGGCCAATATGGCTAGGCGATATGAGTGTCACATTGGGTAACACAGTAGCTCAAGTTTTTGTTAACATTTTTCTGTAGTCATTTTGTAGCTTATCTCATTAGCACTCCTAATGTATTAGTGTGCAGCAGTGCAAACATTAGCACATGTGCTGCTGCCGGCTGCTCCTCCTACTTTGTATGGGTCAACCTACCCTGACATGACTCTAAACCTATTGACTGTTTTGGCTCAGCTATTTTCATTGTCAATGGCCTTAGGGTTGTCTGTAAAAAAAAAAGGTGGCAAGAGCTCTCTCGACTTTATGTTGGCCATGTTTGCCAATTTTTCTCAATATTACTGTGAAGGAAAGTTTTTGCATGCTGAATATTTTTCATCATTTTATGAGCAGATAAGGACTGAGCATATAACACCACCACATTTGGTATATAACTTGGCATTTATGGTAAATCTGTTCCCCATGAACTAGTTACTGTTTAAAAATAAAAAAAAAATAAAAAAATAATTCACTTAAATATTCATCCAATATTTGGGAAATTAAGTTGTACCATATTAACGTGTATATAAATAGCATATTGGTGATTTATTTACCATTGACATATTATTCATGATCATATTCTACAACTACTGGACCATAAACTAGGCATTTTTAAGATGCATTTTTCATTCTAGTACTAAATAAACAACGAAAAACTAAACTATAATAAAATGTTATTTATATCTTTCTAACACTGAAAATGTTTTCATTTTAATGTGAGGTGCTGCTCATAAATAATTAAAATGCTTTGCAGTTGTAGAACGATATCTTTGCAGTTTATGGAGCCATGTGCTTTTTAGGACCAAGACAAATGAAGACCTAGTATGCTACTAATATGCATACATCATACATAAGCAACTACAGTGACTTGCAAAAGTATTTGGCCCCCTTGAACACATTTTGTCACATTGCAGCCAAAAACATGAATCAATTTTATTGGAATTAAATAGTGGTAAATACTTGACTATCTCCACTATATCTATATATATATAATATATCTCCAATATAATATATTATACAATACTTGACTATCTCCACTCATATTTCATACAGTGGCCTTTGTCATGGATGCGTGCACCATGGTGGTTTAAATGTACAGTAAGATAAAATGTTCACACACAATGACCATGAACTAAGAAATAGAATAAAATAACTGCAATCACTCAGTGACCTTCACTTCTAAATAAGAAAATGATAATTTCATTGCAAATTGGTTCAAAACTGCTGTGTGCCATGCACCCACGCACCACTTGGGTTGTATGTTTTCTGAACTTGTTAAAAATTAACTCTCCGGTAAAAGTGTAAGTCAATCTGGCAAGTGTTACAATGTGCTAATACACATACACACACAGCGAGAAAAGGCTAGGTTGTCAGATGGCACAGCCTCCCTCAATCCCCATTTGTGCTCTGCATGGTGGAACCAAAATTAAATTGACGAGTGAAACAACAGTCATAAACACGCTGCAGTTTTTAACATCCCACTAAGGGATCCAAGGCAGAGGAAACTATTTACTGATGGATGTTGTTTAAGAGAGATGAATTCGGGGTTTGAGGATTGAGATTATATTAGTGTTACAGTAAAGCTGGAGAGGAGCACTAAATTGGATTGTCTCAAAGGCACACTTTTTTCCCTCTCCTCTATTTAGATGGAAATCCCATGAAGCAAGAGGGACTGTTTTGACAGACAACAATAGCAAATATGATTAATCATAAAATGAAATGAATGAAGGCAGTGGCTTTGGCTCAGCTGTGGCCTTACAACACATAGCACCTTTACTGGCTTTTCTCATTTAGGGCAAGCTTTTAAATGTGCAAGTTTCCGAAATGGTGCAAAAAGTCATCCAGACACCATAAGATCCTGAGGTCTCTGGCTTTACCTGTCCAAGCATGCTACTTGGAGCATAACCACCTAAACCTATATGGTGGTACATGCTCCACTTCCTGCACCACTGCCTCTTTATTTATCCCATCTTGCTTCTCCTTCTTACTTGTTCTTCAGTTCACACACACACACACACACACACACACACACACACACACACACACACACACACACACACACACACACACACACACACACACACACACACACACACACACACACACACACACACACACACAACCTGCTACTCTGTAAGAAGATTGCAAATTTGTGTGCAAAATTGATGTGTGTGTGTTTGTGTGCAGAAGTTACTGGGCCTGTTACCTTCTGAAGTGCTGGAAAACTAAATTCAACACTAGAATTGTCCTATTTACACAACAAAGACATGGCAGAAACTGAGAGAGGAGGAGACCGTTAAAAACAGAAAGTGAGCTACACAGAGAGAAATTCAATTTCTCAACACGTGGGTTGTAATTTGCATTTGGTAAAAAAGGCGCATACATCTGGTACCTGTGAAAGACTTTCAGGTGACAGTGAAGGAACTTGCATCAATTACAGTAGTAGAGAGTTTTTCACAACACAAATATCAACTGAATTTTGTTATGTGGTTTGAAAGTTCATTTTATAACATATTTAATGACAACAATCTCTGTTTTTCATATGCTCAACTAGATTTGTACTTTATATAGCTGATGTTATTAAGCAGATAAACTAATATGAATATTCACAATGATCTAAAATCAGTTTTATCTGACTGTTAGGATATCCCTCTTGCCCAGTTAAGATACAAATATTAATTATCAAGCTGTACAGCTGTTTCTTTCATTTACAAACTAACTGATTTTTAATGAAAAATCTACTATCAGGACAGTAACAGTAATGAACCACACTCTTTAACCTATCACATGTCTGACAAATTCTTAATCCTGAAGCTAAACACACAGGTAGAGCTTCATTTTTTATATTTTTGCCGCTGAATATAACAGTTTGTTTTGATGAAGCCACTGACATAGTTGATTCCGACTTATATAGAAAATGTGGTTTAGGTGATTTTTTTTAAAAAACAATGTCTTTTTATTAAGAGTTTTTCCTTTATACATATAAAGAAAAAGAGAAGAAAGGGATTACAGATTATCTGTACATTTGGGGTAATTCGCCCATAATGTGAAATATAAAAGAAAAGAAAGTGAAATAAAGAAAAAGAAGGAAATATAAATATAAGTATAATATGATAACAGAATGATAACACCTGTCTTTTAGAGGCCAGTAGAAGCACCTTATTCCCACTGATGCCAAACAGGGCAAGAAGGGTGTTAGGGGCCAGCATCACACTGAGAATCCTGGACAGGGTATGGAAAACCTCTGTCCAGAACTGAACGAGACTGGGACGAGACCAGTACATGTTCGGTTTCAGTAAGGCTTCAGCAGTTTTGCATCTGTCACAATAGGATAGATACAAGATAATCTGGATTTTGAGAAATGGGCTCTATGCATCACTTTGACCTGAATTAAGCAGTAGCGGGCACATAATGACGTTGAGCTGACATGTTTGAGTATGGAGGCCCATGTTTTGTCAGAGATTGTCATGTCTAAGTCTTCTTCCCACAGTGCCTTGAGTTTGGATGAAGAGGTATGTTTCAAGTATAACATTTTATTGTAAAGCAGGGAGATCAGCCCTCTATTGTTTGGACTGAGTTGTAGGATAGTTTCTAATATTGTAGGCTTTGGTGGAGGGCTTGAGCCTGCAGTCTGGGAACAAATAAAGTGCCTGGCTTGTAAGTATCTGAAAAAGTGTGATGGTGGCAGACTGTATTTGTTAGCAAGTTGTTTAAATGATGCTAGTTTGCTGGCTATGAATAGGTCCTTAAAGCAAGTTATTCCACTTCTGTGCCACTCCACAAATCCACCATCCTGGATAGAAGGTTTAAAGAGATGGTTAGATGCATCACTCTCTAAAATTAAAGCTATGCAAAACTTATATTAGTAAGCTGAGGGAATGTATCACTCTCGCCGTCTCTCTGTTCCTCTGTCTTTCTCCCAAGGCTTGAGATGGCTCCTCTACCATCTGTTACCCAAAGCACAGTTAGAATCATGTGTTAGTACATCATGTAGCTAACTGTTTCTCTGTAAGTGTCACATACATATCTGTTCCCAGGATAATGTTAGAAGAAGTGTTTAAATAAAACTCGCTGGATTGCCCCGGCGAGCACTCAGCAAGAAGTTCACTGTGTATGCTATTGTTTCCTTGCAAGTAAATAAATGCATGTGTCTCACTTCATAAGATAATTTTTCTAACATTTCCTTTAGTAGTTGACTTCTTTTCAAACATTAGAGAGAAGATAGAACTTCATAATCCATAAAATTGTTATGGTCCAGGCAACTCAGTCGGGGCATTGGACACAAATTATCTAGGGAATGGTCAACACTGACAGAGAGCCTCTTAAATATTTACCAAGTGCACCCTAGACAAGCAGCTTTATGATGGCAGGAGATTTGCTTGAGACAGAGAGCATCAGCAAATGTCAGGGTGAATCATCTTAGGGACATAAATAAAATATGGCAAAGCAATGCTTTAAAAACCTCAGTGGTCCATCCTGTCGGATTCAGTCTGTCTCTGAGATGACCCACTCTAGGTCAGCAGACCAAAATCACAGTGTAACCGATTAGCTAAGTAGAACATAGAAAGTAGAGCCCAATAATCCAATAATTTTTAGGTTTTTACAGAATTTTAGGGATTAAAAACAAGCAAACAAGCAAACAAAAACAATGTTCTGCTGACACCAAGTCACTCCGTAATTTGTATTTCATGTTAGAATTACATAAAAAGTGCAGATTACAGGGTAACTGTTTATTGTATTTCCAGCAATGGATTTCACAAGCTAGTTAGCAACTTACTGTGGAGATACTACTGGTCTTTGGACTACTTGTCTGTTTAGCTGTGGCATATGTTTTGCAGACAGTAAGACCAATGGAGTTTGTGGCCTGACTGAACAAGCTGAGAAATAATTCCTAAAATATAATTTCTACATTAATTTTGGAGAATGTGTACAGCGACACATCTGCAAAATAGCCTGTGGCAGCCTAATTTGAGCCAGTAATAACAGTAGTACATGCCACAAAACACGGCAACATAAATGCAACATAAAGTAAAAAAAACAAACAAAAAAAACACAACCCTGAAAACTTCAGTCTTAGAGAGAAATACCTGATGATTGTTTCTTTGATCACACCACATCTCGTCAAATTCAGAGCTATAAACCAAAAGCAAGAAATACTGTGCAGTATTATAAATCACAAGTAGGCAAATGCTGAATAAACAGCGGTAGCACCTACTTCAGTGTAATACAATCTTCCTATGACAATCTGTGTGAATTCAGTGATGCATACAGTAACATGCTTGCAAACACCTGAGGTTGTCATGTGCAAATACAGAGAACAGCCTTGTACCATACTAGGCTATGTTTTGGGTGCTTCTTGGGTGATTTTTCTTTTATGTGATTGAAATCTAATTTTCTGAACCAAAGCTGAACCCATTTCGACAAAACACACTGTGACAGAAACTTCATGCTGTTGTGTAAATGTAAAGGTCAATGAAACGTGCTAAAATTGCATTTTACAGCACTGTGCCTCATGAGATTGAAATTTGAAAAAAGTTAAATTTTAAATAACTGAGCCATGCACCCTCATAGCTTTTTATATCAGTACGCTTATGTCTGAAATGTAGAGAAACAGACATAAAGATTACTATTTCTTTGTAGATTTTAGTGACCACATTCGATTGACCATGATGTGTAAGTAAAATGGAATGCAGTTAATTTTGTTTGTAATTTCATTAAAGTTTCTCCAGCCTAGTTTTGAGGGAGGAAAAGCAACAAAATAAGCAGTTACTCAAAGCACCAGCAAAACACACTACAACTTTAAAGCACCCACAGCTTTCGTTCTTTGTGTATATCTTAATTTTCACAATAACTTTAAATTTGCCTAGCTATGGAGCTGTGGTTAGGCTAATGTAAAGGCATTACCAATAGGAAACAATATGATAAGGGTTAAATTACTCAAGAAAAAGTTCACATTGAAGGTTTCTGATGGGCAGACCACAAATCATAAGCCAGAAGGGAGATGCTGAAAACAGACCAAACGTCACTAGAGACCATCTTAGATGATCCATCCACAACACATTGTTGCTACTCACCAAGTACTCCCCATAGACCGATTAATCTTTTCTGAGCACATGAGTGGTGGTAATAATGATTAGTCGAATAAGCTGAGAATGACTAATTACTGTGTGGGTGCTTGTTTATATTATATAAAATAAGCATTCAAAAAAAGCATTAGAGCACTAAAGCCTCAACTAACACTTTAGAAACTTGTACATGGAGAAAGTGTTCATATATCACTGAAACTGAGTCCAAGGTAGAAAAGGTGATGGCACACAGTACCATAATTACACCCCTTTACACATCCTCTACAGTGAAAAACAACAAATAGCAAAGTTTTACAGTTTAGAGTAAAATGTCAATCACATATATTTAATCTCTGTAATATCTGCAATTTGTATATATTAGAGCTATTTCTTATAGGTCCTCTTATAGGTCTGTTACTATCCTTATAGTCTTGAAGCAACTGTAACCACATAATTTCTTCAGGGATTATTAACCTCCTAGGACCTGGCGTCCACATATGTGGACATCACATTTTGGGTTGTCTAGACCAAAATACTAATTTTCTAAATTTGCTCTTACAAGGGATTGATATCCACTTACAGGGGCATTATACTGCCACTGTTCTATTGAAATTTTAAACAAATATCCTCATATGTGCATCCCATTTTTCTCAGAAACAAAAATCAGGTAAAAAAAAAAAAAAATAAATCTGGTACTTCTTTGTTTTTACACTCATCAGGTCCCAAAAAGCCCAAATATCAAAGGGAAATAAAAAATGCATGCCATGGAGGAGTTCGGGTCTTAGGAGGTTAAAGTATTCTGATTCTGATTGATAAAGCAGATTTGAGTAAATGCTTAATGCTTTTATATTCATCAAAAATATATCTACATGGACAAGAAAAAGGGCATTATACTGTTTAAAAACAAAACAAAACAAAAAACAAAAACAACCAGATCAGTTTGATCAGTTTATTATCAGAAGTAATAAAACAAGAAACAGCAGCAGGAACAGTTATTAGATGTAGAGCTGCAGGGAATAAGTTCCACACCTTCAACTTCTCAGCAAGGTAACCAACTCCTTTCCCTGTGCCCTGCCATTGGCAGGCCCATGCAGAGTGCAGCATAAAATCAGATCATGGTTACTCACAGAATGATAGAAAAAGCCAATTATAGCCAGCCCCCAGAATTCTGTGATTTGTAGTAGAAAGCCACAGTTGCTGTTACCGTCACTGATTACAGGTGCGGCCAAATCAATCAAGAGACTGTCACTGGAACCCCGAATACACCGAGAAGAAATCTGATTTAAGAGCCAACCCTACAGTAATAATTTGTGCTGGTTATAATGATGTTTCGAGAGCTGATCATTGGATACACTTCAGCACTTTCCTTCAGACTGAACCATGTCCAGAACTACTGGGTGGACTTGCAAAAAATTTGGTTTTTGGTACATTCATTGTTTCAGTAGCATACATTTTTATAAAATTCTTGCAATCCCATGATTTGTCGTCTCATACAGTACCACCAGAATGTCAAAGTAATATATGTGACACATTTGTGGATAATATGGAAGAAACAACCACCAATAACTGTGTCTTTAAGATTCTCATATGCCTCTAATGTTTATCAGACAACAACTAACAGAGGTATGTTAAAAAACAAACAAACAAACAAACAAACAAACAAACAAACACCTCAAGTCAATGACTAGTCACTTAAGCATCTGGTTGCATAACTAACTAAAGGTAGCATTAGATTTTGCAACCCATTACTTGATAGTTTAGCTAATGCGCTTGAGTGTAAATCTCTTGTAAGCTGCTTTGCAACCCACCTCAAACAATTCAATTTCATGCTATTCATTATGTTTATGATTTAATTAACATCACACCCAATGTCAGTCAGTTTGCTCTTTTCTGTGAGTTCTTCCTGCTGCTGCCCTTGCCTTTTTGCTTTTCATGTATGTGCATGGAAGCGCAAAGATGTGGGTCCCAGAGAGCCATAGCAGTCCTATTTTGACTAAAGCTGTTCTGACAGAAGTACATTTCTGACTGACATGTCATGCAAGACCAGTGTCATCCCAAATCAATACTCGGATACATGCTGGATAACACCTGTGCTTGACAGAGTAGAAGACATTATTCCCCATATCTGACTGACGTGTTATATTGCACCAGCAGACAACAGGTTTAGTGAAATTTAGATGTTCTTCATTCTGACTAATATTACTTATCACATGCCATGACAAGAACGACAGAAAATTATTACCTAATAAAATAATAATAAATTCTCAAGTCAATGCCTTTGAGCCGTTGTCAGTGACCTGTACTGTGACACCACTCTCCCTTACTTAGTTGTGCTTCCAAATGGAATAAAATGAACAGCAAAAAGCTTTAAAAAACTGGTCAGCATGGAAAGACCTTAACACTTCACCTCAGAGTAGTCAAACAGATTAAATAGCTGTTAGATGAAAATACAGGATACACTAAGAATCAAACAATGCACTTGCTACAACTGTCATGGTTGTCAAATCAACTGCAGATATTCTTTAGAGGCAAAGGAAAAGAAAATGTAATACAGGCATTATACATGTGAACTAAAACAATATTACTATAATGAAATACAGGACGATATAAATTGATATAATTATAAGTTCCCTGTGTACAATGTGTCACATTTTTCGGAAGAAATTTCTTCCACTGGATAGTTTTTTATATATTATATATTAAATTATAGCTCTCCTCCTGAGAAAAGACAAAATTAAAAGCATAAAGGGCCTCAAAAGAACATAATTCAGAGATGGCATAGTGTCTATGAAAAAATGAAACAGACAGACAGAAAGGAAGAAATTGGAAAGGAAAGAGGATGTATCAGATTGCAGAGTGAGGTGCGAACAGCATAATGTGAGTAACTGTGAGATATTGCTTCAAGAAACATGTGGGAGTGGATAAACACATGTCCCAGATGCCTCAGCAGCCAATGGTATATGCCCCAGTCATGGAACGCTTCCCAGAGCACTAATTTTGCTTCATTTCCCGTTCCATCCTTTGGTAATGAATAGCATTTATCACTGCAAGGATGTGTCTGTGGCTGCATACAAGAAAAAGAGGCAGAAGGGGTAAGACGGAGACAATGGAAGGACAAGTAATTTTCCTCATGCTCAACGGTGACAAGCTGGACTAATTAAATCTTTTATCTCAATCATTATAATCAATAAGGTCCTGACATGCAAATCTTTTGGTCTCCATAATTACACCCTTAAAGTCTCTTATACATTGTGTCAAGAAATGTCAAGGTTCAACATTCAGAGCAACAGAGGCAGAAAGAAACAGTCTCTGGAAATGAGTGCTCATCAACTATGCTGTGCGGATGTAGTCTGAGTTTCGGCTAGGGGGATCAATGCTCTGTGCAGCCATTGTCACCGCATGCTGACTATACTTCTGATGCTGCCTCCTCCCTTCTCATCCACATGTGGTCCAGAGGACAAGATTCAGCTGTGGTGCACTGTGCCAAGCAGTTTCAGCCTGGACTTCTCTATGAGCTTAACAGGGAGTGCAGCCCTCTCATTGTTTAGCACTTCAAAGGAAACGAGAAAAAAGAAAAAGAAAAAGAGGGAAGCAAAAGGAGGAGAGAGACAAAAGGGGAGTGAGAGAGAGAGCGAGAGGAACTGACAAACGCAGTGTGAGAAAGTGTAAAAAAAGAGGGATACAGAGTAGAAAGTGGCTGCAAAAAATATGTAATAAACATGAACCTAGCAGACACATGAGGTAATATACCGTGAGTCCAATTGAAAAAGAAAGACACTGTCCTATGGTCAAACAGTTCAGATTCATAAGGTCCCAAATATATTATATTCACTATTCACTACATATGATATTTTGGTTTTAACCATCTTGCGGATAAACTTTCAAAATCAAAGTACAGCACATTTCTTCAAATGTTTTACAGCTTTGACAGTGATATATTCAGCATGTGAGCCATACTTTTGCTTTTAGCAAGAGCCTACAAGTCTTCATTCCTAAAAAACAAAAGGAATGGTTTAACAGTACTTCCCAAAAACAAAGCAAAATTAACATACCTCTCATGTGGTTAAGTTTGAGAGATTTGCGACATAAAAAGAAACAGTGCCATGGTTGGAACTGGTGTTTTACAGGGTTTCGAGTTTGCATGTCTCTTGGTATCTGAGTTTTTTCTTGCTACTCTAGTTTTCTTCCCTCTGTCCAAAGACATCCATGTTAATTGGTGATTCTAAATCGGCCACAGGCGGCTGTGTAATAGACTGGCCAGGGTGTTCAAACCAGTTGCTTAACATCAGCTTTATCTGTCAATCCTGTCACTCTACTTGGATGAATTTAAGAAAACTACTGTGAGAAAATTGTTAGCATTGGGATTTTTATTTAAATTGTTTTTCCTTGTTTCTTGGAAAGCCATAGGAGAAAACAGACACCCCTTAAGCATAGAAAACTAGAGATTTGCAGAGCAAGAAAAAACAAAAAAAACAAAACAACCGCCCCCCCCGTCAAAAAAAAAAAGCAGCCGTTTTGCTGGGATAAAAAGAGGACATGCAGAAGCACAAAAGCCACTCCGAAAAGACAGCCATCCCGTACATCTGTGCCAGCAGGACTACCACTCCGATGTGCGATTTTACAGTTACAAGAGGAACCATAATGGAGCGCCGATCCAATGGTCCCACAGGATCTCTGCTAGTAGGGGTGAGTAGACAGCGTAGTCTACTGCCTGAAATCAAAGTAGTAAAATAAGGAAAGTGTCTTTAGTCTTTTTAGAGTTTTTGTTAGTCACCTGTTCTCACTGCAAATAAAATACTTGAGGTGATGAGTGCACCTTACCAAGAAATGGAAAAAACACATTAGTCATCGTAAACCAACAACTTGTCATTTTTAGATTTTCATTTTTCAGATTGTCGAGATTACTGATAATGAGACATATTTTTGTAAGTGTTGAAGAAAGCTGGTTACAGTATTTCCCTCACAATCTGCCAATTTAAACTGTCTCTGTGTAACCTCTAACACACATTATAGTGTAGATCTATACGACATGACTATTTACTTTTTTTTTTACGATTTATATAAAAGTCTCTATTTAGTGTTTTAGAAAGGACCACTTCATGTTGGCAAGTGAACAAATACAACGTTAAATCACCAGCCTACTTTTCAGGTTAAAAAACATTAAATTAAAAACTGCAGAAAGCTCTTTCCTTGTTAATAATGAAGCGGTAGGACTTCAGTTCACCCCTTTTGCTCCATCACATACTTGATTATGTGTCTCAGTCAGTCTGGCTGTTAGGGGGAGAGAGTGTCCGTTAATAGAAGAATAGAATAGAAAGCCTTTATTGTCACTATACAGTTGTACAATGAGATACAGAATCCATGTAATATAAAGACACAGCATTCAATTCCAATGTGAAGCTGTTTTCTCTCTCACTCTGCAGTACAGTGAGGTCCATAAACATTTGAAAGCTACTATTTTTATAGTTCTGACTCTGTACACCATCGCTGTGGATTTATAATCAAATAATGTGCAACTGACGTGCAGACTTTCAGCTTTAACTCAAGAGTCCTGCATGCACCGTTTAAAATTCCAGCATTTATATACATAATCCCCAATTTTCAAACGCTGCAAACTAACTGAAAAAACAAAACAATTTTACATAAGTTGTTAAAAGGTGTAAATTAATCTTTATTCAATAATCTCTGAAATATATTAATGAGCCAAAATTAGTTAGAAAGCATTTTGTGACAGTTCCCTTCATTAAATATTTAAAATGTTGCCAGGTTTTCTGTGCAACTGAGAACTAATGAGCAAGATTTCAGTGGCAGTCAGGGAGTTCCTGCACTAAATGAATGGTACTATAGGAATAGACTTTATCGCAGTGAAAAGTAAAGAAAAAAAACCCCCCATCAAACCAAAGTAATATGACACCTAGCCTCATGAGATCATTCATTAGCACAGTAAGCCCTGGGTGCTGATGCAGCTACCTTTATGTTATGATTTCATTCAGCATGTGACATTCAGTCTGACAGCCCTGGACCTGTGGTGGTGGCCATCAAGCTTGGATATTGCTTATTATTAACACGTGTCATAGCTGATGTGCTTTAATGGACAGTAAAAGCCATTGAGACACTCTCTAGTGAGAAAAGGAGTCAGAGTCAAACTGCCACTTGGAAAAAAAAAAGTTTGGAAAGCCTCAGTAAGTCAGAGGCAAGTCAGAGTGATAAAAAGAGACAGATCTTTCCATTTAGTCCTGGAAATTACAGGAGATGCCATTAAACTCAACAGACTAAGTAAAAAACACTAATGCAATCTATTGAGGTTTATCTTATCTTTCTCAACACAGCGATGATCAATGATGGCTGTTTTCCAGAGTCCAGAGCACATGTAGTTGAACGTCTAAAGCACTTGCTACCTTCAAGATTACATCAAACTGTTCAGCGAGTGTCCACAAAGGTTGAAGGAAACAAATTTCCCCATCTAGCAGCATGTCACATCTTTCAATTCCTATAGAAAAAAAAAAAGAAAAAAACTACAGTGAACCCCCACCTATTTTAATTTCTTTTTCACTAAAAGAAATTGTGAGGTGTGCACACAAACTAAGTAGACACTTGAGGAAAGCAGTGTTTTTTCAGAGACGATTAGCCCTTTTACTTCAAGTCTCTCTGCATACAGTGTGTGAGGAGAAACAGAGTAAACCAAGGTCCTGATCTATAAATGATGTGTATGCAAACAAACCAATGAAATAATATGCAGGGAGAATACTTGGACCTCATGCATAGTTCAGAGAGCACGTACACACATTTTTGAGAGCCAAATAAGGTGAAATGGAGATCAAGGACAGAATAAGGTGAGTCAGAATTTCATCAATCTTGTTGTATTAACATAATATGGGAGTTTTTTCCTGTTTATATAAGAAGAACTACCAATATTAATATGCACCCTTTACCTTTCACAAATGCCATTGAAAATAATTTACTGTGCCCAAAATGTTAACCGGTCTCTTAGTAGCAGTGACATTGTAATTATGGGTGCAATAAAGAGCTATAGCCAAGCAAAATGGGCTGTTACTCTTTTGTAAACAGATGTGCTTTTTTGTCTCTTCCTTGTAAGTTTAGAGAAGAAATACTTGGGCTTCAGAGTGATTAATTTTTCAGAACTGAGAAAACCAAATAGATGTTTCCTTTTTTTATTCACTTCTACAGTGAGTGTCTCAGTTTCACAGTTGGTAAAACTGCAGTTTATTTTGTTGTTTTCTTATGCTGAACTAGAAACAGCAATTTTCCATGTAAACACCAAGTTACAAGACTGTCTGTCCACAGTCAGTGATATGTTTCTGTAATTCTGCCCCCTTACACCACACTAAATTTTAAACAATCAAGATGTGATTGAAGTGTAGACTTCAAGTCAATGACCGCCCGATCCCATGGACATCACCATATGCCACGTTTCCTCACTTGAGATGGTCTATCAGGCCTTTACTTCAGCCATGTTTAGCATCTTCTTGTTTGAGGGTCCCTCTGGATCCATTTTGTCTTTAGTAACTAAAAAGCATTATCTACTGGGCTTAGATTAGGTGGCTATTTTTGTATCCAATTTCTTTGCATTGAGAAACTCTTGGGTTGCCTTTATTCATTTGCACTGTGAACTTCTGTTCGATCAGTTTTGCAGCTGAAGCTGAGCACAGAGTATAGCCCTGTATGCTTCAGAGTTCATCTAATAGCACTCATATCATCGATAAACACTAGTGACAGTTCCACAGGCAGCAGCTCATGCCTGCACCATGTTTGACAACTCATGATCCGAATGCTTTTGATCAGGAGCCAATTCCCTACGTCTCCATACTTTTCTCTTAGCATCAAGCGGTACAAGCGTCACCTCTTGATATGGTTTGCACCTTGTTGTGACCCCTCTGTTTTTCCATTCATGAAGATGACTCTTGATTGCAGGCTTTGACAATAATACTCTTACCTCAAAAGTGTTCTTGACCAGATGTTACGAAAGGCTTTTTCTCATCCAAGGAACAAATACTGTCATCATCCACTTTAACTTTGTTGAGCGGTCTTTCAGGTCTCTTATAGTTGCTGAGCAAGCAAGCATTGTTTCGAGCAGATACAATCATCTTCACCATATAAGAGCCAGAACATAACAATTCTTTCCAAAGTATTTACAGAGTTATTTCCATGGCCTTGTTTCTAAGGGAGAAGATTTTCTTCCAGTTTGCTTCCCGGCTTGAAAAAAAGTTGTAAAATCTTTTATCCATCTCTGATTGTTTCCCCCCCTTTTACTCAGAGCAAACGAACCTTAACATGGCAGTAAATAATTGTACCATCAGAATGAGCTGTGGTTTTGAAACAATTAGCTATTATGTCCTTAAAATTTCAATGAGATCACCTGGTGACGATATTACCATGACAGCTACAATAGTTACTATAAGCATCACCTTAGATTGGGTATAATTGAATTATTCGAGTGCACTGTCTCTTTCACGAAGAGATGAATGGTCATTTGAATTTCACATGGGCCCATTTAAAATGTGTAATAAGGATCTTTGAATAACCAGAACACCAAGATTATCACTTACTGGACAGTGATTATATTAGCAGCAATTATCGTTGACCTGAATTTGCAGGAAATGAAAGACCATGGCTGTGCCAAAAAAGCCTAATACTCTATTTCAAAGTAGTCCGAGAAGACTTTACTCAGTGGGTTCTTGCCAAAACTTGACCTCAGACTGACCGGCTACCAAAATAAACACAGACATCAATTAGGTGTGCATGTAGAATTGGTATAACTTCAGGTCAGCGTTTGCTGAGTACTTCATTCTGTAAAACTCACAAGATTTTCCTGAAAATGTCTTAGATGGAGCTTTTTCTCTCTTTTTCATTTTTCTTTTCTTAAAAAACAAAAAGGGGAAAAAGAAAGAAAAACAGGAATGCTGGTCATTGATTGTTGAGGTACTGGTGGCCTTTTCAAAGGTAGTCCAGATTTTCTCCAGGTTCTGCAAATTAAAATCGATTACAAGAAAACCATAAACATAAATAGACCACAGCAATTTTTCTTGTTTTGTGTTCTACTGTATGAACTTAAGGTCACACAGGAAAACATCTATAAGGCAGGGTGACATGTCCAATTTAGTCGTATAACCTATCATGCTCAGCAGTAAGGTAAGAAACAAAGGCTGCTAAATGGGAACACATTTGAGGGCACACAGGCACAGAATAGACTGTGTCGGATACAAATAATTTATATTGTATATTTAATGGACTTGCAGCCTTACAGCAACCCCAAAGAAGGCTGACAGGAGCAGAGAATGTGATTGAAAGTGTTTGTGTTGTCTCTGGCATGATCTATGACTGTCTTTTTTAATTTTAGTATTGTGTCATGCTCTATTTATTAATGTAGAAAAAAAAAAACGAGATGAGGGCTTCAATTAAAATTGGACATCAGCAGTACTCTATATTTTACAGCCAATTTGCTTAGATCACAAGGTGTATGGCTACTCTACAATCCCGCTGAGTGCCAATAATAAAATAAATAAATAAAAATCTGGCCCTCATTTCACTTTCAGAAATCCTTCAGTGAGTCCTCCAGCAGTGAGAAAATCATTACGCTGAGCTTTACAAGTGCAAAGTGGTGCTTTCTTAAATGTCGCTCTCACATGTTGCTTTTTTGTGTGTTCATTGTCTTCCCTCAGAGGAGGCCAAGCACGGAAGTGTTCTTATTTTATTTGTGACATTATTAAGTAAAATAGTTTTTTTTATTAATACTGAAAATAATTTTCAAAGCCAAGTGGAATACATTTGTGAGCTTTCTTTCTCAACAACTGTGGGATTAGCTGATAGAGACTGCATCAGACTGGTTTGATGCAAACCATGCAATTTCCACCAGCATGTGTGGTGCTTGTATTGCGCTTGTGTGATAAAGTCTGTATGCAATCACTTGAGGTTTCAGCTGCATGCTGGCAGGTTGACAGTCTCAGAGCACGAGGACCGTACCAGCTCCAGAAACTATTTTGCCACCCCATCCATCAGCATGGACCTTTTCTGGCAATTTCCTTCTAAATATACACCACAAAACCAGCAGTCATCAATAATGCTCTATGTCAGAAACATTCACTACCAGATCCAGACATGGAATTGTTCAATGGCATTTTATTAGACTGTACCTTTGGGTCAGTTTAGTTTGATTTAACGTAATAAGGATAAGGTAGCAAAGTTCAGCTCTAACAGGAGTGAAATTCTTAACTTTAGGGAGGGCAACATTGTCAAGCAACGACGAGTGAGAAAGAGAGTAATTGGTCGTGAAATTGTCATCACACCGGCAGACATTCTGAGACTGCTCAGAAAGTGATAACCTTCACGATGGGATGCAAGGTTATGGATCCATTTGCTCCCCATGGCCTCCCCGCTGAATAAATGCACTGTCAAACTTGAGGAAATATTTGTAAAGGGGCCCCTGTTGGGGGTGTTATGAGAATAGTGCCAGCCAGGTTTTGAATGCAAATGACAATTATAGTGTATAAACAGCTCTCAAGCATTGGCTTTTGCCAAAGTTGTTTGAATTCATAAGCAAGGCGCATGGACCAATGGTTTAGACAGGAGCACATTCTGGCCATAGGTTGGAGTCTTCTCTAATGAATTTCTTCCTCAAAGTAAAACATAATTATTTTTAATTTAGTTCTATACAGTAATTTATGTATACCAGCCCAAACAACATCATCATCTGCAGCTGGCTTGGAAAAGTCCCTACATCCCCTCTTACACTGAGTCATAAATGCCATGTAACTTTTAATAGTTACAGAAGTTTAATTTCTCTGAAAGTTATTTTGTAACAGTTGGTCTCAAAAAAAAAAAAGTAGCAGGAAGAGATGTTTTTACTGGATGACCACAGGAATTAAACACATCCTGTGATGTTCAATGGAGCATTTAATAATTATTAGTCTTCGGTTGAGTGCTCCTCTGGCTAGCAAGAAGTATGAGTGTGGGAGGCATTATCCATGATGAAGAAGAGTTTTGACAATATCCTTCTCTCTAGTACTGCATGCAGATTGTCCAGATCCACCTCCAGGACTGACTCAGACAGCCTTCTGAATATGTTTGAGGTGTCATCAAGCCCCCAGTCTTTTTGTCCCAGCACAGGGGAGGGAAAAAAAGAGAAATAGCACTGGCCACCACAGATTCATAATACATGTAAAATAATGCCACACACACTGGACCAGAATCCTTTCAGGAAAGAACAGATTCCAGACCTTAATGTAGAGAGCTGCACAGTTTCCGATCCAGTTTGCTTTCTCTCACCAACTGAACTTCTAAGTTTCCAACATTGTAACAGCAGTGGGAATCCTGGATCTCCTTTTATTTCCTGGTGGTGGGCCTGCACATGACACAAAACCACCCTATACTACTGTCCTTGTGTTGCACTTGAAATCTGAAGTGTACAAGGACAGGATGGTCCATTTTGGTGGGAATCATTACGATATTATAACCTTTGAGTTATTTGCCAGGAAGTATTGGTCGAGATTTCCCCACCTTTGCATCCTTATCTCATTTCTGTCCATAGATTTTAAATCCCATCAAGCACTGTTGTTTCAACATAAAACAAACTACAACTAGCTGAATGAAAAATAAATAAATAAATAAATAAAAATGAAAGGATTCAGCAGATCATCATATTTTGCAAGACCCTCACAAAAACCCTTGAAATATTAGCACTCAGTGTGAAACTCATACCTAATCATCTACATCAGAATTTCCTACAAAGGTGAGATCTGAAACTTCTTTCAACTTGTTGAAATGAATTCATGTACTGGGGCTGCTTTATGCGACATCCTGCTAAAAAGCCTTCATATGCAAAGCATCTCTGAAGAAATGCTGGAGCTGCTATGAGGGGCAGATACAGAGGACCAGCCATACAATTACGTGACAAGATGTCAAAACATGTAATGTGATTAAACTCCTGAGAGATTTAACCGAAACCAGTCCCCACAGAGAACAAATGTTGATTTGCTATAGCTTATTTTATATGTGCAGACCTGAGACCTTTTGTACGAAAAAAATCTGTTTTCTAACTTGCAGTATATTTTCTTGCATGATTAAATTATAATTTGATCTAATGAAATTAATCTCAAGTACTTTAATTCCCTCTCTTCCTCACTCCCTCAGTATAAGTACACTATAACATTTCCCAGTTTATCTGTTTTCAGTCTTAGCACAAGCGCTACAAGTTTAGGTAATTGTGACTGAAACACAGCTTCTGTTTAACAAGATTCTCTCTTAATATTGGTATTCAACGGCATCAAAAAATATGTATTCATCTTAGTCACTTGAATGTGGGTGCATAATTTTTTTTAATACATATACATACACACATACATACGTACAGTGTCACCTCTAAGCAAAATAATGTGGTCCTTGAAAAAGCTTGTGTGTCATTTGTTGTAAACTTTTATCAACGCAGGAGTTCAGATTACAGCAGGGTACCCATTTTATGCAAATAAGATCCTACTTTTCATTTTTGTGTATGTGCCTTTTGTGGAGTGACAGAAACTGACTGTTTTGCCAGCTGTATTTCCAATCCCCAATGGCAGGAAAAGTGTTTATCCTCATAAACAGAAAAAAAAAATCACTTATTTCACTGAACCAAAAAGTCATTTTCCCTACTGAATGTACTACCACTCACTGGTGAGGTAATGTGCCTTGACCATAAGCATTTACACGCTGCTGTCAACCAAGAGTGTCATATCCCACATGGAGTAAAAAACACAGAATTCCTCATCTTGTCGAGTGTGAGACAAGATACATAAGCACTGACGTCAAAGGCATGTGAGAGGAGTCTTTATGCAAAAAGGTTAAGGATTTCTGCTAAGCAGAACAACGTGCAGGACAAAAAAAGGGGACTTTTTTCAATTTAATTGAGGCTCTCACATTAACTTCAAAGTGACAGAGAAGTAATTCCCACTCTTTGCTGGTGTTCATTTTCCCAAGCTAAAACCTTATCCTCTTCATTAAAGGCCCATCCTTCCTCATTCCCTTAAGCCTGTCATGTTCAAACAGTGTTCTCAGCTCCTTGCTAGGCTGGATTAATGAAATATTTGATCTAAAATGTCAAAATAAGAAGAAAGCAGCATGGACTAGGGACCACAGCAGTTATCACTAAGAGAGAAAAATATAATGAGGTACAGTATTTTTTTAGTCTTCCTTTGCCTTGTACAGTGCAGCTTAAAAGTTCAAACAGATTGTGCCAAGAGGAAACCTTGCAGCATGCCTTGGAATGACAATTACAGGTTGAAAACAAATCTTCCCCTTAGGTTGACATAGCCTGGTATTCTCAGATCGTTCTCTCTTCATTTTTATTGCATTCTTAAATGTTAAGATTACAATTCTGCAATATTAACTATGATTAGCAGTTATGGGGAAAACCCAAATGTAAGATAATTAGTGTGCAGTAAGGAGAGGTCCAGACTATGGCTAAAGAGACACTCGGTAAATCAAACAGCATAATATTCATTACCATTGTTATGCAGCTGCATACACGGCTATATGTTTCTCCAGTTGGAAAAAAATTAATTAAAAAAATAATACCACCACTCTACAGTACCACCTAGTGAGTTCAACCACATTTAGGAGTCTTTTAATGGTCTATACAGATCATCTTCTTTCTTAGTATCATACTGGTCTCCTTCTGGTACATCTAAGACTTTGTTTTGCACATTCATCTGTGATTTTTTTTTTAGGATCTGTGGTTTATTTTAGGTATGATTAATATTTATTTCTGTGATTATTTATACGTCTGTGCATACAGGTATACATATATGGGTTGCCTGTTTATTTAAATCTGTCCCCCAATCTTTTTTGAGTGTATTCTTATTATATAAATGTGAAGCTCTTTGAATCTCAAAGTGTGATATTGGCTATACCAATAAAAACTGAATTAAACTCAACTTAAATGAGGCTACACAGCTGGACCCCACCTGTCAGAAAATTGCAGTCCATCGACTAAGATGGTCACATCATTGCAAGTAAGTCAGAAAATTCTGTAAACAGCAGCAAGGCTGCTATATGCTCCCTCTGCTCCATTTTCTGTTGCAAATCCCACAACAACACTAGACTAGTTCCTCTCTTGGGAATAAGTATCTAATTTCTTTTTCAGCAGAAGTTTCTATATACAGTATCATGCCCTTTTCAAGGTGGTGATGGTCAATTTGTTACCAGAAATCTCAAAATTCCCACAGACATGAGTCTTTTGCTTGTGGGAATAAGTAACTAATTTTATGTTTCTATTCAGGAGTTGTCTTTGTGCACAGTATGTTAGCCTTTTCAAGTTGAAAGGCCTGTACTGGACCCTCATTATTCAGTAGCTTGACACGAACTTTAACATTTGAGTCTACAGGCTTTGCAACAAGCATCTACTGTTACAGAAAGAGGTTAATTCGATGAAGGTGCCTCTAATTGACTGGCTTGATTACGCATGACTCCCTCACTTCCCTTAAAACACTCCACAAAGAAAAGCTCAAGGAATCTTAGAGACGAATTGAAAAGGTTCAGTTTAACTTCGACTTCTAGACTCCTTAATCTTCAGTGACTCTAGTAACTACTTTAAGCTATAACATCCGTAAATCAGGGCGAGGGTGGGGCACTAGCCACACCCCCTAAAATTTGCTGCTACCCCCGCCTGGCAAGACTGTCCTATGGTTTCTAATAAACATGAGCACAAGAGAGAGGAAGTCACCCTACAATTAGTTGAAACACTAACTTGTTATTTACTCCTGCTTAAAACAGATTATTTTGGATTTCAAAATTTTATTTGGTTTTCATATGGACCCATTTTCCACTTTAATTGCAGGAAATTAACTAGGCATATAATTCTCTCTCTCTCTCGCCGGGCACATTTTTCAAGTAATAATAATAATAATAATAATAATAATAATAATGGATTGCATTTATACAGCGCTTTTCGGGACCCCTCAAAAGCGCTTTACAATGCCACTATTCATTCACTCTCACATTCACACACTGGTGGAGGCAAGCTACAGTTGTAGCCACAGCTGCCCTGGGGCAGACTGACAGAGGCGAGGCCGCCATATCGCACCATCGGCCCCTCTGGCCATCACCAGTAGGCGGTAGGTGAAGTGTCTTGCCCAAGGACACAACAACCAAAACTGTCCGAGCCAGGGATCGAACCGGCAACCTTCCGATTACAAGACGAACACACAACTCTTGAGCCACGATCGCCCCGTAATCTATATATTTGACAACAAGATAAAACTGAAAATTCTGTTTTTTGTGTCCCACCACAATATTTTTAGAGGCCCCCAAATGGCCACCCCTATGAGAAAATTCTGGAGGGTCCACTGTTGACAAGCATAGAGAAGTTGTGTGGTTTATACTGGCTAAAAAAATAAGATAACCACAAGTTTTGGCTATTCCTAGTCTAGAACACTTTACTACCAAGAGACATTAATTGATTAATTAACAAGCTGTGCTGAGCCTGAAGACAGATTTTCAGTGTCATTAAAAATACTGTGGCACTGTTTTTACCCGATTCATTATTACAATAAATTATTCTCAACACCAAACCTCATCCAGAGCAAGTTCTGTAGAGTTTCAGTTTAAAAATCGTCTGGAAGCAGCACATTTTCACTAATTCTTTTCCAAACAACATTCAATCAGTGCAATAAAGATTTTCCACTGAAGAAGTGCAGAGTGTTTTATAAAATACTACCAAATGCTATCAAAAGAAGCTATGCAGGTGGTTATGAAGAAGTGTTTTTATGCTTGATGTTTTTATGCTTGATTCCAATATACTGAAAATAAAACTGAGTTTTTTGGCACAACTTGACCTACGTCCAAAGGTGCACGGAGGAAAAATAATGGTCTAAAGAAGACAAAGCTCCAGCAAAATGTATCGTATAAGGAACAGATTTATAACTTGACTAATGTGTTTCAACCTGTAGCCGTCATCAAAGTCATAGAGAAATGGATTGCAGACAGGATTGTAAACACCATAAATACCCGAGTAGAAAAAAATGAATCCTAATGAGAAAATTTAAAACAACCAATCATACAGGTCCAGTACATCTGTTCACCAATCCACTCAAGTGTGTGATTACACAGAAAAAACTAAGTAAATAAAATAAACAATAAAAATTACATCCAGTATATTTATCCACGAATGGAGCACCAGCAAGGATGTGCTGGACATATGGTCATGTGATATAAGGCTAGCTGGTTTTTCTTTCTGCAATATAGTTCTTGGTGATCCTGCTGAAGGCTATAGCCCCATTGGTCAAGTTTAGCTGTATGTTAGCATTAAAAGACAAGTTTCCCATTCTTTTTTAAAATACTGTTGGAACAGCAGCTAATAGAAGACAGATTTGAAAGCTGATCAGTATATTTGCCGACTATTCACCACCAAAATTAATTTTCACTTTGGTGCTGCCAAAAACCTGATGTGATCTTCACATGTCCATCATTAGACAACGGGGGCAGAGACACCTCACCTGAATGCACTGATGAGTCAACCGATCATGCCTTGGGATTGTACAGATGGGAAAGCAACTGATTAAAAAAATAAAAACAAAAATACAGCACTGCAACCTTATGAGTCTCTGATCATGACATCAGAGCAAATCAGAAGAAAGTCATCAGTTAAGTTTATCAAAATTACAACACCTTTAAGGAGTGCTTATTGCAGGGCAAATATATATTTTTTAGTCCCACATTGGTTTCAATCAAGTCAAACTACTTCATTTTGACCCAATTAGCTGTAGACATCAAAACAATGACATCCCCTTTTATGATGAGTGGGTTTAGTTTTAGATGTTTTAGATCTTAGATATAAAGACATTAGTTGTCTTAATAGTAGTATTAACTTAGAATTTGTGTTTAAAAATAAAATTCTTAATTTTTTGATGTCCAAGTTCTGAATTGTTTTTTTTTGTTACATACTAAAAAAACAAAAACAAACAAAACAACTTTTAAAGGCTTATTTAGCTGAAACTTGAGAGAAAAGCGACGCGCTAACAAGCCCTTTTCTGCATGCAGCTAACAGCTGGATATTGTTTTCATGCAGAGAAATAGACTGAGGCCCTCTAGCAAGATTATCTTTTGAGACAGCTTAAGACAATATTTGCATACAGCACCAGAGCAATGAAAGTAAACTTTTATTTTTTGTCAAGAAAGGTCTGACAGCTAGTACTCTCATCTGAATATGTGGCATTGTTACTGTATGAATATTTGTACTTCAATTTAAGTTGTCAATCACACAAACCAACAACACAAAAAAAAAAACAAAAAAGAAAAAAAAACATTGTTTTGGTAATCAAATTGTGACACAAGTTTGACTTTTACACCTTTATCCCCAGCTTAACGATATGTGCCTCGTAAACATTTCTGTTATACAAAATGTTCCTTTTATGATACATCTTTTCATTTTAAACACATTTGGTAACTTAGAATAATTTTGAGGAAATCTACAAAAGAAAATACACATTAATGCGCATCACCACATCTGTATGTGACATGTAAATGTGATATGTAAAGGTATTGCTGGAGGTGACAGAGTTGAAGATGTTAAGACTTTCTCTGGGTGTGACTAGGAGGGACAGGATTAGAAATGATTATGTCAGAAGGACAGCTCAGATTGAATAGCTTGGACACATTCAGAGAGGTGAGGCTGAGATGGTTTGAACATATGCAGCGGAGGAAGAGTGGATACCTTGGACAAAAGATACTGACGATGGAGTTGCCAGGCAGGAGGAAAAGAGGAAGACAATTGAGAGGGATCGGGGATGTAGTGAAGGACGAAACGCTAGGTATAGGGTGAGATGGAGAGAGATGATCTACCGTGGCCACCCCTAAAGTAGGCAGCCAAAAGAAGGAGGATAACATCTACTGTATGTCTGTCATGTATACAGTCAAAGCTGGTTCTTGGTCAATGCAACTTTTCCTCCCCACTCAAGCATCATTTTTTTGGGTGGGTTTCCTTTCATTCCTCTTACTTTATCCAACTCCCTCCTTCTCTCCCGCTCCTTTTACACAAATTCAAAGCACACATAAAAGGAGGGAGGTGGAAATACATCATTTACTGCTCCGCCTTCATTGATGGCATACAACATCAAGTGTTCAGAGCTCCAGCGGAAGAGACCTTAACATTACCTGTAAATGCTGAAGCTTTAGTTCTTGCGTTGTTCATGTTTTCTCTTTTAGTACTTTGTCTGACTTTATTTGTGTGAGGATTTATACTTAAGGGCTATGAATTTAATTTGACCGCCACATAATTCCCTCACAGGGGTATTGTATTACAGCTTCGGACTTTTATAAACTTTGCTATTGAGTAACTCTGCATTGCAATGCACATTAATGTACTAAAATCAACTGATTGAACTATTTTCACCTCTTTGTCGGCTAGTAAGGGACCTGCTCAATCTACCACTGTGGAAGACTGTACGCCCCACATATGTAACTTGAGAATTACTTTAAACTACTGTATGCATTTTGTTTTCACATTAACAACCACTTCAATATTTATTCCAGATTCAATATTTAATGTGTGTTCCAGCTCATTGTTTTACAGTCATAGATCAGAGACCTCAAGGAGTTATTTTTATAATGCTGAATGAGTAAACACTGAGTGTGCACAGCATAGCATGCTTGAACTAACCTTTCAATAAAAAAGAAAAAAGTTAACAAAAAAGTGCCCATATATATACACACATATATATATATATATATATATATATATATATATATACATATATATATACATATATATATATACATACATATATATACACACACACATATACACACATATATATATATATATACATATATATATATATATATATATATATATATATATATATATATATATATATATATATATATATATATATATATATATTCACAAACTAATTCTAAGCTAAAGCTACACTGTCTGTTTCTTTCCTTTAATTGCTATATATCCTATAACTTTCGAAATCAACTGATGTTGATACAAAACGTCTAAGATTTCAGTACACACAAATATTCTCTGAGTAGTTTTGACTTTTGTGAATCTTACTAAATGTGTCTTCAAAACAGAAAACCACTCACTCACTTGGAAAGAAGAAAAATATCAGACCATTTCATTCTTGTCCACAGAAACACTGAATGGATTCTCACTGCTTTTAGAAGACAGTATGAGTGTCTTCTGGTTAAAAAAAAATGCTCCTAATGGCACTGCTCTGTTCGTTTCACTCGTGTTTTTGCTATATAAATAAAGCAGACATCTCAGGTCAGAAGCCACTAATCTATCACCAATCTGCCTCATGATCTTTGACTTTCACCAACAATATGTGCACTTAAGCACATTTAAACAACATTTAAAGGTTGCTGCTTTGCCATCATTCTCCTTGAGGAATTTACTTGGGTCCAGCATTACTTTTTCACAAGCTATTCAAGAACTTTAGAAGAATCAATGGTCTTTTTTGCTCTGCTGTGAGCTTAACTGAATGCTTTGTATGCAGACAAGGTTTTCATAATTGTCTCATCTGGGGCGACCTTATAAACAATCAAATTAAAAGACGAGGCTATAATCAGATATAACTGATGTTGACAACTCAGAATAAAATATAAATAGATGCTTGCCTCAACAGCAAAGAGGATTTTCCTCTGTGCCCAGCAGTGCTCCAGTTTACAGAGTGGCATTACTCCTTTTTCCTGCAAGATGCTACTGAATGCAAACAAAGCACTGAATTTTAAGCCAGTCAAATAGTACAGTGCACATTTTTGCGTCGTTGCTTTTGAATAAGTTACCGATGTCTATCTCTGAAATAAATGTAGATTTGGTCTTCAGAATATACCGCAGTTTACATGCAACTATTTTAAATCCTAAACATATAAATAATCAATAATAATGTAATGTAAGAGTAATTTTTCATTTCAACACATAGATAAAACATCACTGACTGACAATTATTCAACTGGACTGAGAATAAGAATAAATTTAAATTAAGCAGCTGAGCTTATGTGGAGAGGTTGGTGATGTTTAACACGATCTGCTGCTTAAATGCAATAAGTATATGGGTATTTTTAGCAAATTTTTCATGTAGACTGGTGAGAAAATTTTAAATTGAAGTATATTAGTCTCTAATTTATACCATGTCAATTACCATAATCTGTGATTAAACCTTCATTCGATGGAATTACATGCATTTACAGACCTGAAATAGACATTCAAGAAAAGATATCTATGCATCTGTGTCTTCAAAAAGGCATAAAATACTTAACTGGCTTTAACATGTTGTCTTGTGTGTGTGTGTGTGTGTGTGTGTGTGTGTGTGTGTGTGTGTGTGTGTGTGTGTGTGTGTGTGTGTGTGTTGGACATTTCCAGTCTAGATGTTTCAAATTGTGTATATTCTGAAAGAAAGATCAGGCATAAAATTCTGACCACTGACAGATGAAGTTAATGACACTTTTTATCTCCTCAGTGTGACACCTGTTAGTGGGTGGGATATATTTAGGGAGCAAAGGAGTATTTTGTTGCTGTGTTAGAATGAGTAAATAGGTAAGCACAAGGATTTGTGAGAGTCTGACAAGAGCCAATTTGTGATGGCTGGATGACTGGGTGAGAGATCTCCAAAACTGCAGCTCTTGTGGGGTGTTCCTGGTTTGCAGTGATATCTGTCAAAGTAGTCCAAGGAAGGAACACTGGTGAACCAGTGACAGGATCATGAGTGGTCACTGATACATGAGGGGAGTAAAGGCTGTTAGTGCTGGTTCTGATAAAATGGTGTAGGAATACAGAGTGCGTCACAGTTTTATGAGTATTAGACTCTATAGTGTCAGATCAGTGAGGTTGCCCATGCTGACCCCTGCCCACTGCTGAAAGTGCCAACAACGGGCATGTGAGCATCAAAACTATACAACAGAGCAATGGAAAAAGGTGGCCTGGTCTGATGAATCATGTATTCTATTACATCACGTGGATGTCTGGGTGTGCATAGTGCTTACCTGGGGAACACCCAGCACCAGGATGGAAAGAAGGCAAGAAGAGGCAGTGATGCTTTGGACAACCTTCTGCTGGGAAACCTTGGGTCCTACCTTCCATGTGGTTGTTACTTTGAGAAGTACTACCTATCCAAGCACTGTTGAAGACCACGTACAGCAGTGGTGCCCAACTCCAGTCCTCAAGGGCCGGTGTCCTGCAGGTTTTAGATATCACCCTCTGTCAATACACCTAAATCAAATGATTAGCTCATTACAAGGCCTCTGGAGAACTTCAAGACGTGGTGAGGAGGTAATTTAGCCATTTAAATCAGCTGTGTTGGATCAAGGACATCTAAAACCTGCAAGACACCGACCCTTGAGGCCTGGAGCAGGACACCCCTGATGTACAGCCTTTTTATTGATGGCTGCGGCCTCTTTTAGCTGGATAATGTTCCCTGCCAAAGCAAAAATGGCTCAGGAATTGCTTGAGGGGTACAACAATGAGTTTTGGTTGTTGACTTGGCCTTCAAATTCCCCAGACCTCAATCCAATTGAGTATCTGAGGGATGTGCTGGACAAACAAGTCCGCCTGATGCAGGCCCCACCTCCCAACTTACAGGACTTAAAGCATCTGTTACTAACACCTTGGTGCTAGATACCACACCTTCAAAGGTTTAAGGAAGTGCATGCCTCGATGAGTCAGGGCTGAGTTAGCAGCAAAAGGGGGACCAACACAATATTAGGCAGGTGGTCATGATCGGTGTATTTATACTTGATCTGAACCGATGCTTCTCCTAGAATAGTTTGTTTACATTACCAATTACAATTGCCAACAGAACCAATGGAAGCAGGTAGAGTTGTTTTATTGGCTTTTCACCAAAAGTCATGTAACCCTGGCAACAAACCACACAAAGACGGATACAGAAACAAGCAGCCAAGACCCAAGTATGTTCCTCATTAGGACATGCTAGAGAGTGCACATTTGCCATAACGACTGCACTTTACAGTATGATGTTAAAGTACAGTCATTTTCTATTTATGGATGTTGCCACTTTGCACCTAAATGGGCAGGTCTTTAAAAAGAAGTAAAAAAATTGACCAAAGTGAGTATTTTTATCATGTCAATTACATTAGCTGTTTTTCTACTGTGATTTGAACCATTGCGACCGACAACATTATGTGTTTACATAGTATAGAATAGATTAAAATAGCTCTTTTGTTTTTTTGTTTTTTTTTTGAAATTCATTGAACTGAATCTCTTCCCATAGTACAGAGAGAAGAATAGGTGATGTCAAGGGTGGGCGTGGTCAATATAACAATCTTTCCTATGGAATCAGCTATTGTGAATATCAATGAGAGAGGGAGTCACACTGATAATATGCTGTTCTGCCCTCACCACCTGTTGCAGGTCATTTCTTAGGCCTGGGCACCATGTACAGTTAGTTAACCATTCAGGAGGTAAATAAAGGGGGGGGGGGGGGGGTGTTACTTTAAATTTACAACGGGCCCACCAGCAGGCCCATTTTACAAGCACTCTTTAAATGACTGTAATTCTGTTACTGTTCCTCTTTTTTAAGTTACAGAACTAGTTATTCCAGATGGAGTAGATGATGGGCCTAAGGAAGCTCCCCTGTGGTGTGCCAGTGTTCAAGATGAGAATAGAATGATGGGTGATCTCCCATCCTGGGATCTGTTACTCAGGAGGTAAAGTATCCATATGCACAGTGAACTGCCCTTAGTGTAGGGGGTTAACAGTGCATTCACCTCACAACAAACGGTCCCTGATTTGTGACTGGGATGAATCGTAAAGTCAACTTTATACAGAGTGTCACAAGCTAGTGCGCAATCCCTGCTGGTCCCAAACTCAGAGAAACAAGCAGGTTGCATTTCATGAAAAAGTTGTAATTGTAAATGCAAAATTTGATGTTACTGACACTAGAATGTATTTCTAGAACCTGTTTCTACTGTAACTGGGAACACTAAACAAAGATAAATACTATTACTGAAGTGTGATATGAAAACATAGTGACAATATTATCTGTCTACACCTACAAATGCTGAAACAAATGTTTAGTCAAACTATTGTGATTGTACGGTAATCTGCTTCCTTCCTGTCTATTTGCCTTTTCACAAAAACATTTATTTTGAGCTGAGGTAAATATTGATTTATGCTAATAGAATTTCAGTCAGCAAGCATACGGACACTTGCAAACACCCTCACAAAAATCAAGAAAATAATTTGCATATCTGCCTCTGTCAAACGTCCCCCCTCAAAACTCAGGCTGACAGGGTTTTCATGAGAGAAATGAAAATATATATATTTCTTCTATTTATATGTTTCTTCCAAGGGTAAATGCTGAAGAGAAATGTTGCTTAAAGATAACCTAAGGTTAATAAGTTAAACCAATAGTGGAATATGCTAATTAGACTGGCATCAAGTGAATAGGAAAGTAATCCATCTTTCATCCTGTCAGGCTGGGACATCAACAGCATTATAAACATTCAGTTTTAGCTTCTCAAAGTTGCCATTAAAGTTTTGTACTGGTGGTACAATTGCCAATTCAATAAGGAGAGGAGACCATTATTCAGATTCCTTATTACTCACAGACACAACTGATGAGGGTTTCTTATGGAGGAAAAGTTCCACATGGCTTACACTCAAACAATCAGACTGGGGAGCTAATCAGCACAACTCTTATTCCTCTGTTGATCAGTATACTTCTCAAAGGCACTGAGGTCATTATTTTTGAAGGGACGGACTTCATTTCAACACCAATATATTCTCAGTGATTCCAATCAAAAGTTTGGTATTCCTAAACATACCGGTACTTATCTGACCTTCCATCCATCCTCATGAGGCCAGTTCCTGGAAGTAGTTACTGTACTCTATACATTCACAGATTTTACAAGGTGAAAGCACTAGAGCTTAGAAATCAAAATGCCCCTCAGCACTGGGTTAGATTTTACTATACATAATCTGACTGCACTCGCAACTGCTATGAGGTCTGTCTGTTAAACATTTTTAAAAAGAGATACAACACATTTACAATTAACCAACCTGCTACCAAACAAACTGTTCTTATCTGAGAGACAGAAATCCATGAACAGAACAGGTCTCTGTGTTCCCCGTGTTTGAGATAAGAGGACTGAAAGAACATGAGATGGAAAATAACTGAATAGATGTGCAGGGAGTTTTTCATATTCATATCGAATATGAGGTTATTAATTTGGAAACTATTGGTGCTGCAACATGGAGATAACTTATATGCAATCATCTTCTCCCTTCATGCTCCAATGGGGTTCTGGACACGGCTTTCCACTCCAGCTGCTGGCCACAACAGTTAGTCAAACCCTACAACGACCTAATGCAGCTATGAAATTGTCTCTATGAATTTTCATCACTTTAAGATTTAGATAATGAAAAGTTATATTCTAAATGTGTAGATCACAGTCCCCCTGGTCCTATTCAAAATGAACAGAAAAATCTCTTCCAGATTTGACCAGTGTAAACTTTTATAGATATGCAGATATAAGTCCTATACATTCAGGCCACTGAGTCTCACAGCATAAACATAAATATATTTATTGTGAGTATGCATGTAGATAAATTAACATTTCAGCAACAAATCTGAAAGATGCAATAGTTAAACCAAAAGGGGAAAAAAATCAAAAGGGGAATCTGTGCTGTGCTCAGAGTGGAGTCCTCCTACTGCAGCAACTCGTAAGCTATTGCACCTCTGTGTGTCAACTTCCATGGCAGTCTTCAAAAATTACCCTTATTTGTTCATCTCCTCAGATAAATTTCTTTGTTACTCCCCTGTGGTTGTTTGTTTGTACTCATCCCCCACATCATTTCTACCTGACACTGACTACCGGCAGGCATTACTTGCTGCTTTGTTGAGCTCTGTTACTTCTTTATTTCCCAAAGCCGTGGATGACTTGTCTCTCTCTCACCAGCCTGGACAGAAAGCTGCAGAGCATTGCAATTTCATGCACCCATAACAGATATGACCCATGTGTGTCCATGTATGATCCACATGCACATAGTATTGTTGTATCTGATGAGAAGTTGTATCATTTCAAAGCTGACACGCAGTTCTCTTGTTCAAGATTTTTATTTTATATTTTGGGCCTGCTAAGACAGAATTAAAGGAAATGAAAGACTTTTGGATCTATCAAATTACATCTGTTAACTATTAAATTCCTGCGTAATACAAGTAATACTATACAAGATAAACTGTCAATCAAAAAAAATAGTCTAAGCTATTTTTCTGATTTCCATGCAACTCTCGTGCAGTGGATAGAAATACATAGACTGTTTGCCTTTACTGTGAGATCACACCTTTAACGTTCAATAAATGGACATTTAGTGTCTTTTTCAAACCAGCTTTCAACCCTCTTCCATACACCTCAATCATCAGATGCTATCCCACTGAGCGAGCCATGACAATGGGCTGCCTATGGAGCAGGGCATGGGCAGAATATCAATAGCATCTGGCTGGCCTGAGCCACGCTACTCTTCATCTCTCATTTCCCAAATGTGCGCCTCTGGAAAGAACAGGCCAAACCCCAGACTAATGAAGATATCCTGCAGCAGTATTTTTTTAAAGTGTTCCCTACACACTTCTAGGGCATTACTATCTATACCTGTAGATACTAGAAGCTGGAATACACAGGGAGGAGAAGATAATCATTTTCTTGACATTCAAAGTAAGGAGGATTATGTACACACACTACCAATACATTTTTATCTCACCGAATCATTCCTTCCAGAGGAATATCCCTAAATCACCAACAAGCCTTCGCACAATCAAATAAAGAAATGTATCAGACTTGGGCATTAAGTTTTTGCAAATGGTACTCTGACTAAATACAGAAATAGTCCCAGTCATACTACAGAACCCTATACACTGCCCCTAAGAACACACTTTGCTGCATCCATTTTATTAAGTTATAGAGTAAACTAATTACAATATTTAAGCTCTCATACGACGGTATCTATTGACTCTATGCAGCTCAAGAAGTGCCCGTCTGATGATACAGAGGTTTTCAGCTCTACAAGCCAGACTCATGACATGCACGTTTTCTTGTTTTATGGTGATCCCAAGACCAAACACACCTCCTTTTAGCTCCTGGGAGGAAAAATGTCACGATCCAACTCGCACGTGTTACGTGTACCGTACATTAGTGGTACTCGGAAGAAATAACCCCGCAATCTTTGATGTTCCTTTCAGAGTAGGTAGAGGCATCTTTAGTAATGATACCAAGAATGTACTAATGCAGACTAAAATGCGAATCCCTTAACTATTGATCCTCTCCTCGGGTGCACGTTCTGCAAATTACATTTAGCCTTATGCTTTGAGCTTTGGATATACAGAGCGTTTGAGTAATCTGACGTGATAAGCTTGTAAAATGCCGTGCCTGGTGCCTGGGTAAAGCTGTGCAACATACAATATGAGTAATAATCCTTCACCATTAATTTAATTGTTTTCGACAAAAAATATTCAAAACGAATCTGATTGCGTCTACACGTAACAAGCTATAACGGAGGATCAGACAAAAACTGTATGTGTGGAGACTGATTTTTTTACATCTTGTACAACTTCACATACTGAATCCAAACAGCCTGAAGAAAACTCAAAAGTGACCAAAATTGATCCCCTTACCTCACGGGCGCAGCCGCTGTATTCCAAGTGCACCAAAGGTCATTGCGCAAATTTTCAGAGGACAAGATGCAGGAGTGGTGAGAAGTAGGTTACACTGCACAATACCTAATCCGGTTGTTAGTGTCCTTCAGACGTGGTCAACCCACTAATCTTCAAAAAAGCGAAGGGGGTCGGAGGGTTCCGGGTGCAGACGCTCCGCTTATAATCTTGCCACTTATGCGTGTGGCTCACTTTCTCTTGCGCCGATGTCAGTTAAAGTTGTCCGTATTTCTTTCACGAACACAGATGCACATGAACAAAAGCTGCGAACGTTTCCCTGTGCAAAAGAAGAAAGGGTCAACGAGGTCTTCAGCGAAGCCTGTTTACCATTCCTGACAGGTGGCAAGTCCTGCCACCCCCTGAAAAGATCCACACATCACCTAACGGAATGTGGAGACGGCTGAAGCCATAAAGCGAATATCCGGGCAGATTACCCGATGAGTTGTGTTGGTTTTTACCCATTTCCTCGTTTCTTGCGCTCTGGCGCCACCCAAAGTTGGAGTCCAAGTGTCCAGGATTCCCAAATGTGCTGCCCTTTAACAAATTTAGGCCACGCAATTGGAGCTGAAAAGATGAAGATTTTGAGACACAGTACCAGTGATGATGTTTTTTGTTTTATTCGGTGCAGGTTTTGACATTTGGATTCATTCTAACATCAGGTATCAAATCAGAGCATCTGCATATCGGTAACATTAAATTAATCGAAAACTTCCTTCATCCCTACTAAACGTCCTCACTATAGTTAAAGCTGTGCACCCCAGGATGCTTCTGTCACAACTAGTTTTCCCAGCTGGATATCCCGCACTGCAGGGCTGCTGCTTTTTCTTCCGTTTGCTCTCACTTTACTGCCTCACCGTTTGCGCCGGTTCCCAATTAACCCAATTAGCTTCCGAGATAAAAGGCAATACTTCCCTTTGTTTTTAAGGCCAGCTCTCAATTTCTGATTTCCATTTCCTCTTTGTTTTCTTCATTTATTTTTCATGGTTATGTCTGAAATTTTTACCTCCTGATAAACAAAACATCCAACACTTTGCTTTCTTTTCACTTGTGGCATCTGAATCTTAAATTCAAACCTAATCCCAATCAGACACAATTTAAAAGCTAAAAAATTCCTTATTTATTTCGTTGTAAATTGTACATAAAGCCGAACTGGAATTATTCTAGTCTCCTACAGAAATCGACTTCTGTCTTGGGATCTCAGAAATCCCAGCTACAAAACGTGCTGGCAGTTTTTATGCAAAGCTGAATCTACAAATTTCAAAGCAGTCTATTTGTTTTCACTCTCTCCTTAACTATTATTATTTTTCTCTCACAGGTCATAATATCAATGCTTCTGGGTCATTTCTATTTATCACCTTCATTAAAATATGCAAAAATATGTGGAATGGAGAGCCTACTTCAAAATGATAATAGTAGCTTTTAATAGTGCCACTGAAAGGAAGAGTATAGCTATTATTTATACTTATTTAAGACACCTAAAAAATGTTGTATTACAGCCAGAGTCAACAAAGCATGAGTTCAGTATCCTTAACACTGACCTTTTATTGTCTCTGGGCTTATATAAAAGGGATTAAATGAGACTTCACAGACTTGTGTAAATGTGCTTTTTAAAATTTTTCATTTTATGTTTGAAAAAGAAGGAATAAGAAGAGATATTTTTTAGCATGCACTGCCCCTAAGTCTTGACAATCTGCATAGTATGTCTCTATCTGGCAGGGCTGGATAGATAGATCAGTTGCAATTTGTTCCTGTCTTTTCCGTAAATCTCATAAGCAGAGTGAAAACACCCTCAGTATCAAGTGTATTAGATGTAAGTGCTGAATCTGCATGCGAGATTGCATAGTATAACAATGCCTACATGCCCAAGACTTTTCTCAGCTTATCTTACACTGATCCCATATAAGCCCTGATCTGGAAATCTGCATGCAGATTTCATCAGCATTTATAGTGTTTTCTTCACACAACTCTTGAATATCCTGCAAAGATAAAGAAGATTAGGCCTAAATAGAGAAGGAAAGCTGAGGTCAAAATTCACCTGCAAAAACGGGAGAAAATAAATACGACAAGCAGAAAAAACAACTCCTCCGTAAAAGACTATTTAAATTCAAAGTTAGCAAAACTACCACTGGTGTCTGCTATCAAAATTAGTAAGTGATATATTGTTGGCTAGTTAGTATTAGTCCAACCATAAACAGACCCAAAGCCAATCAAACAATTATACAAAAAAGTAAAGTGAATATCAACAGATCCATGAAAACCAGAAAGCAATGCAAAGGAAAAAAGGAACAAAGCAACACAAAAGCACTTGAAATACACTTGAAATTCATTCAGGGGCATAGAGGGTCTGGGGGGCAAGAGGTAAACTACAACTTGAACATGATGCCAGCAATGTTCCCTCTAAGTGTTAGGCTGCGCGCGTGCGCAATTGTGCACTGCTGGCACGGTCTCTGCGCACAGAAAATCTGCGTTGCGCACAAAAAAAATCTAACCTGAATTGAAATTAAAATTAAAACTTCAACAATTCTGTTTTGCAGTGTTAGTCAGTAAGTGACTGGCTGCTCCCATATGGGATTAGAACGATGCCAGCTTATCCCATAGTCCAGTCAATCACCGGTGTTTTAGCTAGCAAAGCGGCGTGGCTGATGTGGAGTGAAGCCACTTTAATGACAACGTGTAGAACCGTTGGAGATGTGAGCAGGACAGACGGAACAATTGATGGAAAAAGTGTGGACTTTATACCAGTTTTTAAATTGTGTTGATATGCCACGTTATGATAAAAATATATGCAATGTGTGATTTTCTTCCTGAATACTATCGTTGTTTATATTTACTGCAGGAAGAAACGGTAAAAACGGCGTTTTATAAGGAAAACGCTCGAAAGCACTCTCCGCGTGTGAGCAAAACCAAAACCAAAACACCCCCACCCTTTCCGATATGAAAAAAATGGTCGATATGGAAAAATGTACCATATCGACCAATCCAAAAAAATGATATGGCAACATGGTATTTAGTTGTTAAGAAACGGGAGTTTTAGGAGTGACGGCGGTGTTTTGAGATGTGAGAGATTTGCAACGTTTAGGGCAAATTTTGTGTAGTTAGTGTGTAGTGTAGTCAATAGTTTAGTTGTGTGTGTCAGAACAATGAGGTGACTGCTGAATGTTACAGGTGTTACAGGAGTGATACATCTCCTGTTGTCAGGCCTGCAGGTATCAGGCTGTTGTTCTCCTTTATCTCATAGTGGACAGAATTTATTTTTTGGAGTGGCACAAATAATTTGTGCGGCATCAAGTTTGATGAAGAACAGCTGATTGTTCAGTTAATATTTTTGAAATGTTTGTTAAAAAAAATGCCATGGCAGCATTTTTAGGTAAACAGCTGCAAAAAACTTTGTTTTCAAAACTCAGTAACTTTTTTTTAAGAAGTAACTATATAATTAATTGCCCAACACTGGTCATTATAAACTATATTTTGCAGACAGAGTTACAGGACTCTCTTCCAGACCACAGACTCATACTCATAATACAAATCAGAGCTTTATAATAAATAAATGAATAAAAAGTTTTGTTTTCAAAACTGGAGTTGGAGAGGTCATGAACAAGATTTTTTTTTAAATTTTCACTTACAATTTTCATTGTAAGTGGGCTAAAGCAGTTAATTAAAAGTTGTCTAACATAAATGTAAATGCTGTAATTTTCTTATTTTAATAAACCATGTAACTTGGATGGATTCGATGCTGGCGTGACTACAGTGCACACGTCTGTTGTTGCTCACAGTGGTCCAAGGGACCGCTCAGGGAGTTTGTGTGTTCGCTCAGACACATGAAAAATTAGAGGGAACATTGGCTGCCAGTTTATCATAGAGCCAACACATAGGTACGGAAACCATTCATGCTTCCATTCACAGTCAATTTTAAAATCCCCAATTAATCTGATTCCATGCATCTTTTTAGAATGTGGGAGAAGTAGCTGCACAGCTAAAGAAAACACATGCAGACATGGCATGAAAGGTCCCAGATGGGATTTGAACCCAGGCCCCTTAGCGTGAACACTTAAAATGACCAAAAGAAACAGAAAATGAATGGAAAACATGCTTTGAACAACAAGAACAGCACCCATGATTGCTTTTTACTGGGCTTTTCTTGTGTTACTGATCACTAAAATGCTTTTAAAAATAACTACAAAGACCACCAACAGTTTTACATAATACCAAATCCAACAAATGCTTGCAATGTTTTGTCTTGTATTGTGTTTGCATAAGTGTTGGTGTGCAAATCTCTGTATCTAGATTATTTAGAGTTGTAAATAGTGATCCACAAACCTGGGCTATAAATTTGAGTTTGAACATATTTTTACTCAAAGCTAAACAACCATGAAAGCAAAGAATTTGTTTAATGTCAATTTAACTTCTGCTTATCATTACCCATAAAAGTTTTCTTCACCCTATTATGGTTTTATGTTACAACTATTAGTTACAATGCATGTAATTATTATACAGCCCATAAACAGCAACTCTGTTAATAAATGTCTCACTGTGTGATTTAAAGCACAAGTGTGAAAAGGATAGTGCTAAAGAGAACTTCTCTTATAACAGTTATTTTTAGTACACTAGATCTTTATTATAAGTTTATTTTTTAAATAGATTGATTTTAATTTCTGGCCTTTTTTTTTTAAACAAACAAACTATTTGTAGTTTTTTGTTAAAAAATCATATGACATACTTATATTTGTTACTATGTTTCTGAAAAGACTGAAAAGACTGAACAGAGAAATTGCTTTCAATTATTTCCAGTGACTTCTCAGGTTTCAGTCTAAATTGTAAACAAGTCTATGAAATTGATTCATAACTCTATCCAATTGGGTTTATGATCTCAATCTCCAATTTTAAGTCATATTCATTAAATCCTGATATTCATTTTATAGATTAATGTCCCATTTAGAGTACAATAGAATTTGTGACTAAGTAACTGCTCACAGTACTTGAGGGCTGTAAAATTTCAACTGAAACGTATAATCAATTGAAAAAAGTTTATTTTCTTGAAATGCAAGACTTACAGGCTCTAACTGCCTGAGTCCCTAGGTTGGGCTCACAGTGAAAGTAAAAGTCACCTGGGAGATCTTCAGCTCCCACCTCCAGCAGAACTTCAACAACATTCACACAAAGGCTGGGGACACTGAGTCCAAATAAAGCTGCTCTTCACTTCTGTTGTTGTGGTTGTTGCATGGAGCTGTTATAATGGTAACCCCCAAAACAGATGGTAGACACCAGAGGTGAAGGGAGCCATCAAGCTGAAGATAGAGTTTTCTCAAGCTTGGCCCAGCTTGTGGGATTTCTGCAAAGGAAACAGAGTCTGAGGGCGACTTGCCCATTACCAGGGCAGTGTTTAAAAAAGTGCTGCCTGTGTCAAAGCCCCTGGGGTGGGTGAGATTTAGCCTGAGATTCTCGATGTTGTTTTCCTGGCTGAGAAGCATCTGCAACATGGCTGAAGGTCCAGAGCCTGGATTAGCAGACTGGGGTGGTGGTCCCACCTCTTTTTAGGATTTTTTTGTTGTTGTTTTATTGTCATTTTTGCCTTTATTAGATAGTGTAAAAGTGAAGGTAGACAGGAAATAGGGGAGAAAGAGAGGGAGAAGACACGCAGCAAAGAGCTGCAGATCAGACTGAAACCTGGGCTGCTGTATTCTAACCATGTGGAAGATGGTCACCCACTGAGTTAAAGTAGTGCCTGGTGGTAGGGGATAGTGAATATGAGGGAGGGGTGGGTACTTATGTAAAACCAAATGAGCATGGTTCTCATTTCTTGTAACGAGATATACATTTTATAGACACAGTTTTGTAGGCTACACCAGAAAATGTATGAATGGAAGGATAGCTGGCTGAACAGATAGATGGGTGGATGGATGAATTAATGGCTTTGAGTATTTATAATTAGCATACTATTTTGCTATTTGTAACAAGAACCACAAACATAATTTGTCAGTGGAATAGGCGATCGTGGGGCGATCGTGGCTCAAGAGTTGGCAGTTCGTCTTGTAATTGGAAGGTTGCCGGTTCGAGCCCCGGCTCAATGTAGCTTGCCATCACTAGTGTGTGAATGGGTGGATGAATGAATGTAGTATAAAGCGCTTTGGGGTCCATAGGGACTAAGTAAAGTGCTATACAAATACAGGCCAAAACGCAAGAATTCCTGTACAAAATAAAAGAAGCATTGTAGCACTGACATAGAGTCAAATAATGAAGTAATGTGACATGTCAGGTGTTTTCCCTCCATGATTCCTTGCATACCAAAAGATTGTCTCTCAAAATAGCACAAGGGGGAAGCTGTGGAATCCTTCAGCAAAGGCTCTATACTGACTGTGTGACTAAAACTGTTTAATCAATGAGGTGCTTCATGTTATACTACAGCCGCAAGATTTGTGATGTGCAGGTGGGAATGTTATTGGGGATTAAAAAACATATTTGACTCTGAGACAGGAATTAAAGCAGCTTATGCTTCTCTACACAAACTAAATGACTGAGCTCAACAGCAGTATTGAACATAATTAATCACCACGTAGATGCTGGAGAAACCTTATTATGCAATACAAGCTACTTCTCGTGAAAATGGTCCTTGAGGTGTCCTTTATTGATTTTTAGGTAGGCTGGAATCATTTGTCCATAAACACCAAGCTTAATCATAATAACTCAATCTGTCAGGTTCAATCAGTAGTCTGGCCATGACTGCGAAGAGATGTTTAATCTAATTAAAATCCATTTGTGTAGTCTGACAGATCCATTAGCCAACGGATTTAAATAATCTGGTATCGTTGTTAAAGCACAAACAATAACAGATATTTCAGGGAGAATTAGTGCTAAATGGCTCAACATGGAGCCAATCCACAAATCTCACAGTAAGCTCCCCAATGAATAAAACATGTGGATTATATCACAGTGATGTTGAGATTTTGTATGTAACAAGTCACTGTCCTTACTTGTCATGCAAATAAAGATGTCAGACTGTGGTCTCTTTTTTGCCATGCAGTAGCATTTCTTGACCTCTTAAATGATTCATAACACAGTGTTATACAGATATCTGACACTGTATCAAGACTAAGCTTCGCCTCATCTTTGATTTAGTAAATAAGCCAGGTTCTCTCTGTCTTTGCTGAAATACTGTACAGTTACATATGATAATTATTTTAAATCCAGTTTTACTAAAAAAAAAAAAAAAACTATAATTTTAAATGCTGTGCAAATTGTAAGTACAACACATGCTATCAGTCTGTCTGCCTGCCTGCCTGTAAAAATATAGAATCATATGATTTAGTACTTTCAATGGACAGTTATTAGTATTAATTTGTTCATGTTTTATGTGATGTGTGTATAGTGAGAAAAAGTTGAGCTACTGCAAAATTATATGTAATGGTATCATAGACACCTGCAGTGACTTAAGTGGGTCATGTGTCAAAGTAATATCTTCATGAATGACAGGACACAAAATGTTCTAGTAAAACAAGACAGTTTTAGAAGTCATAGAAGTCAGTCCGTTTTTGATTAGGGTGGTGCAACTTCCCCCAGAATCTGGAGCTTTTAAAAATTAATTTATTATATCATTGACCCTTTAGAGTCAGGGTCATCAAAATCCGTAAAAAATGATAGAAAAAAAGTTCCTTTATTTAAAAACATCAGTGGATGTTGGATTCTCTAAATTAGCAAGCAAAGATTTTTAATGGCCAATATAAAGATTACATATGATATATCAAGATATATAAAATATATATTTATGTATACATTTAATAATGTTTTAATTAAACTACATGTGTGTTTGTGTGTAACATGTGTGAGTGCATGTGTGATACTTATAGTATACACTGGCTGTGGCTCAGGTGGCAGAGCTGGTCAGCCGCTAATCAGAAGGTCGGTGGTTTGATCCCAGGCTGCCTCCTGGCTGCATGCCAAATGTCCTTGGGCAAGATACTAACCCCATGTTTGCCTACTGGTGGTGGTCAGAGGGCCTGGTGGCGCCAGTGTCCGGCAGCCTCGCCTCTGTCAGTGCGCCCCAGGGCAGCTGTGGCTACAATGTAGCTTGCCATCAACAGTGTGTGAATGGGTGAATGACTGAATGTAGTATAAAGCGCTTTGGGGTCCTTAGGGACTGAGTAAAGCGCTATACAAATGCAGGCCATTTACCATTACCATTTACACTGTTTTAGCTAATATTATTGCAATCATTTATTATTACTGGGCAATTATATATAATTGCACTAGTAAAATACACTTAGGTTGTGAGAGATGCACAAGTGTGAGGATAAAATAAGTATTCATAGTGTATCAATGCATTTTCCCATGTAGAGGAGGTGTAATAATGGTCCTAATCCATATTCAGAAGTCCTAAGTATTGCATGAGGTCTTTATTTGATGAACCAGTTCAGCGTTACATAATGAAAGGTGAACTCATCTTTGATTCCACTGCTCTTGTATTCATCTTGTAGCATTTCTGAATTATGCAGCACAAGACATAAGATGTGTCAAAAACATGTAATCCATAATTAAAGACTTTTCAATTATTAATGTAATGCAAATTATGAATAACAGTCAATACATTTATCATTGCTGAATGAAACTCCATGAAAGCAAGAGTTTTCCAAAGGAAATATAGATTTACATGGAGTAGAAATGTGAAATTTATGCGCTTTTTCTTTTTAAATGGCATGCTGGAGATATGAATCATTTAAACCACATGAGAAAACTGACAAGGAACATCAATATGAAGTAAGCATTTCTCACTATTATATGAGATTATCTGTGAAATCTCTATAGAGGCAAAAATACAGATGCTGGGGGAAGGAGAGGCTGGATAAAACCAGTGGCATTTGATTCCTAATGGTATGTCATATTAAAATTGACTGTGTTTACTAAAAAAGTGTTTCCCCTTAGACCGTGCACATGAGCTGGAATAAAATAAAACCAGAGGCTCAGTGTAATATTTAAGGCTCAGTTTTTGTTTGTTTGTTTTGTCGTCTTCTTTTTAAAATTTTGAGCACTTCAGAAGTTTGACAAGCATGTAACTTACCTTTGAACACAACATGCTTGCAGGCTTTGGGAAAATACAATAATTTACCTTATGTTCAGTTTACCTTATGTTCAAGAATTGCACAAAGTGATCTATGACGCTCACATGTTTAAACAGTAATCATGAAGTTACCATCTGTAGCTTTGTTGTTTAACAAATAGACTAGAAACAAGGGAATAAGCTTGTCTTGGGGTTAAAGTAACCAGTTGTTCTCACTGACTAGCCTGTCATACCCTGCGTGTTTAATATGAGCAAACGAAAGGTTTCTAAAAAAAGAAATTACATTTTGCTAGGGGTCATATATGGGACAATTTTATGCGACTTTTGTATTTAAGTGTTGTTATAAGATCATCTGCAACTTTTTGCAAAAGTTCCATTCATATCTAGTACAGTCTCTATAGAGGATGTGCTTTCCCAGAATATTCATCTGTGCTAGAACAAATCATGCAACTCCAATTATAAGTACCCAATCAGGTAGCACTTGCAAAAACATTCAGAAAAAGCTGACAAATTACAAGCTCGCCAATTTGTTCAGGCCATATAATCAAAAATGCAAACGTTATGGCCTTATGGGCTTTATCAGGGGATTGAGACAAAATAGAGGTATATCATTATACATCTTCATACAGCAGCAACTTTTTTGCTGTTTTCGTCATTTGCTTTGGTTTTGGTTTTGTTTTGAGCCGATCGATTCTTGTTTTATAAAGAACTTGAATCACAGCCTGAGGGAGGATGTAAACCTTGGAGTTCGGCATACATTGCCCATCTTTCACATATCCCTGTAGTAACCAGGTGACTAATGCACCAGACTGACTGTGGCATAGCTCCACATGAGCTGAAAGATAAACAGCGTCACTATTTCACTCGATTAGAAAGACGTTTTTTTCATGAAATACCCAGCAGTACTCCTTAATGAGTCTTAATGATTAGCTTTTTGGTGATAAACTTAAAATGTTTATTTACCACTTGCTAAAGGCTACTCAGAATGGACCATTGAGTTTTGCATCTTAACCTTCTGGCTGTTTTATGTCAGCATCCATCCCTGATATCCCCACAGTCTACCACAAAGAAACCAAGACTAAGAGCCAAAAAAGAAGATACATGTGAAAGACAAAACTTACCCAAAATGAACCGTTAGAAAGACTGCTCTGCCTTGTGGCTCCTGAATCGAACAGCCAAATCACATGCAGAAGGACAGCAGACAGACAAAGGATTGTCACATAATCCAATGCCTGAATTTAGCCAAGGCTTTAATCATCATCATATGCAATTACAACCAGCCTTTTTTATCAGATCGTCCTGGTTCTGTTTTTATTAAAGGTAAAATATAACAGCGACACTTCTCTAACCACATAAGATAAAGAAAACCAGACTGAATTAATTTATTATGCCTTCATATTTTCCTAAAAATCATCTCTAATGCTTTCCATCTCAATTACATTTCTATTCTTGTAATCATCTTTGCATGCTTCAGTTCCCAATTAGGTCTGATGTCATTAACCTGGAGACTTGGGTGCCAAAGTTCCAGCACACCCCAGAAAACCCAGTGCATGTGTGTGTTTTGTGTGTCCTATTATCTCCAGAGAGATTTGATTTATATCCTCCCTCAGTCTGTTGTTCGGTATCTTTTGCTCCCTGCTACCCTCTGTCCCCCAGAGCAGGAGCAACCCAGCCCTTCCCATCAAAGCACATTATATCCATGCCAGTGCTCACACAGCCACATATAAGCCTTTTTAATTAGAACTAGACAATTCACAGGAGTAGAAGGGTCATAAGGCATTTTGCAGATTTCAGAGTTATTGTCTGTAGAGAACATGGATATGGCCACTATGGTCTAGCTTTCAAGTAGCATTGTTATGTATCACAATGTGGAAGGAGAAAATAAAATACTAGCATGTTGTCCAAGTTGTCAAAGTGCCTCACTGGGTGCAAAGACAGACTGATCTGTTTTTGTGTCTCAAACAAATAGAGCTCGAGGCCTGGGGCAAATTATTACACAGCTGGAACAATAGTTCATCTCAGCTTTAAAGAGAGAAAAAAAAAGACAATTTAACATTTGTACACTAACGATGCTGGCCAAATGGCACAGCTTGCAGCCATGAGTATAAATGTCAGCATTTAGGAGCTAAAGGGGCATAACCAGGCAATATCTTCCACAGGTGTCATCAAACCACTAGATGTCAAATAGAATTTATGTAAAAGCTGAAGAAATAAAAGAAAGCTTTGGGGCAGTAAGACAGACAGACATATGGATAGACCCCATCAGTGCTCTGGTCCAGCGATGAGAAGAAATCACCTCAGTGGCTCCAGGCTGTTACTCAAATCAATACCTTTTAAAAGGTTTAGACAAGGCATATGAAAGCACTCGATATCTTCCAGCTGCTGCATTTTGTGTTGCTACAGTGTTGCTGATACATTAGTTATTGGTCCAATGTAGTCATATGTGCAGATTTTGAAAGGCATAACCAGGTGTGTGAAGAAACTCTTCAAGCTATACCAATGTCTATAATCCAAAATAATGAGTAGAAATAGCCATAAAAAATCAGCCGTCTGGCAACTGATATTTACTATATAGGGCAAACATACAATTAAAAACATCACATAGCATAACTTTCTTTTAGAACTAACTTCTTGAAGGAAGTTGTCGGCAGCAGCATAGAAAAATGAGACAAAAATATGAGCACCAATAAATTTGTTTCTTTCTTTAAGAAGACAAAGTTGGTGGCAGTTATGATGTAAATGCAGTAAAATTCCCTGTGGCGCTCACAGCTTCATCACTCTTTTCTGATCCTCAATGAAACTGTTTTTCCATCAGTTTCCTCTTCATTTAATTGGCAGATGGAGGAACCTCCTATGCCTTCTGAACTTGCCTGTAGGTTTATTAGTCCCACTGCAGTAGGCCATCTTCTCCAGCAGCTCATTCATTTCACTTTGCTGTCAATTTAAACTGTGATCTTAATGTCTTTGCCCTTTATTTTATATTTGATACCATAACAGATGAGGGAATAAAGAGGTAATTATAGAATATACGTTAGAGATCGGAGACGCTCACATCTGTTTCCTGAGATTGTGGAAGTTTAGTCTTAACATGTGCCAGCTTAATGGAGTTTGTATGATAAAATGACATTATGCTTGTAATTGTGTACATTTTTGAATAATGCTGTCATTAAATCGTAGGAATCTTGCAAGGTCACATTCATTTTAGATCAGTGATTCCTAAAGTGTGGGCAGGGGCCCCATGGTGGGGCACAAAAAATTTGAAAGAAAGAGGAGAAGAAAGTTTGAAATTACTTTCAATTATGTACAGTTACATAATTATATAAATGTATTTATTTATATATAGCGTGAATTAAACTGGGAATAGGAGGTGGTTACTTTTTGATATTACTCATCACTCTGACTTAAATTTACTGCTTTGTATTAAAGCTTGTGTCCCAGTGGCAGGTAGATCATACATTGACCTTAACCCTTTGCACTGGGTAACACAAGCCATTTATAGCAAACAGCCTGTGACGTTTATGTTTTTGAATAAAATAAAAAAAAATTCCAGGAACTAAATCACTTTCTCTTGTATTTTGATTACACTTAAAATTGGGTGGGTTTTGTGGGATTTTTTTTTTTTTTTTATGTGGGCTGCAGCTCTCGTGTCTTTGGGAATGTTCTAGATAATAACAGTGTTTATTTACACATTTGCTTTACAATGAAAAGATTGTTTGTTCAAGTACACTCAGAGACACAAATCCTCTTTGGGGTTGCATCAGGAATTGCATCTGAACAAAAAAAAAAACAACCCCACTTCTGAACACTGTCCTGTTAAAATATGATAAAATTAGATTAAAATGAAACAGATGAGAGTAATACATTTGTGAATCTTTAATTTGATTTCTTATATCATCATGCTAATTTTCTTATATGTTGCTCAGAAGGTACAACAGATATTGTGTGTAGCATATCTGAAATTGTATTCTTACCATGCTTAAAAAAAGCCACTTTCAGCTGCTCCCTTAGTCACAAGAGGTCGCCACAGTGTCTAATGCTGCATAGTTGATTTGCCAGATGCTGACATTTGTTAATAAAAGTCCAACATTACAAAGGGAAAGGAGATGTTTAGAGAAGGTTTGGTGGAAAGGACAGTTGCAAAAGCAGAACAAAACAAAAACTAAATCACAACTCCATACGAAAATCTAAAATAGTCACGTTGTTATTAAATGTTGCTTGTTTGCTTAAAATGACCACGTATCAATAAGATGGGCTTCCAATATGCAAAAGATCTCTTTAAAAAAATGCACAGCGAAAAAAAAAAAGCATATTGAAGACCAGTTAGAGAGGCCTTATTACATTTCTCAGCATGATAGGAGTAGATAGTTTTCTGCTGCAAAAAATTCATCTGATTCATCTGGTATCATAAGATCCGAGTTTCAAACGAGGAATTGGCTCAGTGGAATGTGTGGCGGCAGACAAATGTTCTAACACCCAGAGGGAAGGCCACTGCCATCTATTAGCAACAGTCTCAGCCTAAAAGGTTGATTTCCATTTGTGTGCGAGCCATGAAAACATTTATGAGGCAGCAGACTCTTGTTTATTTGAGAAATGAAGAAAAACATTTCAGACTGTTTCTCATAAACAAGCTGAAAATACCACGTGTGAACAAACGGAGCAAAGCTTATGTTCTGTGGCATAAAGAGGTTTTATACACAGCGCCTGACAAAATTTAATAAAGCCTCAGAAACTGCTTTGTGGACATATCTATTGTCAAACATCAAGGTTAAATTCCAACCAAATGAAAAAGGTATGCTTTTCAAGTGCCTTAATGTTAGATTCCATTATCTGTCATAATGCGCTTATTGTAACATTCAGACCCTTTCCCCCGATTGATAATGACCTCTTCTCATGGCTTCTCATGGCGGTGTAAAAAGACAAATAAAAGCTCCCCTGAGAGCCTACTTCAGCTTTTTATGGTGCCTCTTCTCTGCTTCTCAAAGGGCTAAAGGCTGTGTGCCTGTGTTTGTGTTCCTGCTGTCCATACGGCACAAAATGATAAACAACATTGCAGAAGGTCATGTTAGGAAATGTGGGAGCACAACGGGAATAGAAGGAGGTAGAGAGAGATTGAGTGTGCCATGGAAAAGCCATCAAGTGTCACCTCACCCCCCCACATCCCTACTAGCCCCCCCCCCCCCATTTTCAGCTCAGTGCACTCTTTAGCAGAATTATTGATGGTGCTTGTGAGGTACAGAGGACTGGAATGAAGATGCCTCAATCCCAGGGCTGCAAAACAAGAGCTATGGCAAAGGGCGGGGCAGAGCAAAGAACAACACATGCAGTATTTATTGCTGTGTTCAATATGAGGAGGGACAGGGTGAAAAATGGAGCGACATACATCTCACCCTATACCGCTCTGACTGTATTAGCAGCGATGGATGAAGTAAATGTGGCAATTACATGCCATAAATACGCTGAATTCCAAGGAGAACATAGTCAATGCATCATGAAATTCCCCAGAGCAAAAGCAGAGTCATAATGCACATACTGAAAATGAAAGTATAATTTTGCATTATGGGTACTTTGATGTTATTGCAGATAATAGTTGATCCATTTATTTTATTACTAAAAGCTCACTGTTTAATCATTGTAGCTTGTGCATGCGGAGCTAATTTCAAAATGCAAAAAGCATTAATTATGTGCTCACATATTTTTTTGTTTGTAAATTCTGAATTTGCTGAGTTGCCACAGCTGTCAGATACTGTAGGCTGATAGTTGATGCTGAATTGTACGGGGACCAAGTGAAAACTATGCAAAATGACAAGCACCTTAAAAATAACCTATAACTATAAGCAGTTTTGTCAGTTAGCTATACAAAGTGTTATAAGAAGTACAAGCTTTCACTTTAATTTGTGGAAGTGTAACTTTAAAAAAAAAAGTGTGTGAGAAATGTAGTGAAAAAACCAACCCACCCACCTAAACCCAAACTGACTCACTGGAAAGCTGTATTGCATTTTCAATTTTCCTGTATTACACAGAAACTTGCAGCACCTTATCATGCGTGGTCACATCACATTATGTGTGTGAGCCTTCTTGGCAGTGTAGGTGTTTAACAATGGATGACCACAAGTAGTTTCAGGTATGAACAGTGGGTGTGTGATTTGAAGTGAGTGGGGGTGGTACTGTTTCCTTGATTTCATCATACTTACAGTGCCTTACATGTCTCCTCCAGACTCTTAGTGCTGACAGATGTTTTGTCTCCTTACCCCCGAGACATACAGTGCATCATCAAATCAAATCAAATCAAATCACTTTTATTGTCACATCACATGTGCAGGTACATTGGTACAGCACATGCGAGTGAAATTCTTGTGTGCGAGCTTCACAAGCAACAGAGTTGTGCAAAATACAATAACATAAACAGGCAAAATATACGAATGGCTAAATCTGAAACTAATAAATATATGTACAATATATAATAGTATATGCAAAAAAAAAAAAAAAATTCTGGATGTGTATACTAAATGTTTTTCTACGTGTGTGTGTGTGTGTGTGTACACATATTTTACAAATTAAATAGAGTCAATAAATAAAATATATAAAAATATAAAAATATACATAATACAGTTTTTTTTTTTATGTGGCACTTTTATATCTCATAGAAGAAGAAGCAAGGTTACATCTCTTTGTTTGCTTTGAAAAAATTAATATTCCACACTGTAACCCCTTTTCAATCACCAACACAGAGAGATGGCTCTCATGTTGATGGTTAATGATACACACTGCTCCAGGATTTATTAATAAAACTTATAAATACCATCCCCCTTGATCTTTATTCATAGCATGGGCAAGAGGAAAGCATGACTCAAGCCAGACAGACAACAGTATGGCTGGTGTCCTTTTTGATAAATGCCACGGTCATCGGGAACGTTCCTGTGATCCGTGTTTATAGGAATGAGATCATCATAGCCTCACAAGAAAAGAAGAAGAAGAAAGAAACTGGATGATTAAAGAAAGGCAGTTGCATTTTAATCTCTTAAACATCACTGGGGAGATTTCTGGACATGTGAAAGCTTGTAACAGTTGAGCTAGTAAATTAATTAGTTATTTAGCCATCTTTAGCATGACTTTCTCAGGATCATTCACACTTTTGAGCTAAATCAAGTGAGTGTTCCTGGATTCATGTGTTGCGTTTAGTTTTAAATGTAGTTATTATGCCCTCTAGAGGTGCATTAAAAACATCACAAAAAAACAAAAGAAAACGAAATTAAATTAAAAGGTTTGAACAAAAGGAGGAGGTGTTTGCTTAGGCAAAGCTATGATGTCACATTATCTCAAAACAACATCACTCATTTTACAATTCACTTTAGATATACCGTTGAGCTCAATCAAGGTTGCAGAACAGAAAATCAACATGACTAAATTTATATTTTAGTTCTCAAGAAATAATATTAAAACTCTAACTAAAATAAATTAAAAGAAGAAAAGTGTGAAAGTAAAAACTACTTGCAATCTTGCGTTACACTCAATGTGACTAAGTCTGGTGAAACAGACAGCTGAATCATCATGTTGAAACCTGAAACAACAGATAAGCAGACTTCCTTTCATGCCAACAAATGACAGCTGGTTGTGAAACGTTGTGGCAGGCACGTTCTTGATAACAAGTTGATGAACAAGGTGGGACTGTAAATTCTTTTTAATGGTTAATGAAAAGATCATATTTAATGTTTCTCAGAACTGCAATTTGTAATTATAAAATATTTTATCATCTGTCTCAGGAGGTAGAGTGGGTCATCCACTGCTAGGAAGGTCAGCGCTTCTCCAGTTTGCATGTTGAGATGTCCGTGGCCATGGCCAAAAGCCCTCCACAATGTTGTGAGAGACTGATTACTTTTAAAAACAGCTAAAAACACATCTTTTTAAAATTGCATTTTGTTAACTTTTGACTGTACTTTGTCTTTTTAATCTGTTCCTATACCTTGTAAAGCACTTTGTGATCTTTTATCTAGAAATGTGCTATATAAATAAAATTTTACTTACTTACTTACTAATGTCATGCAGAAAACAGTTACTTCAAATAATTACCACTAAGGATGCTTCTACATACCCCTGAATCATGGGATTAACTGGTTTTTCACAAGAGCGCAAAGGGCAACTGTAGTTGCAAGCATATTATATATATGAAGCTGTTATCGCTTTTTAAAATTTAATCTGCATACTTTGCTAAAATACATTTAAAAGAAATTGTGCAATTATGAAAAAAAGTAATTTTTTTTTAGGGCAGAGAACGTCTACCTTAGCTCAGCTTTAGGTGCAACGCATCAGTTAGGGAGTGTTTTTAGAATAGAGAATCACATTTATGTGAGGTTGCTGAAAACATTCATAGCATCATGAAATCATCCTACAGATTATAAAAACTGCAGCACAAAACATACAGAAGAAAGATGCAATAAGAATATGCAAATCAGAAGCTTCAGTTAAGTTTGAAAACACGTATGATTGAAAGTGTTATATGAACACTTTCAATCATACATTTTTAGATGAAGTCATACACAGAATTTCTGATTATACATACTTAATCTGCTTTGTAGTGTAGTGTAGTGGAGAATAAACTTTGACATTTATTTCTGACTTATACTGAACACAGTGTATGTAAAGTGATAATATTCCAAAGTAAAAAAAAAAACAAAAAAAAACAAAAACATGTTTGTTTAGACATATTTTCAGTGCATATGAAAAGGGAAAGTGGAACCTTTGGCTTGAAACTGGGAAAGTATTGATTTTCATAAACATACAGCAAAAGAGGATTTGGGAGTTTTATGTCAGAAACTAAGTGAAAACCAAGAAGCTAAGCACAGCTTCTGAGGAGCAAGGTCAAATTACATTATGTCTGTGAAGGTTCTCAGTCATCCAGGTCATAGTAGTCAAAGGAGCTTGCAAAGAAAAGCGTCTGGACTTCTTTAAGTTACTTGAAGACGTTTCACCTCTCATCCGAGAAGCTTCTTCAGTTCTAAGGTCAAATGGTGGAGAGTCCCAGATGGATGGTGGAGAGTCAAATTACATTAAGTTCATGTACCTTAGATGCTTACTAATGAATATTCCTATTACGCTGACATATCTCCTATGTTTCCAATTCATGCTTAGTGCTAACAAATCTGTTTCTTCTTTCTGTTCGCAGGCAAAAATAGGTTTTTTTGTGCCTTATGTAAGATGTACAAATGTATCTGTTATGGGTCTTTGACCAAGAGTTTGTGTTTTAGACTCAGCACCAACCAAGTGTGTTTGCTCTCAGAACTGTGTCTTCATACTGACCCTCACATATAACGGTCAGTACTACAGGCAGAAACATGGCTGTGCCGTGGGTTCCCCAGTTTCACCCATTGAGGCCAACTTTTACTTGGAAGAAGTGGAAAAGAGGGCCCTGTTATCCTGGAACACCACGAAGTCATTGGTTCAGGTATGTGGATGACAACTGGGTGAAAATCAGAGATCAGGATGTACCAAATTCACTGATCACATTAAACCAGAGAACAAATACATCAAGTTCACCAGGGAGGATATGAGAAATGACAGACTAGCCTTCTTAAGAGATTTCAGTCAGTAATGGGGGACATTTAAAAGTTAATGTGTACTGTAAGCAACGCATACAGATCAGTATTTAAGGTTTGACTCTCATCATCTTTCAAACTGGGTGTCATCAGGACGCTACAACACAGACCAAACACCATCCCCACAGATACAGCGGCCAGCGAAGAGCAAAAACACTTCAAAAAGGCCCTGAGTAGACGTGATGATCCCAGCTTGACATTTGTCAAAGCCGGGAAGCCACCTAAAGAAAGCTCCAGCCGATCCAGGAAAGAAGGACAACTGCTGTCTAAGCGAAAACCCTTAGTGATCCCTTATGTGTCAGGAGTATCAGAACAGTTGAGAAGTATTTTTTCTAAACATTCTGTAGCTTTCAACTCCCAAAACACACTGCGCCAAAAATTGGTCCACCCCAAGGATTGGGTTCCCCGACACAAACAGAGTAATTGCCAGGAGGATTGAAATGATTTATATGTCGAGAAAACCAAACAGCCTCTGCCTAAGCGGATGGCACAACACAGGTCTAACTTGTCAGGCCTCCCACTGAAAATGTTATGTCCAGATGAACAAAATCAACTTTTTGTGTTCCCATGTGTTTCCACTTCCCTGATCACCCCGCAGTGTGTACATTGTCCTTCTGTTAAGACAGGTCTTCAACTGTCTGCATTTGGGTCGTCTCTCCGCTCCACTCGATTTGCTGCCAGAGATCATGACAGTATGCCCTGATCAGAATAGACCCAGCAGATTTTGTTTATGAAAATTTTGAGGCATGGGCGGTGGCTGCTGGTGGTTGCCGGAGGGCCTGCTGCCCAGCCCGCTGGAGGTTCCACTGTTTCCCAGGCCACATCAGCCGATGCTGGGTTCCTTATGATCCTTCCTGCCAAGACTGCCTCTTCCCTAGATGCTCTCCCCCAGCTGGAAAACTTTGTTTCTGAGCCATAAAATAGTAAAATTCTGTTCATTGTTCTTGAGTTGGCTGGTAATACGACTACTTTATCCCCTCATTTTGGTTTTGGCTTGTTTCATGGTTAGTTCCTCATTTAGTTTGTTTTTTTTTTTTTTGTAGTGTTTTGCCAACCAGCCTGAACAAACTGCTCACCTTCTGTTAACTCTGCTCTCCACGGGTCAGCAATTAGGTCCTCCCTCTGCTCCACTTGATCTGCTGCTGGACATCACGACAAATTCAACGCAGTGTTAAAAAGACAAAGAAGGAACACAGTGGGGAAAGAACACAACAACAAAAAAAGACAGAAATACAGTAGGGGAAATACAAGTTGACTAACACAGCAAAAATGGCTTAAAATTTTGGTTTGAAGGTTTCTAAATGCAGCAGATTTACAGTAAGCTGAATACAAATACTTTTACCAGTACAAGCTTCTCTGTTGAAATGGATAGAAACAGAAATTTACCATAATGACACGCAAACAAGGGCATCTATTATTAGAGCTCCAATGCTATCTCTTTAAATTTAACACTATAAAATTTAGACACTTCAGCAGAGCAGCACAAACTAATTATATCGCAGAGAAGAGGAAGCTAGCTGACCAGTCTTTATTGGCAGACACCCAAGAGCACAACTTCCTGCTCATGGTACGCTGTTCTTTGTGGTTTGACAGTGACACACAGAGAGAGAGAGAGAGAGAGAGAGCTGACATGGATAAGAGGGTGTTTTTTTGACAGTTACTGACAAGAGTCACATTTGCAGCAGACAGCAGCGTGATGGAGCCACAAGAGATCAGAGAGGGATACTTAGTAAAAAAGGTAAGAATAACTACATGAAAACTACCAGAAAGTTCTTACCATTGTCTTTGTGAACACAGAGCTTCTTTAAAGTATTGATAAAGTAAGTATAAAATACTATTGTTACTTCCTGTAATACTATTGTTTTTGTTTCATTATTTTTTGATAATGAAACAAAAACAAAATTGAGGGAATGACAAGACTAGATTTTTTTTATCCATTGTCAATTCAGTGTAATAACTAAATTTAAGTAAAAAATAATTTTCAAAGAAAAATAAACCCACAACAACAATTTGAATAAAAAGGGTAGGGCAACTTCTGAGGTTTCAAACTAAGATGAAAGAACAGCCACTTGAAAAGGAAATCAGGAAACCTGCAGAAAAAGCTTTACTTCACAAAAAGACAATGAATATGTCATTCAGGAATAGCAAAAAACTAACATTGTTTTACTCAATCGGGAACAGCGATACAAGTTTCTTGAAAGGTACTTCATGACAGTCAACTGCACATTTCTGTTCTGTAGTCGCAACAGTGACTCAAGTTCCTACTTCTGTTTACAACACGAAGTAAAACATGAATGTGTTGTGGCCTTGTTCTACTTATAAACTGTCGCTCAAAGAGAACATTTGAATATATGACCTGAAACAATGTCATTTGCAATGCGCTGTCATCAAACAGTGCTGTGAAAACCAGTGAAAAGATGTAACGACTAGACAAATTCCAATGTACTACACAATCACTATGAAGAATATTCACACACTTAGATGACAAGCCATTTCCTGCATGCACAATGGAATTTATTATGAATGTCAACGTTCATACATTTGGTAGGTACATCAGCACACTGTTCTTTTTGTGTCTAGGTGTGACTTTTTTCTTTCCACACACTTGAAATGCTGATCAAAGGCCATTCAGGAAGTGTTTTAAGTTTTGTGACACTGGTTTTCTTTTCAGCGTGCATGACAACAGCTATGTAGAAATGATGACCTTTCGCTTGTTCAATTATGAAAGATGTATGACAGTGCGAGTGGTGTTAGTCATAGCCATGTCTCATGGATGACATATCTAAATTTAGACTATATGGACAAAAATACTGGGCCGCCAACATATCATGCCTCAGCAATGGAAACTCACTGCATTGTATTCTGGCCCACAATGTGGGTGCTGATGTTAAATCTGGAAAGGTTTTTTATGGCCTTTTTATTTTTCAATAAAACATTTTCTTTTACATTTTTGATGGCCAGAGCACATAATTCCAAAAGGCGTTGTTATTGCCACGAGTCAAATGTGTGCAGTCTTTTCCTGTGATGAAATTCTAGAGCTACTCAAAGGCTTATTTTGCATTGAACTTCATCATCTGGCCCCACGGACAAAAGGCCACTTGATTGAAAACTATACCACTTTAGGATGATATTCATTAATTTAACTATTTTGTTAAATAATTTAAATAGTTAATTATAATTTGTTAAATAATAATTAAATAAGTCTTTTGAAAAGGTCTTCAGATCTTGGCATGATGAAATCACACGTTAAAAGTTTAGTTCCCTAAGGAGTGAATGGAGCAGAGAACACTGCGAGCTTGACAGATATAATGGTTTGTCTTAACCCAAACAGGTGAAATTAAACATCTATAAGCACAAACCCAAAGTGAAAGCAGTCTACTAACAGATTCCCCAAGCTGCAGATTCATTTCTGCATTTACATGTCACAAACAAGGGGCCAAGAAAGTATACCCTGCTTTCCTTTTTAAGCGTGCTTGTTAATGTTGCACTTTAGATCAGAGTCCGCATGGGACATATGATTATTTGTTTATTTAAGGGAATTCATTCAAAATCAAAACATAATTAAATTTCTTCTTGCTACATTATTTAAACGAAAAGGTGACACTTTGGTTTGTTTTATATAAGTGACCAGTGGCCTTTAAGGCATGGTGTTTTACATTTAAAAAATAAATGTATACAAAGTATTACATAGCTGTTACCACATGTAATTCTAAGCAGGATGGTGTGTGGAAGAATACGTTTATTTTGTATATATATATACATATATATATATATATATATATATATATACACACACACACACACACACACACACACACACACACACACACACACACACACATATATATATATATATAATTTTTTTTTTTTTTGCATTTTGCATTTTGGCTTAAAGCAGCTTATTTCTTATTGATCCTCAGGGTACATTGCTAAACTCCTGGAGTGCAGTGTGGGTGGTGTTGTCAGAAGATGGAGTGGACTTCTATAAAAAGAAAACAGACCGTTCACCTAAAGGGATGATCCCATTGAAGGGAGCAACACTGAGCAGCCCTTGTCAGGATTTTGTCAAGAGGATGGTAAGAAAATGTTGCTATATGGAAAAAAAGAGGGTGGGAACTACTGACTCAAAAACTGCAGTTATTGAGTCATTGGCACATTGGTGACTTTTGCACACTTAGTGACCCCACCCTGCAGCTTTATGTGGTCTCCCACTTTGTGGTTGAGCTGTCGTGACTCCTAAATGCTTCCATTTTACAATAAGGCCACTCACAGCTGACCGGGGAAAAGAAGAAGAAGAAGGAAAGTTTCACTGACTGACTTGTTGCAATCAGGCATCCTGTTTCAGTGAGCTCTTCAAACCTTGTAGAGGCCTACTGCATGGCTAAGTGCTTGATTTCATACACTGTGGCAGTGGGAATAAAAACAGCTGAATTCAAACATTACAAGGAGTAGCTTTTGTCCATATAATGTATTAAGAACTAGTTCTAAAGAGTTAGATGTAGAGATTATTCATTATTCACACTCCACAGTAAAAGTACTAAAAGGTAGATTCAAATTGAGACCATCAATGCCATCTAAATGTTAGACTGACTAAATATGCTTGTTTTAGCTGGTTTTCAAGATAACCACTGAGAAGAAGCAAGATCACTTTTTTCAAGCCTCATACGTGGAGGAGAGAGAGCTTTGGGTCAAGGACATCAAGAGAGCCATAACCTGCATCCAAGGGGGAAAAAAGTTTGCCAGAAAGTCTACCAGACGCTCCATTCGCCTGCCTGAAACAGTCAACCTAGCGTATGTTGTGTTAAATTGTGTTAATATTTTATTCATTATACTTTAAGAACTACAGCAGCAGCTAACAGTAATTGTCTGTCTATTATATAAACACTTGCTATCAGATTACAGTACCTATTTTAAGGGTACAGCATATATACAAAATGTGAAATCTGATATCCCAGCATGCCTAGCTACAACGGCTAAATTACTGGAACATCATTACTTCAGTGAGGTTCAGTGAGCTGTAAAGTGCTTGTACTTCAATAGAATGAAGAAGCAACACTGACAGCACTCTCATTATTTCCCCAGTGCGCTGTACACAGAGATGAAAAACCAGGATGAAGGCGTGAAAGAGTTAAAACTGGAACAGGAGAATCGAGTCTTCAACCACTGCTTCACCGGTACACCTGGCTCAGTTTTGTTGATGTAACAGGTGTGCAAGAATTTCTTTTTTAACTTCAAATGTTCTCACCATTTTTCTTCGTTTCCCCATTTTTGCAAAGGTGCAACGGTGATAGACTGGCTGATTTCAAAGGAAAAGGCGAGAAATAGACCTGAGGCACTCATGTTGGCAACAGGGCTCATGAATGAGGGTTTTCTCCAGCCTGCAGGTGACTTATCAAAAGAGGGAGCAGAAAGCGGAGAGCAAGCAGCCTTCTTAGATGAGACAAAAGCTCTCTATTATTTTGTAAGTTAACCTGAGCAAACACTGCCGTTTAACAATATGTTAACTGTATTATACATAGACTTTATGGACTCGGCAAAAGCATTGTATATTATAAATATATATACATTTGTTTTGTTGTGCTTGCAGGCAGACAGTGGCTTCTTTTGTGAAGGCTACTCCAGTGATGAAGATGTTCTTCTAAAGGAAGAATTCAGAGGAAACATCATAAAACAGGGCTGTTTGGTTAAACAGGTGAATCAGAAAACAAGAAAAATGTTCCCAGCATCTTTGTTGCAACTTATACTCTTAGAAAGTTGACCTACAAAGTCTGCAGACGTCTCCCGATTTGAAGCCACTGTTGTCATTTGTCTTGCTGCAAAACATCCTTCAAAACAGAGATAAAGATAGCAGTAACCTCCAGCAGTCGTGTCACTCTCTCAAAGAGGAAACCTGTGTTCGCTGCTGAGTGATACAATCAAATAAAAAATCTGATAACTCAAACTGTGTTATTTGTCACAGGGACATAGACGGAAGAACTGGAAGGTGCGAAAATTCATACTCAGAGATGACCCTGCCTATATACATTACTACGATCCTGCAAAGGTAAATACTGATTTTGGAGATATGCAATCTAATCCAATTTTATTTATAAAGCACTTTAAAATACCCTGCACAGGACCAAAGTGCTGTACAGAAAATAAGTTAAAAACAATAGAATAACAGAAATCAGCAAAAAATAGATAAATAAAATACATAATACATAAAAAATTAAAACAGCCCTATATTATAAAAGAAAACAAGATAAAACAGCATAGAATCAACTAAAAACAACAAAAATAAAACTGAAAACTAAAAACCAACAAAGGCCATAAAGAGGTGGGCTTTCAGGAGTGACTTAAAAACAGGTAGGGAAGTGGCCTGTCTAATCTCTAAAGGGAGATAGTTCCACAGTTTGGGAGCTGCTACAGCAAAAGCACGCTCTCCTCTAAGTTTACGCTCAAAATAATAACGGTAAAAATAATTTAAAGAACTGAAACAATAAGGGGTAATCGTTTAGAAACAACCCCTCCCTAGTTACACAAGTTGTCTTCCTTCTGTTATATTCCTCTAATTTCTTTTCTTCTTGTCAGGCTGATGACCCTCTGGGCTCAATCCACCTCCGTGGGGCGGTGGTCACAGCTGTGGACTATGTGCCTGATGGTGTGTGAGACTGCCGCCATGCAATAAACATGTAGCTTTTCTTCTAATAGTTTGTCTTCACGTCATCCCCTTTAACTCATCACCTTGTCTTTCAATGCTTTCAGCCAAAAAAAAAGATATTGATGGCAACCTATTTGAGATCATCACTGCAGACGAGACTCACTACTTCCTCCAAGCTGCTACAGACCAAGAAAGAAAGGAGTGGATCAAAGCAATACAGATGGTGTCAAAAAGCGGAAAATAACAAATAGCATGGAGCAGCAGGGGAATATGTAACAGCTGCAGCGGCATATCGAATGCAAAAGTTTGGTAGTTCTGTAATTATATTCTGTCACCCACGTTTTTGTATAGTTTTTAATTGTTTTAGAGGAACTTGAAATATAAAGTTCTCTACACACTATCAAACTGCAAACATCACTTCTGCTGTAACTAAAGACAGTCAAATTTAATATAAAGTGTCATAACCAATGTTTACTCTATTTTAGTGAACACGAAGATATGATAGCAAAGTAAAAATGAGCTGAGGAATAAATAGAATGAATTATAATTAGATAACATTGCAAATATCTATTTATTTTAAATATGCTATTCTGTAAAACTACGATACAGCTGAGTCTCACCAAATGACAAAAGATAAAGGCTAAGATAGTATGAAAGATAAACTGGGTTTTTTTCTCCTCCTGAGTCTTATTATTCACTCCACTGTGGTTTTTTGATTTCCTCCTTCTTAACCTGCCCTTCAAAAGCCGGAGACAGTTCTTGCTATCACACGAGCACAGTTGGTTCCTGAGCGTGAACTAACTCCGAATCACTTTCAACCTTCACAGTTTCACACGTTGTGGCTTACAGGCCTGCTGCATACATGAGACACTTTATCAGTGACAGAAACGACAAGCGTACACTATTATGTGTATTCAGAAATGTAATTTTAGTGCTAACGGCTAAACTGATGAGTTCATGAAGGCTTTTTTAGTTTTTCGTTGTTTTTTTTTAGTTTTGTCTATATTAGCTGGACTAATGCTTATTTATTTCAGACCTATTTGAAAGTGAGAACATTGCCATTCTATTTTAAAATCCCTGTCATATAAGTCAAATTTAGCAGCATACGCCACTACAGACCATCTAGCATTTTATTTTCAGGAGTGATTAGTGGTATTTGAGATGGCCCTTTATCTGGCACCTTGATACTTGGGTTTATATCATTTATGTAAACTACAAATATGTTAATAACCTATCTGATTGTGGTTTCATTTTTCTGTGTTACACGGGACATAGCATTCTCTCTTTTGACACAATGCTTTCTGAGGTGTCACTTAGAGACAACGTTACCATAACGGAAAGGAACAATGGCAAAAACTATGAAGCTGCAGGTCTTTGATATAAATTTGACTCAATAAAATATGTTACTTTGGCCATTTAGGCTCTTTTTTTTAAATGAACAATTTACTCTTAATTTTAATTCTATAGCGCAGGACTGCACAGCTTTGACAACTTTTTCTCCTTTCTACCAAGAGTCACTGCTTCTTAATTTTCTTTCTGTCTTCATGTCTTTTTAGTACAGTACAGTGAAGCATTGCCATACTAGAGGGTTAGGTACAATCTTTGGCTTCAACTGTTCCCCTTTCAAGTCATTACTATATCCTTGTTTTGACACAGAGCCTGGTGCTTCTTTAAGTACTTGAGCATGTTTCTCTTCTTAATATTTCTAAGAGAGGGTGAGAGGATAAATCAGCAAAAGCAACATTTCATAATAAAAACAGAATGTCTAACTGTAGCTTCCTGCATATGTTTGTTTTACAATTTTAACACAAGAGGGCGCTATATATCAACTTTATATTTTTGTTATCAGTCAGTTGTGGGAGCTTGTGTTCGGTGTAAAATGGTCATATCACTATGCTTTGAAATCACGTTAGTCTACATACACTTAAACTTTTAATACTGTCCCCATAAGAAATAACCAGGCGCTTCTATGAAGGAAAGATGGAAGACTGAAGCTCAGCTGTTTAATAAAGCGCACTTATGCACCTTGTAGTAAATGGAACTATGTATAAAGCAATAGTATACTAACAACCCTTAGACTATATTTTAAATGCAATTATAGTAAACACTGTATTTAAACAATCAAGTGTAATATCTATAAGACTGGCGTGATTAATTGGAAATCAGTGGAAGTTTTTGAGTCGCATATGTTGACTTGGAGCAGTAAGCATATTGAGTATAGTAAAATGACTCAGAACGCTTTCCACAGAAAGTCAGTGTTTTAAGAGCAGTAAAGAGCCATGAATTCGTTAGGGAAAACACCTCAACACAAACATTTTACAATACACTGCCAGTTCAAACCTCTCATCCTCACTAGATTTTCAAAAAAGAACAAAAAAAACCCCACAAACAATTCAATAAAGGCATCATTCTAAATCCCCCACTGTTAGTCTCTTTTAAGAAGCAAACAGTGGTGGTCAAAACAAAACACTAAAACACAAGCATCCTTTCAGTTCTAGTGGAAGGTAGTGATCACTGAGAAGAGGCAGCATGCCATTTATGTGAATGTTCTTTCATCATGAAATTCTTATGTACAGATACAAAGTCCAACAATCGATGTGGTTATAATGAAGCAATTTCACTGTAGAAGCTGGATATACAATACATTAACACTGACTTCGGATGTTTTTGGTCCATTCAATGGGCATTATCAACGTTAATCATCCCATTGAATGGAGTGACAACATCTGAAGCGGGTGCATATAAATAGCTGAAAATACTCAACAGGGTAAAGTAAAGTTATATAACACGTACATCATATGTAATCATATGGTAAATGTTTCATTTACTAACTCATTTAAGGGATTTTAATGCCTCCCTCTCCACTAAGAAACAAAGTGTGACAATGTGAAAAGCTCAAGGAAAAGAACATCAGGATCACTAACGACTCCAGCCATCCCGCTTACAAACTGTTCAGGCCACTGAGGTCAGGGAAACGCCTCTGTAGCCTGAAAACAAGAACTGAAAGGTTCAGGAGGAGTTTTTACCCACAAACAGTGAGACTCCTCAATCAAAACACAAATCGGACAACATGATGGACAATTCCATACACAGTATATAATTTTCTTTTGAGTTTTATCCTTATTTTTATTTGTATTTTATCATTTACATCTGTATTTACGTAAATACGTACACTATAGCTCTTAACTATTACAGCGTAATATTTTGCACGATATTATACATTTTTATACTTTTATATAGATATTTTTTTATTATAAGTTTAGTAAGATGCACAGTCGGGGGGGGAGTACTTTTTAGCCGGAAAAAACATTTCACTGTGTGTTGTACTAGTTATAACTACATGTGACAAATAAATAAAGAATTGAATTGAAAAATCTATAAAGCTTTCATAAAATGTGAAATGGGAGCAATAAATCAACAAAAAGACAAACCCATAAGAAAACACAATTTCCTCAAATCCCATCCTATCTAATATGGATGTACTTGAAAACTCTCTTTGGGCATTATGTCAGCAATGAACCCGAGGGTATGGAAAGTTTTAACCTGGCATGCTGTAATGTGAGAGGGGAGACAGGCTTTTTACTTCTACTGTATGTATCAGCATGATTAAAGAGCCAAACTTTGTGTTTTAATGCAAGTAATTCCACATCTTTTCAAATCACACCTTTGTTTGTCTGGTGTCAAATAGTGACTGATTTTCACATCGTTTTTCTGTGTGACAGAAAAGTTAGACACATTTAATCGTTGGACAACAAAACCATGAAGATATATTACAGAGCATACATCTAAGGGTACTAGAGTATTAAAGTTCAACTACACGAATGACCACACAGACTTTGAGCTTTGCCTGGCTGAGACAAAGCACTGTACAGTAATGCGTTTCAAAGCACTCCTGAACCTGTAGTCTTTCCAGAGACTGTTTTCCAACTGCCATCAAACTAACCTGGAGGAACTAGACCACTTTCATTGTTTAATGTCAAATGGGAAATGAAAAGTCTTACTCTGGCTCATGAATAGTATTTTTAAGTTCATCTCCATCCACATTTATGAGGTGTTAGGCACATCAAGCTTATGACTCATCCCTGAGTTTGGCCAAACAGACTTTTTAAGTGCCTCTTTTTGACCAGTGTGAAAGAAAGTTTACCCCATCATTTACTAGTGACTCCCCAAGAGGAGTCTTTTATATGAGTCTGCTCTCAAATAACATGGGTTTTTAGATTGGATCTGTACCCTGCTGTTAAATCGTGGATAAGCCTCTGCCCAGGTGGAGTACTTCAAAGCTCCTCAGAATAAAAGCCCATCTTCCATCAACCGTTCAACAGACTCTGTGTGCAAGATTGGATCTGTTCCTTATTAACAGCATTTAAAATGAGTATGTGCCTTCTTTGTACTAACTTCAAAGGCTCTGATGTCTGAATCACCACATTTTGTACTGTAAATGATATGTTTTGTTCTTTGTGGAACGATATCTTCAAGGAACAAGACAACTCAAATTGGAAATTGACACATACTTGATGAAATAGAAATTTGACACTTGTTGCAGTTCAGCGTCAAAAATGTCAAACTGTCCAACAAGTCATAAAAGCCTCAACAGAAAATTCCTACGAAAGACTTTCAGCAGGGCCAGAATGGTTGTACTTCAAAGGCAGCACTATCGCCTTACTGACTATACACGTAAGCAATGTATGCATGTTGATTCTAGGAGTATTTAGCTTATTAATCATGTCAGGTAAGCAAGACTAGAGCAACACTAGAGCACTATAAGTGCACTCTACTTTTATGAAGAAATAACAACAGAACAGAAATACTGAATAATTGCTCACAGAAGACTCACCCCCGCGTATGCATACTACAGATGACTGAATTTCCCTAAAGGCGGGATCCATTAACTGCTAATGAAAAGAGCATGACAGCTTCATTTAAACTCCCTCACATTCACTGCATGGTTGACACTAAGTATAATACTCACCATGCCATTCATTCATCTCAATTTTTTTCTGTAAATACTGTAAACAAACAGATGAATGAATGAAATGTTGAAATCAATTTTTGTTCACTATTCCTTTCTAAGCTGTAATTTCACCCAAATAAAAAAATAGCCATCAAAGCTCTTGTTAAATCTAAAATGTCTGCATAAAATCCTGAAATGAGTTTCCTAGCTTCATAAATCATTTATTAGTGTATCCTCGACAATATTTGGTGCATCTTACTAAAAATTGAAGTTAGAGTATCATTACTGTGTAGGGAGTGTAAAATGATTTTAACACCCTTTATTTGGATAATTTTCAGTGAAGAGGAACAGTGCACGGGTGTGCAGTGTCTCATAGTGGCATTTCTGCTTTTTGCCTGTGCTCTTGTTTGGAGCTTAGGGTGAGAAAGGAAACCAAGGAATTGAGGCAAGCCACTTATGCCTGGGGATATAGGGAGGGCTCACAAGTATTAAAAAAACAAGTGGTAAACAAACAGGTTTTCTTTTAATGTTTGGATTGCAAAATCCTTTATCACCTATTTCTTTATACTTATTGTTTACTTTTTTAAAATTAAAAATTTAATTATTTTAAAATCATTTAATTCAGTTTTTATCACAGCATCCCAACTCTATTTGAAATTAGGTTAAAGATGAGATGCTGAGAGAAATGAATGTTATACTAACCACAAGTGGACAGATTTAAGGTTCCCACCATATAACAGTTTATAGGTGAACCATCATCTAGACTCAGGAAAAATGTTTGAAAAATAAAATAGATAAATAAAAATTACATGAAAAATTAACACTGTCAGTGGCTGTATAATTTATTAATTTTTTTGTAGTTATTCATGAGCGTCTAAAACCACCTTCCAACTTGAAAAACTTAAGTTAAAAATATTCATTTAACTATTTATTTGCTTAATTATTGATCCTGGGGTCCTCTGCAGTTATCTCAGTAGTGTATTATGTATCTTAATAAAAAGGCAGCATGGTGGTGCTGTGTGTCTGTGTTTATGCGATTTGGCTTTTGATTTTGGGTTATTGCATATTCGGGGGTTTAGATTTTGATCGAGTTGTTTGGACTGTTATTTATTCTTTTGAATTATAAAATACTTTTGTTCAGTTTTTGAGAGCCTCGGAGTTTTGTTACTCATGTTTCTAGTTTTTGGTTCTTGTTTGATTTCCCTTCTTCGTGTCCAGTCTGTCTTTGTCTCATCGAGTCTCCTTGGTAGTCAGTCTTTTCTCCATGTTTTTTGTTATTCCTCTCTGTCTCATTTGTCAGTCATGTGTCTTAGTCTGTGTCTCTGTGTTTGTTACTTGCTGTTTCATTTTAATAGTCTCTCATTCTGTGTGAATTGTTTTCAGTTTTACTTCCTCTGTCTCTTTGGTCTGTTATTACTTCCAGGTGTGTTCCCACCTGTTGCACTTCCTGTTTTTCTCCTGTATGTGTATTTAAGTCCTTGGTTTTCCTCTATTTATTTTTTGCGTTGTCCTATTTTGCCTTGCGTTCACCTATTTTCTGTGACTTCCATGTTTCCCTTGTAGCTTTCAAGTTTCCTAGTTTCCACCTCTTGTGAGTTTTTGGTATTTTTTAGTTTTCAAGCTACAGAAATAAAACTGCCTTGTTTAGTTCATTTTCATTATCTCAGAGTCCTACCTTGCCTGTCAAACAGCACATCATCGCACTTTAGCACCGTTGAGTCATGGCAAGCAGGTTTTGGGTTTGAATTAATAACCTGACTGGGACCTTTTGTGTGGAGTTTGCATGCTCTCTCCATGGCTTCTCTCTGGGTACTCTGGCTTCCTCCCACAGTCCAAAGACTGGTGACCTGTCCAGAGTGTACCCTGCCTCCTACGCTATGGCAGCTGGAACAGGCTTCACCCTCAGTGCAATCCTGAATTGGCTAAGAGGAAAAAATGAATAGATGGCTAAAAAAATATATATATTTTTAATTTTTTAAATCTGTCACTAGTTGAATTTATTGGGATATGCAGTGCTGTACAGAAATAAATCTATCGGCTTTTTCGGTAAGACACCTTTGTGAAAAAGGAGCGAGGTCTGTAACTATATTTTCCTTTTACCCCCGGGGTGAAGAAGAGGCTATTTCCAAAGCCTGAAAAGCAATACACTTAATTTTCCATTACTCTGGGGTCTTGTCTGTGATTCCAGAGAGGCTCATCTAATTTGTACTGCATCTGTCCTGGTCACAGTAAATGACTGATGCTGATTCTTAGTACAAAGAAACCAGGTTTGCCATGACACAAAGCTGATGTCATAAAGTTAGACTTCTCTATCTACGAAAACTATGTCCACACTTCATAAGTAATTCATCTAATATATAAGCAGATTGTTTCCATGGTTAACAACAAGACTTCGCTCTAGCACAGTGATTGCAATTGATTTAAGACTGACAAAGAATTTGGACCTACTAGTAGCCTATTTTAACTGTTGAGATTGTTATTGATGGGATGAATTAATCAGTATCTCAGTAACGAGAATCTGTACGTGTTTTGTTTTGTGTACTCATCCTCCTCATAGTCTCTCATGCTCCGGAGTGACTAATTCTTGACCTTGACAGGCTGTCATCATTATTGCAGTCCTGTGGGATGGAAGAGCCACAATAACAACTAATGACACAGAAGGATGGATGAGTTCCTGCCCGAGATTGTGCCTGGTGGGGCTGAAGTCAACAGTGATATATTGATCTGCAAGATGTAATCCTGTCATGTAATGAAATGCTTATTAGAGTTATATTGTGTTAACTTAAGACTCATTACTCCATTGTACAGTTGCTTCAGACCAGTTCACTTTGTGCACACATGTATGTTTAATTTAAATTGATAAAATTCACGGTTTACTCATCAATCCACATCTAGTTAGCTACAGTAACATAGTCACAAAACCTTCAAAAAAATCATAACTAAAAATCAAAAGCTGTAATTTCTCATTGAAGGATTCAGATCCTTAATTCAGTAATTTGCAGAAGTTCTACTGGCAATAACAACAGTTTCAAGTCGTGTTAGGTGGGTTTCTTTGAGCTTTACATACTTTTGGTAGAGTGTCCCATTCTTCCAGGCACACCCTGTCAAGCCTGTTGAAATTTGATGGTAAGCTTCTGTGAATAGCCATCTTCAAGAATTAGTCACTCTGAAGAGAACTATCAGTAATGTGTCCTGAAGCCATTGAGTATTATCTTGACTGTAAACTCATTGCTGTGCTGAAAGATAAACTCCTGACATGATCTCAAACGGTGTCCCTCATGAAACAGGTACATGGATGTTTTTGACCTCGTTCTTTGTTCACTATTCTCTTTTTTCTTGCAGTTGAGAAGCAACACCCACATGATGATGCTACCACAGCTATCCTTCACTGTACGGATGGCATTAGCCAGGGAATGAGCTATATAACCGCCTGTACAATTTAAATGGAAGTTACCAAAGTTCATGTAAAAGTGAAACACACACACACAGACGCACACACAACCAACGAACAGCAACTGTTCTTAAAAATAAATATTTCTCATTTCACACAGCCCTCTTAAGAGACCATGCTCTTTAGAGACACCTCCAAGCCTGTATTTTAAAGACGGGTGGACAAATAGACAGATCCTCATTTAAGCTCTTAAAGGAACCCTGCTGATGAAATTGTTCTCAAGTGAGCACAAAATCAGAATCATTATTCATGACTAGCCAAAGATTTGCTGTCCCAGGATGTCTGCCTGCAAAGCTGTGGGTCATTTGAGGATAAGGAAGCAGACATCCAGACAAACGTTGCATTAATCTGCTATCCAAAAGACGTGAGGTTAACAGGCCAGGTTTGACATCGAATGGTCATTTGTCAATTGAACATGCAGCTCCTGTCAAGACGTTCTTACCTGTTAATCTAAAGATGAAACCTTTATGTTTCCATATGAAATGAAGAAGTGTAGTGAATTAATAGAAAAAAATATACATGCAGAGGATTACCTATTAAAAAAAAAACAGAGGCAATATACTGCCTGAAAGATAAAAAGAAACGGATACATTTTTTAAGGTTTTGCGAATCGCATTTTTCTCAATGTAATACAAAATGTGTTTATATACAGGATTTGATTTAATGATAATTGTTTTGAAAGGTTTTTGTTTTTCATTTGGATTACCAGTGATGCAAGCCAAGATGACTGCACTTGATACGTTCGATTAAAAAGGAAGCTAAAGGCTTTTTGACACAGCTCTCAAGTAGGTTGTCAATTTTTGATGTTAGACGACGTCATTAGCATCAAGTTTGTATAAAAGTAATGATGTTTTTCTGGTTTCATTTTCCTTGAAAAGGACAGCATTTTAGGTATAAATTGATGGGGACATGAATTGTGATCTTAAAAAAAAAAGTAAGTGAAAGTGTAATTTTTCATAAAACAACATGAAGTAGTAGCCAGTACACAGAAAAATGTAATTAACTACCAGAAAATATTGTGCAAACTCATTGCTTTAGAAAAACTACAGAAGTACAGCTTACCTAAGAAGATAAAGTTAGTACAGTGTATTCATTGTGAATATGAACTATAGGGAGATTTAGCAAAGACATGAATAAAGGAAAAGAAAAGAAAAGAAGTTCTTGTTAATGCCAAATGTATAGCTTCCTGAACATTAATAATGTTAGGTGTGCTTCTAATCGTGATCAAATTACGCAGGCATTTAAGGAAAGCTTTTACTACACCTGCCTGCACTCTGTGAGGTCTAGAGGTCAACATGTTCAGTGAAACTCAAGTGTTTCACATTTAGGAGGAGGAAAAGCGAATGCTGGAAAGAGCTTTTTAACAAAGTTAGCTGTGTCTTTCTTAAAATCCCCTGCCAGATTTTCTTGTGATGGCAGGTAAAGCCGAGAGCCAGGTGAGAAGCAGAGAGAACTGACACATTTATTAAACAAATATTTTGCAGGATGCCTTTGCTACTTTAGAAATATCTATACCTTTTCAAATGCATTAAGTTCTTTGTAACATATAAGTTTGTCAAATTAATAACAAAATAACAATAGATAGAAAATTAGTTGCCATGAATGTCACGATCCTGGGTCTTTTGACCCAGTGTTTTGAGTTTTAGTTCTTTTGATGTTTATAGTGTATGTTTAAGCTTATTAGGTGTCCTATGTTCATTTGCTCATTAGCTCCCCCTTGTGTTTTCAACCCCTGTGAAGTCTCCCTTGCCCTTCGTGTGTTTCATGTCTGTGGCTGTATCCCAATTCAGGGTCTGCAGCCTTAAAGGCCGCATTTCAAGGCCGATTACGTCACAGCGGCGCGCCGAAGGCTGTCCCAATTCAAAGGCTGCTCGAAATGCGGCCCTGAAATGCGTCCTTCATGTCCCTGAATTTTAAGGCTGTGGCAGTGTAGACTTCGTGGCCCAACATATCCCAGAATGCATAGCGTGGCGGTGCGTGTGGATAATTTTACCGAAAAAAAACGGCGGATGAGGGGCGCCCGAAGAGTAAACTTTAAGTAAGTACTGAATATTATGTCACTTATTTATGTGCAAATGTTTAATAACAAAGAACATGAAAACATTACTGTTGGCCACATGTCGGCAAAGTTATGTGACATTAGTGACGTTTGTACAAACTTGGTTTTAAAGCCTTTACTTTAAAATATACGCCGTTCAATAGCTGAGCTTAATCCTACAGAGAATGATCAAAGCTCATGTAGAAACAAACAAATGAACAAAAGATTTTCTCCTTCATTTCTGTCAAACAAAGCTGTATGACACGTTTCCAGCTGTTAGTATCATGGTTGCTAGGCAACCTGGGCAGCGCAACGGAGGCTAGACCGTCCCATTTCACAAGCCCCGCACTTCCGGCCTTAGCGGTCTTTGAGTACGCGGCCCTTGAGGATCGTTGAGGCTGCGTACTTTAAGGCTGCAGACCCTGAATTGGGATACAGCCTGTGTGTCTTATGTTGTCATGTCTGCCTCTCATGTTTCCTGTTTTATTTTGAAGAGATCTCGTGTTTTTATATTATGGATTATGTTTTGAGTCCTTTGTTGTACTGTTTCTTGTTTCCCTAGATTTCAGTTATGGATATCATAGGTTTAGTTCTTTGGCTTTGTAATATGGCTTCCCTGTGTTCAATGTTGTGTCTACTGTGACCTTTTTGTACCATGTTTCTGGTCCCTATGTTCTGTCTTCTCAGTTGCTGTTAAGTTTGCATGTTTAGAGTTCAGTCAGTGTGTTTCCTGTTTTACTTTGAAGGTCCATGTCTCATGTGAGTATTTCTAGTTTTGCTTCCCTTGTCTCGTCCAGCCTGATTACTCCCAGCTGTGCTCTCCTTCTGTGTCTCATTCCCTCGTTATCCCTCTGTGTATTTAAGCCCTGTGTTTCTCTTTGTCAGTGTTGTAGTCTCCCTCATGGCTGTGTTTCCTTGCGTTTTAGTTTGCCCATGTCCCAGTTTAGTTTTCCATGCCATTCTGCAATAAAGCAGCTTTTTGAGTTTAATTTCGTTGTCGTGAGTTTTGCTATTGGGTCCTTCTCCTGCCTGTACACAGCCAAAACATGACAATGAATACGGAAAGAAAGAAAGACAGAAATGAAACACAAAGACATAAATGAATGCTAAATCAAAACCCTCACAAAGGACAGTGAAATGTTGAACGCACAATATTTAAAGGCACTTACATTTCACAGCAGTTTCTCTAACTCCACCTTGAGTCATTCTGGAAATTGCACAATTACCGTATTACCGTACTAAATAAGGGCATGGCTTCTAGCCTGCACTGCTAATACAGGTCATTAACCCCAACTCCAACTACTTTACACAGCAGTTTCACATCACCATCCATTTTGTTCTGGTTTCAAAATAAACAACCTAAAACAACCCTGAAATATAAAACAGACAAAGGTGGCTTACCAAAGTCTTGAGGGAGTAACTGCCATCTTTCACAATCATACCACCTTGTGACCAAAGTCTGTAATGTGATCTGTAATAATCTGACAGCACACCCGGAATACAGCTAACAACGCAGAATTCAGTCGGTGTGTAAACATGATCATTTTTATTTCATTAATGACGGTTGCTGGACACACACAGCTGCCAGCTCAACATAAAAACAACGTTAACTCAAAATCCAGACTTTTAAGCCAGCGAGGCGTGATTGCAGATGCCACGCTGGTGCGTCCATTGCACCTGCCGCAGCATCGCGAACCACGCCGCGCCACACAGTGTTATCCAAAGGAGATCAACAAATAACACATTTATATGCATCCCAACATCCTGATGGAATATTACAACTGTACTGACAGACAGGTTTCAGTCTAACAGAAAACGAGAAGCTGACTGAGAGATGTAAAAGGGAAAGAAAGAAAACAAAATGTTGTAACTTTTCAAAAGCAATGTTGATTGAACTGATGAAACTTTGTTATATGTTATAATGCAAGTAAGCTAGTTGAGAGGATGGCAACTTGCAGGAGTAGAAAGTGCTCAGTTATGGTATCAACCACTGGGCTTTATAAAGAAACGACCATCTCTTGTTATATAAGCAAAATTTTGGTTCAGTAAATGTATAAATAAATGTATGCCATTCAAGATTACTACAGTAAAGAAAAAAAGAAAAAAGAAAAAATGACTGCTGTAAATTTCCTGACTCACTCAACCATGATTTTTATCACATTTAAAGTTGTTGCTGTAAGTAGGACAAACGTAGGCTACCTAGGAGTATATTACCAGTGCTGTCAATAATAATAATTCAATTCAATTCATGATATATAGCACCAGTTCAAAACAATTCACAAGAACAAATTTCCTCTAGGTGCTTTATATTGTAAAACCAACAATATTAGAAAGAAACCCTAACAATCACACAACCCCCTATGATGAGCAAGGGCCTGGTGACAGTGGGAAGTAGAAACTTCCTTTTAACAGGAAGAAACCAGGAAGCTATCTACCACAATAAGCTGAGGGTAAGGAGACAGAGAAGAGAGCAGAGGGTGGCGGGATAAAAGACAAACTATGGGAGAAAGAGCCAGATTACGATGATAACTAATGATTCAATACAGTGGTGATGTATAAACAAACAGAGTTTAATAAGAAACACTGAATGCATTATGGGAAGTCCCCCAGCTGCCTAAGCCTATTGCAGCATAACTGAGGGATGGTTCAGGGTCACGTGATCAAAGGGTTACGCCTAGAGAAGATGTCTGTCTTTTGAATCCAAACTGGGAGCTATAAGGCTCTGACTCCCATTCTACTTTAAAAGAACTCTAGAAGTCACAAGTGAGTCCAAGAGTGAAGTGATCTGTTAGGCTAATAAGGTAAATGCATTTATTCATTTCATAACATTCATTTTAAAAGGATGAATGTTATCTTATTAAAACACTGGGGGCTCTATCAGAGGACAACACCATTTCATGGTCTGAAAAATTCTGAGGACCCTGCTGTTATAATAGATGGGAAGAAGAAAAAAAAACAATAAAAAGACAACTCTGCAGTTCATTCCAGATGAATCCCAGGGATAAAAACCAAGCAACACCTGAATGCTACATGATGTCTGAACAACAGCTGTGTTCATGCACGTCCCGTAAAGGTGAAAATACTTGTATAATGAAAAAATAAAGGTGGAGATTTATTTTATTGTATTTCTGTTATCAGAACCATGGTTTTCCATCCAACCCCAATGATGCTTGCTGAGCCCAACAAGTACGTCATCAATAACTTGATAACAAGAAAAAAAGAGAGAGAGAAAGGCATCTCAATATTCTGGTGCAGAGGAGATGCAACATCCACAACCTTTCATCAGAAAAGGTCAGCACTAGCACACCCCCATATTTTAAACAAACCAATTTTTATTTGTGTGAATTTGTGACATAAATGGTTAGTTTTTAATTAAAGGGATTTTGCAAAACCAGTGGGTGTTTCTTCTTTTTTTTTAAATTTCAAACATTCTCATATTCTCTTTTCTGTACATATTTGTATTAGTTTTATATCAATAGTGCCTCATAGTGGGACAATCTCATGTAGAAAATTGCCACATCAGGTGACAATTTTAGATATCAGAATAATGTAACTATTATATTATTACTTTTTTTGAATAGAAAACACATAAATAGCTTTGGAAAGATGGAAAAGCAATGCCATGGGCAAATGTCATGTAAACACTGTACCACATTGGAAGCCAAACAATGAGAAGCTGAGCTGTCAGTCGGAGGATGAAATAATTTCTTTGAAAATGTTTATTTGTAAAGCCTAATAGCAGGTTCTCCAGGAAAGTGAGGTACTGAGGGGGGAAAAAATAACACATTTTCACTAAGTGAGACTTTGCCCACAGGGAAGCGAGCACAGAGACTGATGGAGACAATAAGCAAGGACCCTGATAATGGCAAAGTAAACATTTCCAAGCATCAACCAAGAGCCAGCAAGAAATTCAGCGCAAGTGAGCAATCTTCACATGATGTAAATAAGAAACTAATGGCCAAATGATGAAAATGAGCATGACTAAGCTCAGTGTAGACTAAGTGTGACACATGCTGTGGAGTGTGGTTAATAAAAAAGGTCAGTATTTGCGATTCAAATTAAATGTGTTCCAGAGATAGAACCTCTTCTTACCTCCGCTCCTGCTTTACAGGCTAATGATTTCGATACTGTTAAAATGTCTCCGTGCATTAGTATAGCCGGATGGCATTGTTGTGCCCACTGCCATGGGTTCATTTAAATTTGTTATGAGTAGCCATCTTACTAGCATGCATTTGGTAGAGAAAATGAGAAAAGGAATGATTTCCTCATTAGACGATTTTCAAGAAAACAATAGCAATTCCCTGCTTAACTGTTTATCAGGTGAGAAACCGTATTTGGGTACCTTCAGTGGACACCCAAGCTGGTCTCCCTCCCTGTCTCTGTGAGATTATCCACACTGATTTCTCCCAGCCAATCATCGAAAAGTCACCTATAAGTGACATCATTATCCAATTAAACTCTAAGATGTAAAATGTGAATTTCCAAGTATTTCAGTGAGTGCCTTGTTTTGGTTCATGCAGTTTGTTTTGTAGACTATTACACTTAGAGCATTTACTTATCTCTTATAACTGTGCAATTGACACTGCTGTCTCTTCCAAAGAGGAGCTTAAATGAAAGTGAATGATATTTAATAGATTTAACATGCACTAGCTTAATCTACAACGGACACTAAAGGTCCCCTAAAGGTCAACACTATAAAGATAGCTTGCTATTTAGAAGAGCAAATCCTTTAATGATTAACTGTCCTTGTAATGTTTAGCTGAAATTGCCCATATAGAGTGGCTCTTGTGACCACAGTGATTTTGACACAGACATTATCAACATTTAAAAAGCCTTTTAATCAGCGGCCATTTTTCCAGGTGCATTGCTGATGGTGACAACGGATACAAGGTTAGGTGGCCAACCGACCTTTGTCAATATTAACTTGGGAATCAGGTTTATATTGACAAATCCTTGTAGGTGCAAGAGGTACTGTGCCCAGTATGTAATAAAGTAGGACAAATGCCATTATGGAAATGCCAGAAAACATTAAATATGTCCTATAGTTATAATAGGTCCAGGCAGCACGACTATTTGTTTAGGTTGTATGTAAAACACCCATAGGCCTGAAAGGTGAAACTAATGTTGATATGCCTTAGACTTCTGTTCTTTGTAATGACCAGTATGAAAAAGATTTTTCTGGCTGAATGTGTATACAGCACTATGCAGCAGTTTTGAGTGACTACTAATTTCTTCATATTTTGCTAGGAAAATAGGGGAAAGGAAAATTTATTGAAATGTGCAAAGACATCTAAAAAAAAGACAAAAACAGAATCTGTACAATTCAAACAAGCTTGAAAATCAGGATTGAAAATGGCCACTTGATTCTTCAATATTACCTAAATTGGCTCAGGCAAGCTTTCTTATCATTTCTTTAAGAAGTCTTCAGAAATAATTCTCTGAGCTTACTGAATGACTTCTTTGGATGCTGACTTTTGTTCTGTTCTCTGTCAAGATGATCACACACTACTCCAATAATGTTGAGGTCAAAGCTCTGGGGGATACTATATTGTGTGTTTGTCTATCTAGGCATGCTTTTACTGCACTGGCTCCATGTGTCATATCATTGTTATACTAAAATTAAGCCTTTGCCTTTCAGAAGCTTTAAAAAAGGTATTGCATGGTGGATCAGTAGCTGATGGCACTTTCTGTGTTTGTAATTCCATCAGTTTTGACAAGCTCCCCAACCACTGGGTGAAAAACAGTTCCAAACCATGACAGAACATCCACTGTCTGTTTCTGGTGAGCAGTATATGTATCAATTGAAGAGTCAGATGCATCTCTCAGATCTTAGTCTGGTCTTTGTTGTTTTTTTCTTTTTCTTAAGGTCGTGGCTTTTAGTGGCTCTCCCTCTGCTGTAGATAGTCATTTTTAGATCGCCCACCTCTTCTATTGTCCTCCACTTGTCTGTTTTTCTCAATTTTTTAGGGACACTGCACACCATGCTGAGATATCCTGAGTGGTCACTTAATGGGACCTTCTTCTAAAAATAGTATTTCATGTCTGTCAAACTCTTTATCTTTGTTATCTTTGTTATTTTTCATATATTCTACTAATGAAATGGGAGAAAATGATGTGTTTTTAACACAGGCTGCTAGTAAGAACTTATTCCTGAGAATGGTCAGGTTCAAGAACTGGGTGGAAAATGAGTGAAAAAGCATAGTTCAAAGAAATAACTTCACAATGCCACGTTTTTCTTTTATGACATCAGCAGATACTTTCCTGTGTTTTGGGTTATAGTCACTTGTTTCAACTCTTATTTAACATAATACTTTAATTTTGTAAAGTCTGATAGCTTTTTAAATAAAGTCTATTTAGAAAAAAAGCATGGTATGCTTTAGGATATGGTTATCTTGATTGACAAGTCACTACCCTTTGAGTGTACATTATCCTCAGATTTCTCAATCAGATTCTAATGTGACATTTACTACAAAAATCCAAGATGCCAACAGCAAAAATGCTCAAATCCAGCCTTCAAAACATGACTTCACAAAGCAGTGAGTTAAATCACAGAGGCTACGTCCATCTTTTATGTACAGACAGTAGGGTTACCAGGGTGACGAGTTCCACCCCATCTAATATCAGATTGTTTCCTTTACAAGAAATGTCAGTAGAAAAGAAAGGCCAAAAATAGCAAATACACATCAATCACTTATTGTTGTTAAATGTCACAAACTTAAATAATAACATAACATTTAGCTACATGGAAATGTAATTTTTAAGGAGCCGTGCTGGCTATTTCACACTTTTCAGCTCTTCTTGGTATCATTCACTGTACATCTCTACATACCCACAGGACCGATAAAAGTACCCATATGCATTATTTATACCAACTCAGAAAATATACGGGAGTATAAGGTTTGTACTTTGTCTCACTCTCACAGTTGGAGGAATAGCACATTAAGTATTCATTATAGCCCTTGTGCGTCAGTGTGGTGGTTACCAACATGACCAAAAATAAATCTCACTAAACTTTATTCTCTATCAAACAAATTTACTTGGATGCTGGAAGGCTGCCAAGGAAGATATTGTCTTTTAGCCCCTCACTGCTTCTATGTCTATAAATGAAAACAAGCTGTGAAGTATTCCAATCTTTAATATTTAAAACTTTCGCTGTGATAAAGAATACATTCAATAATAGCACAGGCAACTGAGGGACACATAGAAAAAAATGCAGCATGGTAAACAAAAATAGCCTTTGTTTCCAGTTTCTTATAGTTTATTACCATCAGGAAATATAACATGTACTGTTCTACAAATAAGCATGCAATATATTGATTGTTGTAGCGGAAATGATGAAAAGAATGTATCTTTACACTCAGCAGACATGGAAATATGTCTTTGTTGGGTTATTCAGTTGTTAAAATGAACTTTGCTCAATGTTCAATACTTAGATATACTTAAATGGCATGGAATTTGTAATTTCATGGAATTTATAAAATGTGCACTTATACACACACACACACACACATATATATATACACACAGTAAAAATGGTATTTGGTATTTTAAAATTGGTGTCAACACTTATTTGATTTTGTTCAGAACTTATACAAGTAATACCAAGATAAGCATTTTGGATGGGCCAGTTAGGGCAGCAGCAGCTATTATTCACATGTTTTCAGTGTAATATAGTGTATACAGATGAGACAATAATCTACAATGCACAGTTAATACCCACAGTATGAACAGCACAACGATCACATTCTCATAATGCAGAAATACTGTAGGTATTTGGAATATATATGGAACTGCCTAATGGCCCAGTAGTCAGTTCAGTGGTTCCGTGTGGTTCGTGAAGCTTGGACAGTTTCCATAATCTGAGCACAAGATTTGATGTCCAAATCTCAGCAGTCTACTACAGAGACCCAAATGTCAGTAATATTTAGTTTGACAATTTTTCTCTTCACCTTAGGTGAATGCATTCAATTTCCTCTGTTACTGGCAAGGAGAAAGTTCTCACATCCATCTCCTCGACAGTCTTACTAGGGATATAAGTTGACTTCCAGCGCAACAGTACAATCTTCTTCAGGTACTTAACTGTGTTGTTCTTGACACTAACAAAACAGAAGGTATTTATCATGCTATTGCTCATGGCAATACACTCAATAATGTAAAAAGCCACCAGTGAGTTCTTCTGGCGGGAGATAAGTGTCGGGTGGAAGTCTCTCAGAATGGTGAATCCAAAATACGGTGCCCAGCACAGGATGTATGCGGTCAAGATTCCGATCAGGACCATCACTGTCTTACGGCGACAGCGCAGCCTCTTCCGTATTTGCTCTGTCTGAAAACCTGGGACATTTTTGAACCACAGCTCGCGGGAAATTCGGGCATAACACATTGCCATGGCAATCACAGGGCCAACAAATTCCACAGCAAAGACAAACAGGAAATATGACTGGTAGTACACTTGCTGGTCCACAGGCCATATTTGGGCACAAAAGACTTTGTGAGTGTTTGAGGTGGCGCCTCCATGAGGGTACATGGTCTCAGAGGCAAAATAGGCAGAGGGAATTGATATCAGAATGGGAACAATCCAGACTCCTGTTATCAGACAGTAGGCAGTTTGGTACTTCATACGAGGCCTCAGAGGATGGACTATGGCCATATACCTGGAAGAAAAACAAGACAACTGTTATGCAATATTAAACAGCATATTTAGCAATCTGACTGTTATGGAAGTGTCATAGTTACAAAGAATTATATCTAAAATTGTATGAAAATATAAAATTATATTGGCAGAAGTCATTTTAGTATGGAAACACAGATAAAAGAAATATGTATATCCATATGTAAAGGAAGACAGAGGCAGTAAAATGTTTATTGCTACAAATAATTACTTTTTAAAAATAATTTATATTATAATTATTCCTCTAGACACAGCTAAAAGTTTAATATTTACACATTTAAATAAAAAATGCTTATATATTGATGTATGACAGCCCTGGTTTTACATCAAACAGATGATGAAGACCCAAAAATTATGCTACCCCTTGTCCCCGATGTGAACGAGAGCATTATCAGTATGGTGACCACTATTACATCACAGAAATGTTGCATCATACATTAAAGGTGATTTCAGGGAAACTTTGTATTGATTAACGGCGATCCTTCCCTCATAGTGGAAAAGTAGATAAAAACCATGATGGCAATATGGCCCCACGGCTTTAACAGAGCCACCAGCTTCCCTTAGGCCAACCACCAATTAAAGTATGTAATCATATTGCAATAGTTTTAAGGATGGGTAAATTTTGTGTGTGTCTGTTTGTGTTATTTCCAAGGGCCTTTTTAACCTGAAAATGGAAAAAAAAAAACCTTTTCACTGCAGCTGTTCTGATACGACAAAATAAGAGACATTTAGTATGGTTCTGTTGTGTTCTGACCTACTGAGGGACCACAAATGGAACGGTCCCTATACGGCACTTTCCTGTTTGACCACTTCATACAACATGCCTCATTCACCCATTCAGGACACCTAAATGCTTTCTATCTAACAGCCACACACATTCATACTCTGACGAACACATCGGAAAGCAACTTGGGGTTCAGTATGTTGCTCAGTGATACTTTGGCAAACAGACTTAAGCTGCCAGTTATCAAACCAACAACCTTCTGATTAGTAGGTGCCCTGCTCTACGTCATGAGCTACAGTCACCACAATGCAACCCTGAAATAAAAGCAGCTAAATGAAATTCATTCGTCATTATTTTTTATTTCTTACACCTGTGCTTTCCCACACGTCAAATTAATTATCTGCTATAAAAAAAGGCTTTTAAACAGCTTCTGTTTAATTGAGCACTCACAATGGTTGCACCTGTGGCCTAATAGCGTATTCTTAAAAGCCCCTGTGGAGCAGGGAAATTATTTTACTGCTATTGTTAAATAATCATCATTATTACCATTGCATTAATAATATAATCTGGAGTTTATATTGCATTCAGGGGTTGAACAGTGTGTGTCTTTCAGAAAGGCTAAAAGTAACAGGACAGGAAACAGGCTTGGAGAGTTTTGCAGAAGTGAAAGTTATTTTGAGCAGCAGGCTAAGACGAGGCTTTAACAATGTAACAGATAGCTTTAAGAAGGCCTTAAGATGTTATGCATACAGTTATAATGTTGACCTTGTATTTCAGGTGCAGTTATGACTATTTTATACACAATGCATATCTGTGCTTATTAAAGAGTTGGAGCTCGGTCAATTAATTGGGGGTTGGAAGCTTTGTTCGGCGCGATGTCCGGACAATCTATTGTGCAAGTGACTTGGAGCCATAGAAGGAATTGCAATACATGCTTACAAAACACTTATATATCAGATCATTTTATATTAAGGTTTTAGTAGAGGTTCTTGGTTAAAACATTTATTTAGTAGAAGACATACACATAGTCTCAGTGAGCCTCTGGTCTGGTAAAAGGTCAGAAGTACAACAGGTGAATTGAGAAAGAGCATGTGAGGTCAACAAACACACACACATGAGTTAGATTTATTTAGAGGAGAGATTAGTCATGTCTCGGCAAGAAAGAGGAACAATTCACTTTAAGACAAGAACGGAAAGTACCAGCCATGAAAATAGAAGATGATCTTCTGGGTTGAAAGTCATTGTGGTGTTGATCTGATCTATGTATAAAATGTACCTGTGACGCATGAAGGGGCATCAGTAAACAAACCCTGATGTTATAAAATAATTGTTTGTGCTTTAGTAAGTCGGAGATCACTGGCTGTCGGCGTACAGAGTGTTCTTCCCACACGTGTGTATTCATTAAAATCATTGTTTGACCAAGACCTTCTGGACCAAGGGTGGTTTGTACTCTCCTTCCTCAATTTTGAACCTTAACACCCCTCAAGCATATAAGTCTGAAGGGGACAGAAATGGCTACACTTTGCATCCTCCAGAGAGGTGTTTTTGTCCTTTCCTATTTACTCACCAAATATAATATTGCTGATATGCTCACTTGCCATGTTTCATGTTATTCTTTTTTACATTTGAAGACGGTCTTTACCTAACATTTACCAAATACCTTATATTTAACTTAAAGATGGCCCTTTTGGGACCGTGGAGAGTTACAAATATCTCTGAAGTTAATATACATCATTTTTCAGATGTTATAGGGATGAGAATTATCAATTATTTAGAAACAAGTTTATCATCATACCAGTAAGATGAATATTGAGTTTCTTTAAGCACGGCTCCTGTTTTTTACTTAAAAATTTTCCAGCTGCTATGTAACATATCTCGTGCCTTCATTGCCAAATATTTTATTATGTTCACCAGTTAGTCACTTACGGCATCTGCTGATGATGCAAGGAAGATATATTGCTATCTGAAAATACTATTGATATCTACTTTAAGATAAAGTACTGCTAGTGAGAGACTGATCTACTTGACTACTAGTCAAAAATGTTCATGTTTTGAAATGCATTTTTTAGTAGGATGACCTTTCTGCTGAGCCAATGTTGAATGTTTGATATGTAAGTATTTCCTGCTCATTTCATTTGTATGCTGTAGTATAGCATGCATATGATGTGCCAGAAAACTGAATAGATAATATCAGTAGGACATGAAAAAGATTCATCATAGCAGAATATCTACCTGCTGCATGCTAAACAGAATATTAAGTGGATCTGTTTATACTGAGCTTCTTCAGATAATGAGCAGTCAAAAATGAATTAACCAATGTTACTAATGTGCTCTTTAAAGCACTAGTGATAGAGTGAACAAATATTTTTTCCTTATTGACAATGTACTAACACTTGAAAATAAATCTGAGCCATGGTTAACTTTTGCACAAAGGTACAAGACTATACTATATAGAGCAGTGTTTCCCAACCTCTGCACATAGGTGTGCCATGGAAGATTATCTGGTTATACCTGCTGCATCCGGCCTGAGTAACGGGCAGAACAATTACATTCTCTTCCACTAGAGGGCAGTACAACTACCTGCTCTAATTAAATGGTTTGCAAACTGCCAGTAAAACAGAAGAAGAGGAAGAAGAAATTAAATAATAGCCATGCTTTGAGTGAGACAAGCAGCAATAGCAATGGATAAATATTTGAAAAGAAGAAGTAGTAAATCTGACCTGTGTCCTGGAGAGAATTCCGACCTAGATGACCCTAGCATGAGTAGTGGTCAGAAGAGAGCAAAAAAGGCATACTGGGCACATACTGAGTCAATTCCGCTATGCCTGGTGCGCAGGGAAAAATTATCAATATGCTTATTGTGACATTTATTTTGGTGGTCTGACAATCTGATAATGTTAACCAAATTGTCAGTTTGGTCAAGAACCAAATAGCATGCAACAACGTGCCTGATACCGTCAAAGCACAACCCACATGACACACATACTCACTGAACGCCTTCTTCAGATCTAAAAAACACATATAGACTGGCTAAGCAAACTTCTGTGTTCCTTCAAAAATGGGTGGTCTACTGTTTAAAGGCTAGGGAGGGAACAACATTGTTCCTCTTAAATCCAGCAGTTGGACTTTGCTCTCCTGTAGGAGGTCAAAGTGTTTCTCAGGAAGTCTGAAGCACGTGATTCCCCTGAAGTGGAAACCCACCATCTACCTGATGTTGCAGAGGCAACCAGGGTACCCCCGCAATGTCCAGATCCTAAAGGAAACTGGGTTTTGACTTGTCTGATGGTTTGACAGAATCATTTTGAAGCCAACCAAAGGCCTGACCAAACCATGACCTCTCCAAACACCTCCCACAGTTCTTCAGCAAATGCCAGATGTGTGTTCCTTTTGCCTTAAGGGCTAAACAAGCGAACCAAACTTAATAGGATCATTACTTCAACTTGACAGTTCCTTCCATAATGTCACAGTTCTGGGTCAGTTTCGACCCAGTATTTTGAGTTTTGACTGTTAGTTTATTTTTGGATGATTGTTGTGGTTTTGGGCGCTATGAGTATTATCATTATAATGATGATTATTATTAGAATTCTATGTTTCTGTTTATTCATGTTAAGGATTTGTTCTCGGTTGTATCTCACGTTTAGTTTAGTTCAGGTTCCATGTGTCATTCTCTGTCTGTCTGTCTCTCAGTGTCAGGTCTGCGTCTTGGTGTAGTGTTCTCGTTTCCTGTTTTATTGTGAAGGTCTGCGTCTCATGTGAGTGTGTCCAGTTTTACCTCTGTCTTGTCTTGTTGATTATTCCCAGCTGTGTCCACCACCTGTGTGTAATTCCCCTGTGTTTTTCTGTGTGTATTTAAGTCGTGTCCTCTGTCATTGTAGGTGCTGGTCCGTCTGTGTATTCACCATGTTTCATCCATGTGTTCCCTGCTGTCTACCATTGTCTGCCTCTGCTCGCCCTCCTTCTTGTTCGTGTTCTGGTTTCTGCGCTGTAGTTCAGTTGTTTTCCAGTATAGTTTAGTTTGTCTTCATTTGCCATTTTTCCTTTGCCATTTATTCAATAAACCACCTTCACACCTTCACGACTGCCTGCGCTTGGATCCTCCTTCATTTCTTCCACACGGCTCTTCTCACTCGCCGTGACACATAATTTGGTTTGAGAATTGCCACTAGGAAGCAACAGCCACAATTCCTTGCAGTGGAGGAGCAGAACATGATTCATTGAGACAGTGTCCCTAGCCTACATCAGAATGCTGCCCAAGTTCTGCCAGAGGTGAAGATTTCCCACCTCTGCAACAGATGAGATAAAGATCTCCCACCTATGAGCTCCAAGATGGCCAAGGTCTCTGAACTGCCATTTGATTTGTGAGCACAAACAAAAGCTGGGATCTGTTCCCCTGTCCAAAGGCAGAAGAAAGCAACTCTGAGGAATACTGCACTGAGCAGGGTGGGATATAAGTATACTGGCTTGGCTCATTGCCCTCCCCACTCTGGACAGCTCCAGAGTTCAGCTTCTCTGCAGGAGACTAGCTCCAGAACCCAAGCTGCTCATTGAGGCAAGCATGGCAATATATCGGTGGTAACACCTCAATCACTAGCTCAGGTTACTTCCCCACCACAGCAATAACATTCCATATCCCAAGAACCTGTTTCAACAACTGGGGATGAGACCAAGCCTCTGCCTTTGACTACCTGATTCACATGGCCAGATTTGGTAGTCTTAGAATCTCATATCTGCCTTTTGCAAATTATGTCTTTCTGTTGGCTTCATCAAATGATGGCCTGCAGCTTACATTGAGGTGGTTGAGAAGTGAAACTAAACTAGCTAATACCTCCAAATCTGAGGACATGGTTTTCTGGCAGAAAAAGGCTGCATGCCCACTCCATGTTGGGAATGAGTTGCTGCCCAAAGTGAAGTTCAAGTATCGTGAGGCCTTGTTCAAGAATGAAGAAAGGAGAGAGCAGGGGAATGAGACATGTATTGGTGCAGCATCTGAAGTAATGTAGATGCTGTACTTGTCTGTGATAATGAAGAGAACATGAAAGCAAAGCTGTATATTAACTGTCCATCCACATTTCCACCATCACCCATAGTCACTTGCTGTGGTTAGTGAATGGAAGAAAAAGATCACAGTTGCAAAACTAAAAAAATGCTTCCTGTGAAGGGTGGCTGACTCTACCTTAGATATAGGGCGAGAAGCTTGGTCATTTGCAAGGAGCTCAAAGTAAACCTGCTACTCTTCCAAATAGGGACCAACTGGTGTGATTCAGGCAACTTACTGATCCTTGTTTTTGTATTTATGCTTTTTCCCTGTTGGATTATGCTTGCAGACTTCTTTAAACAGCCCAATAAAGACTCTCATTTTTTGTTATTAAGCATATCTGTATTTTTCTTTTGGGTTGATACCTCTGCATTCAAACACTCATCATAACCTCTTGGCTCTATCACTCAGAGAAACATACTATGTTGTTTTCAAGTGAAGTAAAGACCTCAAGTTCAAAAGACAAAGACAAAGAATTGCACAGAGTTTTCATATATCCCATTACAGCTGAATAAAGCAGTGTACAGTTTTCAAAGTTTTTCAAGTTATATAATCTCTATACACTTTATACACAAAAATGAAATATTTTTTTCAAATAAAAAGAACTGAATCTAATTGCACACCCATGCAGACTCACTCACAGACATACAGACAAATGAAAAGATTGAGAAACTCACCTGTCAACTGCAATGGCAAGCAATGCGTTTGTCGACACGTAGAGTGACACAGTACGGAGATAGTTCACAGAGGCACAGAGCACCAATCCATGATCCCAGGAAAGCTGCTTAACCACGTAGTAGTCCACCAAGAATGGGCAACAAACGACTGCCACAATGAAGTCGGAGATGGCCAAATTAGCAATGAGCAGGTTGGTTAAATTTCTGAGTTTTTTGTATCTTGTCAGTGTGGCAATGAATATGAAGTTTCCCAATCCACAAACAAGCATGATGCAGACAAGGACCACACCGATAACAATGGTGGCAACAAAGAAGGCTTGACCCTGTGTGGTATCGGGGATCTCATCTGGAGGGATGCCATAGTCCATGTCATAGTTGTCCATGTAATGATCCAGCTTGCCTTCTCTGACATTTTCCTGCATCTCTCTAGAAGGTCCTACCACGAGGCTGATATTTGACTCCCCCATATCTTAGCAGAAAATCCTTCTTTCTTTGGGTTTGTTTGGTTTTTAAATTGAGAACAACTTGATCCAATAAATTAGGTATTAAATGTTCATACTTTGTGGTACATAATGCATTCCAGAGCTAAGATGTTTGCGTGAAGATAAAGTATTTCAGCATGCTGCGTCTTCTTTGGAAACAAAAGGACATCTTCACCTGGAAAAGACATTTCCCAACTCAGCATTACTCATGCAGGGTCACATTCATGGCAACAAGATATGATCACAACAAATTACATGATCGCAATGTTTCAGCTTAATCGTGTTGTCAAGTGTGACATGTCTTTGATTTTTTCCTGATGAATATGTGTGTGGGTAAAGACATCTAGTCGGTGATTTTATGTAATTTATTAGGACCTTGTCACTTTACTGCAAACCAACATAACAGACAAGGCTGATCCTGATGACAGTGCCCTTTATTTCTTGCAAAATTTATCACTTTAATGCCCCTGCACATGAGGTAAGAAACACTAAATATGGCAACCCATCGCAGGAAAAAGGGCACATTTTAACAGGATAAAAACGGATTTGTAGTGATAAGCTAGTGCAATGCAATTAACCCGACTGACCCAAAACAGCGCACAATATAATGTGAGAGAAAGCAGGGAGAATGATACAAAAAAGTAGAATGAAAATTTTTTTCTAATAAGAACCATGCAAATCAATTCATAGGAGCGTTACTTATTGCTGTCATTGGAAAAAAAAAGAGACCCCCCGAAAAAAGCAGAAATATATAGATGAAATTCAGCGTGAAATTGAAATAATATTTCAGGCACTTACCAGCAAACATTGATAAATGTTCCGTGTTTTTAAAGTTTAGGATAAAAGAATAAATAAACAAAGTTTAATTACCCGCTCTTAGTGAGGTGTGAGCGCAAGCTGAAAGTGGTTGTTAACGGACAATCCAGCCGGTGGAGACGCAAGGTCTCAGCTTTGCTGCTCACTGATTAAACTGTGCGTGCTGATGTGACGACTGCTTCTCTGTCCTTCGGCACTTCTTCACAAGGAAAAGTTGCGTCTGGTTCTCCTCAGCTCCAAGTGATAAATCTGACGAGGAGGCGCAGTGAGGAAACCACACTCGTCTTTCGGGTGGAGTGAAAAAAGGGGGTGGGTGTCAGTGTATGTATGTGTGAATTATACCTGAAAGTTTACCAGTTTAATAGACGTCCATAAATGCGCAGCTTGGCATAGATAGGATGTTTAGCTAAGCTAACATTTAATATAAGACTAAATGGTTAAAAAAGAAAATAGATACGGTGAGGCTTTAGGCATCACACCATACAGAACAGAGAGTCCCTTCACCTTTTGTGTGTTGTGTTGTTCATCGCGCCACACTGTGGTTTATACAGATGATTAACTCCCGACTGAATCTCACTCAATCTCACTCAAAATGCGTGATTTTCCTCCCGTGGGAGGAAGGGTTAGCTCATGCATATTTAGTAAGTTGGAAAAATAATTGTAGTGAACTTGTCTGCAAACAGTTGCTACATACACATCCAGTATGACTTTCCTTTTCTGGTGCTGCTGCTCTAGGGTGGATACCAGTTAATTAGTTAATTTGGTGCAAGATTGGTTTTATGCAACAGTTTATTCTTCTTCCTTTTCTTTTTCTTTTCTGGCTGGCAGGGTTTTAGGCACGCAAGTCAGTGACACCACACAGAACAGAGCCATTATATTAGATAAAGAGAGTAGCTATGTGGTTTTCTGCTCAGAGTTTGGCTTTGACCCTATGCTGACCTTTTGAAAGCAAAGCCCACCACCTTTGACACTTCTAACCCACAGCAAATTTATATATTTATTTATTTGGTTATGAACATGTTCTTTCCCAAGTCTCGGGTGTGGTGACATCATGTCTACTTATCTTCAAATCACATCACCAATTTATGACATTGTTGCAAGCTGCATTTTAATTTGCATGTATTGTAATATAGAGGAAGAACAGAGAAAAGAAGGGATTCCAGAAAATAAAACAATAATGCTTTGCTTTGCAGAAAGGATTTAAATTCAGCTAACCTAAAGTTTAGCTAAAGACTAGCCTACAGCCTTTTTTTTTGTCAGTTTTTCAACAACATATTGCAAATTTATGCTGTGCACCACTCGCTGGGTCTTACTTGCAACAGTGTAAATTTAAAGCTTGATTTAAAATAGCTGCTTCACTTCTAACCTTATAGTAGTATATCACAATATATTGGTTAATACTAAGTTGCTCCATAAAATGTAATAAGCTGCCATTGTCTGTCTTTCTCAGAATGCTTATGTAATACCTAGTATTCTTCCAGTGTAGAGCTATGCTGTGTTCTCATTTCCATAGTTCTTTCATCCACACAGCTGGTCCAGTATAAATTTTTCTTTTCTGCATTTCAGTAAAAGTAAATTGTTCAAGATTAAATAGCTCATAGTCTATAATGATTAGTTCAGATTTACTTGTGATGGCAGCACAATGCACAAATCATACACAAGCACAAATAAATTCTATGATGCTTCCCATTATGGTGAAGGCTCTGTAGGTATTCAGTGCAGGACCAAAAAACTTCCATACAGAATGGAAGAAAAATTAATGTTGCTTATCTCTTAACTCCAAGAATTAGACAACTCTAGTGTTCTGGCAGTTAGCATTGCTCATTAAATGTTCACAAATCCCACCATTATTCTGATGCATGGTATTGTCTTTGTGATATAGCAGAACCTAGAAAAATTCACTGAAAGCACTTTTGAAATATTCTGATTGGTCTATTCATTAACAAGTATGCAAATGAGTCAGGGTATCTGTAATAGCAGCACGTTTTGGTTTTGTGTTATTGCTTTGCTGCTTGTGTTAAAGACCGTGTTTCACTTGTAGTGTTGTCAAATTTTTTGAGGGGTCGAGAGAAGCTATAAATATGATTCGAACCTTATATAAACAGTCTGATTAGACTGTATGACGTTTCTGATTAATTCTATGTATGATCTGCTTTGTAGAATGTCAATACCTGAAAACGTTCACTGAACACACTATTCCGCTATTTGACTGATGAAACTCTGCCTTCTTCTGTGCAGTTGTACACACACACACACGCACGCACACACACCTACAAACACAATTCATGTTTTGCATTCAATCACATGTTTACTATTGACAATAACAACTTGGTACAGTTTGGGAAACCAGACACAAACACAAACACACAAACAGACAAACAATACTTTGAGCACTGTTTGTCTGTGATCAGCCATCCTGAACTCAGATGAATACACGCAGACAGCAGCACTGTTGACTTTTAAGGCTCAAGGCTGCTGTTGCTTACAATACCTCTGACAATCATATTTCCGTAGCCTCAAAATGCCTTTTGGTATCCTCTCCCACTGAGCGTAGCCAGTTGGCAACTACAAGTGCATTTTAAACCTAAGAATGGATAACAAAGACACAAGTGAAACAGCAGACACCTACTCCTGTTATAGACTTTTCTTTTTTTGAACAACACTACATCTACACTCCTGTTCACCTGAGATGAAAGAACTGTCTTTGCATGTTCCTATTAGTTTTTATTACCCTCTAAATATTAGCCACTTGCTCTGCCTTGCTGTGTAACCCAGGAGGCTTGACCAGCAGGATAAACACCAAGCTTTCATTTCCAGCTAAGGGCAGCTCTATAATCTCACCCAGGCCCCAGATTTATTGCTTCTCGTAACCAGAGAAAATAGATAGAAAAGAGAACAAGGAGAACCTGCTTTTCTCTCCTCAGCCATGAATAATATGCACAAGACCTTTAATCTGTGGTTTCTGCATGTAGGTGGACGGATTGGAAATAATCTTTATTGGTTACAGTGTTTTCAAGGAATAAACAGCAAATGAATCAGAATCCATATAAATATATTTCAGGGGTTTTGAATTGGAACAGAAGCTGTTTGTTAAAAATGTTGGTTCTGTCAAGGACAACGGAACACATTTACAAGTCCCTTCGTTGGCCTGGCATAGGTAGTTTTCTGTTTCCTTCTCAGTCATTCATTATCTCTATGTGTGAAGTTGTGTGTAAACAAGTTATTAAATGTCCAGTTGTCTTTCTTTGCTTATGCAGGAAACAGATTGTATTGATCTGCTAGTAGGAGTCCCTCTTACAATGCTGATTGTAGGAAAGAAACAAACTTTCTAAATGAGGTCTAAATGAGCTTTGTTTAACAGGCAACATGTTAGGGTGCCCTTTAACCCTTTAAGACCTACCATAGAACCAAGTCCGCCAGAGCTTATATTATATTTTTACATGGTGTAGTGCCATTTTTGGGAGCATTTCAAGTTGCTATACATCAATACAACAATTATAGCCCAGATTTTAATAATATGTATTCATTAAGTGCATAGTAATTACATAAATTGCAAAAAAGTGCAATAAACTACAAAAAAATTGAAAATCGTTTTTGCTTTTTTAACATATATTTCTAGTTAGAGAATTTTAAGAGGCTTATCCCTCAAAACTGTAAATACAAAAAAGTTACACAAACTAGTTTCCCACCACAGGAAATTTATTTTGAATGTCTTCATAGTTTTATTTTTGAAATACACCAATTTTTATATACTGCAGGAAAAACGAAAATAAATATTATAGTGCAAATTTACAAAAAAGCAGCATATGCATCAAAATAAACTATTTCCAGCAGTGCAATTTGAGTTTTAAGCATCCCAGAAAAGACACAGAAAGTCATAAAGTCAAACATAACTTTTAAAAACACCAGTATAGGCCCTGAGGCCCTGATGGTAAAAAAAAACTACATTTCCGCGAAAATGACGTCACTTCCGGTTTCAGGCAGGTAATGGCGGACATGCAAAAGGCCACGCTGACGTCTATTCCAATGTAGGAAGTGTTATGAACAGCTGATCGGATCGGCAAAGCGTGTTTCTGGAATATTATGTTTTTGTTGCTGCAAGTGCTTTTTATGCAGTTTTTGCAAAGCTATATGTGGAAGGAATGTGACCTAGGACAAGCTGATGGCATAAGATGTAAGTACAACTCCTCCGGTTTCATATGCAAAAAAAATTACTGCGCTAGCTGACGTGGTTGCAGAGCTACCGGGATTTAAAAATAGTTACGCAAAACAGAGCATGCCCGCTCCGACCGGCTCTAAAGGGTTAATGTCAGTGAACATTTGTTGTAGTGCTACAGTTCAGTATGTGGAAAAGACAATTTCACAATCTAATCTCAGTGACTTTTGTTTGAAAGAGAAAAAAAAAAATATATATATATATATATATATTTATATGTTGACATATGCAATGGTCTTTTCTACATTATGTATGAAGACCCTGATGAAGACCCTGGAGCAGCTGGTCCTGGCTCAGCTTCGGCACCTGGTGAGCTCATCATTGGACCCACTTCAGTTTGCCTACCAGCCTGGCATTGGTGCGGATGATGCCGTCATTCACCTCGTGCGTCATTCCCTCGCTCACCTGGAGACCACTGGGAGCACTATGAGAATCGTGTTCTTTGATTTCACCAGTGCCTTCAACACTATTCTTCCCACAGTCCTGAAGGACAAGATGGAGAACTCTGGAGTGGACCATCACCTCACTACCTGGATTTTGGACTACCTCACCGACCGACCACAGTATGTGAGAACTCAGGGCTGTGTGTCGGACAGGGTCGTCTGCAGTACGGGGGCCCCACAGGGAACGGTTCTGGCTCCATTCCTTTTCACCATCTACACTGCAGACTTCTCCCACAACTCCACCCAGTGCTTCCTGCAGAAGTTCTCTGATGACTCTGCAATAGTCGGCCTATTCACTGATGGGGACGACAAGGAGTACAGAGAACTGACACAAGACTTTGTGGACTGGTGCCAGCTGAACTACCTCCAGATTAACACCAGTAAAACCAAGGAGCTGGTGGTAGACTTTTGCAGGCACAAACATCCTCCACTGCAACCACTGAACATCCAAGGTATGGACACTGAGGCTGTGGACAGCTACAGGTACCTTGGTGTTCATCTGAACAACAAACTGGACTGGTCTCATAATTCAGACGCCCTCTACAGGAAAGGGCAGAGCAGGCTGTACCTGCTGCGGAGACTCAGATCTTTTGGAGTGGAGGGCCCACTCCTGAAGACCTTCTATGACTCTGTTGTGGCCTCAGCCATCTTTTATGGTGTGGTCTGCTGGGGTGGCAGCATCTCTGCTGGGAACAGGAAGAGACTGAACAGGCTGATCCGCAGGGCCAGCTCTGTTCTAGGATGCCCTCTGGACCCAGTGGAGGTGATGAGTGACAGGAGAATGGTGGCTAAGTTGTCATCCCTGTTGGACAACATCTCCCACCCCATGCAGCAGACTCTGACAGCACTGAGCAGCTTCTTTAGTGGCAGGCTGCGGCACCCACGGTGTGGGACGCAGAGATTTCGCAGGTCTTTCCTCCCTACTGCTGTCAGACTCTACAACAAAAACTTCAACTGATCAAACACACACAAACCCACACATGTGCAATAAAACTAAGTGCAATATTCTTTTCTGACAAAGTTGTATTTTTACTTAGTTGTATATAGAATTTGTATTCTATTTTTATCCTATTGTATATTTTATTCTATTTTATTCTACTGTATATAGTATTTTATTTTATTCTATTCTGTACAGTTGTGTACTGTATTTATTCTTATTATATTCTAATTTTTGCTATATAACTTTTGCACTGTCCACTTCCTGCTGTGACAAAACAAATTTCCCACGTGTGGGACTAATAAAGGTTATCTTATCTATGTTATCTATCTTATCTTATCTTATCTTATGTAGTGATGTAATGTAAAAAAATAAATAAAAAGGAAATTGCTTTAAAAAAAACATTTCTTTGAAATGCTGCCTACAGATAAAGATGGAATACTAAAACAGATCATACATAAAACCAACATACTGTAGTCATGTTTATCATGTCAAATTGTAATCAGTGAAATAAAACCCCTGGAGTCAAAGGGAGTGGAAAATATTGAAATAAGTCACCCTATTGTCAATCATTTGATGCAAACAATAAATCTCTAAGAACACTGCAAGTATTTCTTGCAGCACAAATTGCACAAATTTAACTTCCAAGAGAAATGTGCCCGGCAAAGCTTCTGCTTTCCGAAAGAAAGCCAGAGGAAAACTAATGTGTTCGAGTGAACATAAAAGCAAACACTATGCCTTCAAGAAACATTTATTCTGGAAATCTGAATCCTTTTATTGCTTGCTTATAATAGCAGTAGACATGGTTGACTAAAGACTGCTTCCCAGGAGAACTCACAGCAAGTGTGAAATATGGTGGCTGAAGTTTTCAGACTTTAGTCTTTGGTTGAGGTTACTCTCAGCCTAAACCTCTCAGCTACATGGAAGCTTCCAGAGTGCTTGGCATATGCTTGTTGTAAGCATATGTTTGTTAAGGTTATTACAAGAGACTGGACAATTTTCTGCATTGTGTTTGAGAATAAAATAACGCTGTCTTTATAGCTAGAGTTGTACCTTTCAGCAGGATGGTGATCCTAAGCACATGGCTGAAATTTACATACTGATGCCAGCATGCTAGAATGGTGTACTATGAAGTAAAGGTGAAATGAAACAACAACAAAGGTGAAGCCAAAAAATAACCACTGGTGATAATAGGTATCACAACAGTGATTATCAACTGTCTTTCTGCCTAGACTTTCTGCTTGAGGCAAAAATGATGAATTTTCTGCTTCATTTGACTTGTTTTTTGGTCAAAATGGATCAATTGAGTGCCACCTGCTACTGCCAGAGACAATATGAGACACAGGTGTTAGAGACACATAAAGAATATAAAAAATATAACAAAAGGCAACCATTGTTGCTGCAAATATGGAATGGGAGAACTGCATCACAAAATCATCAGTCTTGTGAATTCATACGTTAATATATTGATTTATCCGCTCAGTAAGCTCTTAGCTCTGCCATTCATTTCTAAAAAGAGCAGATATGACACAAAAACGAATTCAATTAAATTATTAATTTTCCAGATTATTTGGGGACAAAACTGAATTACCTCGTAATCTACATCTCCAGAACAAATATTTTGCACAGTCTTTACGAGGTTCTGATAATGCTTTAAAAACTCAAATATGCTTGAGCAGCCTTTACCCCTGGGACTATTACTGGATGTCGTGTATGGGAAATTAAACGTTTCCTCAACATTTTGGTGAAAAAGAATTTATAATAATAATTTATGTAATTAATATTAATTATTATAAGAGATTGAGTGATTGATTGGTTGATCATTTATTTGGATCATATGTATACAAGTATACAATATATATATATATATATATATATATATATATATATATATATATATATATATATATATATATATATATATATATATATATATGTATATGTATACTGGGGCACACTACTGGGGGCCCACTACTGACCCTTAGGGGACTCCACAAGCAATTTCCATGTACCCAAATCTAAATTCTCTGTGTGACATATATTGTCACACATACTGTGTGACAATATGTGTGAATAGAAGAGTGAAGATACAGGAAAGAGTAATAAAGAGACTTTAATTTGTATTACTAAAACCTTGGAAGAATTTTCCTGGAGAGACTCTATATATCAGGTATCATAGTTTTCAGCGTTCTCTGTTAAGCCAGGCTTTCTGTGTGTATCTCTGTGTGTGTATTCAGATGAAGGGGGGGATTCATGCCTCATATGACTCATCTTGTGCACAATGTGATGCTTTTGAGCGCTGCCTACTCCACTAGAGACATTATCACATCACAATGGTAAAATGGCGATAAAAGTCTATAAAGACCATTTGCAACACTGTTGCAAATAAGACAGGAAATAATACTGTCGAAAAATTATTAATTTGGGGATTTAGCGCACAGAGAGGCAAAATAAACATTTTAATTTGAGTTATTTTATTGCTGAGTGCATTCTCAGTGCTGCTGTTTATTTCTGCCACAATGGATGCACATTAGAGCTCTGAAAGTTTAAACTGCACGCATTTAAACATTAAATGTTACCGTCTCATAGCCTAACAGAGACATGGAAATCACTTTAGTTTGTCAGCAGATCATAGTGAAATTATACTGAACGAATAAGAATTCTTGGGGTGTGTTTGCAATTGCGGCACTTTAATTAAAACAAACTTAGCAGCAGATTAGAATCAAATATAAAAACAACCAACATTTTCCACATTACCAAATTAACACATGCATGTTTCAGTGACAATGAAATGCACAGTTTGCACTGCTGTAATTTTACAATTGTGGTTCACTGGCGAAGTACAACTTACAACTTACAAGTTGGACATAAAAAGCTCTGCTAAATATCACAATAAGTGCATGAGAAAGAATCTAATTTTAAAGCGGACAGGGGCTTTCATTTCATTAATAGCAAATTGTCATGTTTCTGCTTCAGAGCCATCTTTTCAGCAAAACACAGAGATTCTACTTTGCTTTTCACTTGACTGAGCTCTGCAATTTGATTTGAAGTTAAAACAAATAACACAATGTGCAAGTACAACATTAAAAGAAAAGTTGTATGTGGTTAGGTCAGGACTTATTTCAGTTATGTCATGGTTCTTGTATTTATTGCTTCTATTGGAAATTAATAAAAACCCATTATTAACAACCTTTTGCGAGGAAGCTAGGAGTGATTTTTGACTCTAATCTAACGTTTGACAGACAGATTAATGCTGTAATCAAGACCAGTTTCCTTAACCTTTGGCTACTTGCTAAAGTGAAGCCATTTCTCTATTTTAGAGACTTTGAAAGAGCTATCCATGGCTTCATTTCATCTCGCCTCGACTACTGTAATAGTCTTCACTCTGAAGTTAGTCTGTCATCAATTAGCCATCTGCATCATGATTACTAACTGGCACATGCAAGCGAGGCCACATATCCCCCATACTGGCATCATTACACTGGCTGCCAGTTAGTTTTAGAATTAATTTTAAGATTTTATTATTTATTTTTAAGGCGTTGCACGGGTTAGCACCCTCATACCTTTCTGATCTTTTAAATTGGTACACTCCAATGTAGCTTGCCATCACCAATGTGTGAATGTGTGCGTGAATGGGTGAATGACTGAATGTAGTGTAAAGCACTTTCGGGTCCTTAGGGACTAAGTAAAGTGTTATACAAATAAAGGCCAATTACTCCTGCAAGATCACTGAGGTCTGCGGATCAATTGCTCCTGCCTGTCCCGAGGTCCAGATTTAAGCACAGAGGAGATCGGGCCTTTGCTGCTCCTAAATTGCGGAACAAACTTCCCCTTCACATCAGGACCTCACCAACATTGGACACTTTTAAAACCTGTCTGAAAACCCACTTTTACTCCATGACTTTTAAATCAGAATAAGTTTGTATTACTTTTATTTATCTTACTTCTTACTCAAATCTTTTAATTTTATGATTCTTTTTCTTAACTTTTATCATGTCTGTGTATGTTTTTATATCTTTTGATTATCTTAATTGTACAGCACCTTGGTCAACATTTGTTGTTTTAAATGTGCTATATAAATAAATTTGACTTTGACTTTGAACAATTGACTATACTGGATATCTCTGTATCTACTCACATGGCTGCTGTAATTGCGTGAATATTAATACATTTGTTGTGCAATACCTTTGAGGTTATAAACAAAAACAGAATCAATACCAACTTGTAAATATAAACATAAGCAGAATGAGTATCAACAAGTAGCCACTTTCGGCAGGAATTGTTCTCCACACCTCCCACAAACTGCACTACATGAAATTTCCCCTGTGTCCTGTGGTGTGCCAATATCCACGCTGCCAGGGATCTAGAAAGCAGCTGACTAAGAACCAAAACAATGGTATGTGACATCCCAGTGCTTTCGTGGGCTGGCCATTTGTGTTTTCTTTGTGGTTTTGCTTTGTCATCAACAGTATTGCTTTTCTACTTTCTGCCACAAAGGCAACAATAATCTCTGGAAGCCCCCAGGATCAAAGCATGCATGGCAACAGCCAGAGGGTGGTTTGGGGGGCTATTTCGCCATCAGCCACTACTGTGCAGCGCTCAGTCTAGCATGAGACAGCCAAGGGTGAGCAACCAAGTTTTCACACATTAAAGGTGCTAAGGTGGACCAAGCACTCCGGGAATACCACCAGCCCACGGGAGAGAAGCGTGCCATCATGTTTAAGACAAGCTACCGGCATGAGGTGCACAAGGAAAAGTATGAGCGCTCGGATATCTTTGAGGATGATGCTGAAGAATCTGCAGGTATCTCAGCCATCCAGGGCTGGGAGAGCCTCCAGGAGCTCAACAGCCGTTTTGCCCGGTACATCAACAGGGCAAGAGTCTTAGAGCAGCGCAATGCCGTGTTCCGCAAGCAGCTGGAGACACTGCAGCGAATGGAAGAGGCCAGCGGCTTGGAGGAAGCCTTCACAGAGCAGATTGAAGTCAACAGGCAGCGCATTCGAGAGCTGTTCTCCGACCATGCCAAGCTGCAGCGGGAGCTGAAGGATGCTTGCCGCATGCTGGATGAATATACCAACAAGTAAGAGAGTGGGTAGTGGCTGGTGTTTTATGTGCGTAAGGAGTCAAACTTCTTCCTCAGATATGGAGTAATGAGAAAAATGTCGTTACTATAGAAATGTCATTAAAATGCTAATGAACCCAATACTAAGATGATGATGACAATTGTTGCAAGAAGCGTGGCATTTTTAAAAAAAAGCCTTCAAATGATCCTATTCTATAAGCAAGAATTGGAATACGGCAGTCAGGAACATTTGTTATAAATGGTTTAAATCATATGTGCTATACTGTGTCACTAGTAATTATAAAACACAATGTTAGACATTAAATTGTGATAATGCCGCAAACTGTATAAAGGAATCAGATTATATACTTTTATATACTTTTTTTCTTTTACCCATAACAAAAAAGCAACACAAGCAAATATCCATCCACCCATTTTCTAATGCTTATCCACTCCAGGGTCATAAGGAAAAGTCTCAAATGTTTGTGAAGTAAAGCCCGAAGTATATCCATGGCTCCAGTATACTATTAGGAAAACAAGGGGGAGGGAGAGAGCGAGATATTTCTTTTGTAAATAAGGTGAATCAGTTGATTAATTGGAACTGTCTAGAAAGGCCTTGTAATCATTTATCTGCAGGCAGTCTTGCTGCATTATTGATCAGTTAAGAATAACATTAACCAGCTTTGGTTGAATTAGCAGATAAAGGCAGGTGGATTTCAGCATGTATAATCGGGATTTTTTTACTATGACACATTACAAATACAACAGAGTTTGTTCAGCTATCCCTTCTCACTGTGAGCTTACCATGTCAGCAGGGCATTATATATAAATAATGTGGTGGTATATAGTGTAATCACTGCACTCTGGCTTTATATGAACACATAAATGAGTTCTTTTGTCATTCAGATACAGAAATGAATGTGATTATCAGGAGCAGCTTCGAGGCACACTGGAACAGTTAAACAAGGTAATATCTATAGTTAAAGCTATGTTTGTTTAAGCACCCCTACAAAAGGACATTTATGACTGCGTTTCAGTAAATGTGCACTGTTACTCTCTAACATTTAAGTGTGGAGCATGTGTAAGTAAAAATATAAAAACCTTCGCTGATGATATTTTGGAAAAATGAAAGTTTGCCTTTTTTCCAATGCATTCTTCTGTATTTTAAAAATTGACGAAAAGCAGAACCACAATGAAAAGATATTTCATCTGAAAAAAAAAATATCAGTATAAAGGATCAGATATAATTCATTTAGATTGAAAATACCAGAGCGCTACCACTATGACACTTTGTGGGACAGTAGAGAATTTTCTTCATTGTTATTTGAATGCAGTCTGCCACTGATGTTTTTGTTAAAGAAAAAAAAAATAACATTGTGGCACTCAATTATTTTTTCCTCTCTTGGGTCTCTTTACCTGCAGGAGGCTGACAGCGCTCTGCTGAGAAACCTGGAGTACCAGATCCAGTCTCAGTTTCTGCAGGATGACATCAGTTCCACCAGAGACAGACACAAGAAGGTCAGTACTCTAATGGGAAATGATCAAAGTTAACCTAAACCAAAAAAAGGAAATTACTTATTGAGCTTTGCTAACTACTAATCCTCTTAAGATCTTATTTAATCATACATGAAGTATTCTCAGCAAGAAGGCAGTAAGAGCTCACTGAGATCTGACTTCTATCCTGGCAGTGAATAGTATTAACAGCCATCATAGCGACATAGCAACGAAGCATGTTTGCCTAAGTCACCGAGATTACTATATTCTATTTCATATTTATCTCCTTTTTTATATACATGGCAATATCTTTTCTTGATTGAATACTATGATTGCTACTTGAAAGATTTACAGCGCACCAGATTCTCCTGAGGCTAAATGTAGTCTGCAAAAGCACTACTTTATTAAACATTACTAGAATAACATGGACTTTTTTCTGCATATTTACACGAGATTATCATTGCCTAACTCGTGTTTAGGGTTCATAATTAGCAATGCCAATACTTTAGTTGCTATCAGCAGATATTATACTGCTGAAAAAAAGAAAACGTAGAAAAAAGGCAAAGTCATTGTTGTGCTTTGTGCATTAAGTTTCCTTCAAAACTAATTTGCAGTAACAAATTATGCAAATTTAAAGGGAAAATAAGCAAATGCTGTAATGACGTGGATTAGAGGTTTCTCTAAAAATGCTCTGCTTGTTTATGCCATGTGTCTTTAAAACATCGATTAAAATGGTTAAAACTCTATAAAACACAATTTTTTTTTATCAACTACAAACAAAGAGCGCTCATATAATAACCCCCTTTCAGTGTTTAATTACGCTCTGGCATCTTGAAATTGTTTTTTGACAACATAAATAAACTCAAGAGAGTTTTTTTGGTCTCGATTTATTGCCTATTCCCCACTCAGTCCTGTTCCTTTTGACCAGGCAGCCCACCTCAGGCTGCAACTCTTTGTTGTGACTCAAATCCTTGAAATTATTGCCAGTGGATATATTATGATGTTCCTGGGGATTTGTGAATTTACTGTCGGTGATGTGAGCGCGGAAAGTATTGCTCAGAAAATGCTCATCATATGACTGCAAAGCACATAGAAAAAATAAAAATAGACCCTCTTTTGTGATGTAGCAATAGCTAGAAGGTCCAAAACAATGGGTGCAAAAACACTGAAACAAAACAAAACAGCATACTTTGCACAGAATTTCATGCCTAAGCATTTTCTCTCCTTTTTACTTTCACCCAGCGGCGTGTTTGGTAATGAATTAATACATGACTCTGCAATACTGAGATCATGAGCAGATCAATGGGCACTACTGTCAGTGTATTATGTCAGAAATAATAGAGTCCTCTCACATGAATATTGGGCTTGTGGTCTCGAGCTTTGAAGTATCCTTGTGGAAAGACTCTGAGCTCAGCCTATTACAAAAGGATTTGGACAGAAAGTCTCGGCCATGCTCGAAGTAAATGTTGTGCCATTTATAAATACATTTCAGCTAAATGAAAGCCTTTTATCAAATATTTCATTTTCAGCTGATTTTCAATAGATTGTGATAAAGAAAAGAGAAAGGTTTGTTAGCTGAAGATTTTAGTCTACAAAGTGGAAGAGTTACAGATTTATTATTTTTATTTTCATTCTACTTTTGCAGAGTTTTCTTACTAAAACTTTCCTTTTATATTGTCTTTCTCTCCATAGAACCTCGCAGAGATCCAAACCTATGTAAACATTTTAAAGCAAATCAACCAGACGCTCCCCCTTGTTCCCAATGTGTCAGTTGGCATCTCCGAGGTGAGGTCACTAATGCAGTCATTGTGTGTGTGTGTGTGAGTGTGCATGGCCCTCCCTGGGGGAGAAGATGGTGTTTGCATGTGTGCCAGCCCCGGCTACATGTCTGGGGTTGATGAGGTTACTGGCTTCTCTGTCCAATTGGTTGCCTGTGACTGCATCTGTTTTTGTATACGTGTGTGAGTGCATGTGCAGAAAGCACAGGAGAGAGACAGTCACAGTGCCATCCAGACACATTGACAGGCCTGCAGTATGAGAGTGTCAGGGCACATAATGAAGCAAATGCTGTGAAGAACGGCTGTGCATGCTAATTTTCTAGTAGCGGCGCCACAGTGACAAGCGTTTGTGTGGCAAATTGGAGATTTATTTATATAAACATTTCTCAGAGGCATGTTGACTCTAAATGCAGAAATTGTTTAATTGGTTGGATTAAGTCTCTGCGGGTACTAACAAAGAGCCACAACTCTTGGCTCTGCTGTGCTGAGCTGACATCCAGTGGAAAATAAAGTGTAAGCAAGTGGGCATGACTTGTGCATGTGTGGCAGTTCCAGATGTTTCCACAAAAGACAAAGGAGGACACTGATTGCTGATGAAAATGGAAACTGTGTGGCCTTTGGAATTGACAGACCACTTTGAACTGCTAGATATAATTTTGTTGCACATGTACAATGACAATAAAGGGGTGTTTTATTTTATTCTACACTCTAGTCTAGTCTATTATATTTAACTGGGTTGAAATGGGGGTATTCTTTCTTCTGAAAAAGATAAATGAGGTATTCTTTGGGGTATAGTCACCCTACAGGGAGGTTTCAAGAACATCAAATACATATATACTGCAGATTACTGAAACTACCAGTTTGCCCAGTAAGACTTTAATATGTCACATTGTATTTATGTTGTCTTTCATGTCATCTTGAGCTCTAGAACTCAAAGCATGTCTTTTCAGAGAAATATTTGCATGGCCATTTTTTGAGAAAATTGTGAGACATCACTTCTCCTCAACAAAACTTTAAATCAAATCAAATCAAATCACTTTTATTGTCACATCACATGTGCAGGCACACTGGCACAGCACATGCGAGTGAAATTCTTGTGTGCGAGCCCCACAAGCAACAGAGATGTGCAAACACAACAACACAAACGAGCAAAATACAAGAATGGCCAACCTGAAACTAATAAATATATGTACAATATATAATAGTGTATGCATTTCTGGATGTGTATACTAAATATTTTCCTGTGTGTGTGTGTGTGTGTGTGTATACACATTTTTACAAATTAAATAGTAAAAAAAAATAAAATAAATAATAATAATAATAATAATAAAATATATAAAATATACAGAGTTGAATATGTGCAAAACAAGTGGCATTTATATACAGTGTGGAGTGCATAATGTTGAAGTTCCAGTAGTGAAGCTGAGGTGTCTATGACGTGTTCAGCAGTCTGATGGCCTGATGGAAAAAGCTGTCTCTCAGTCTGCTGGTACGGGACTGGATGCTGCAGAACCTCCTTCCTGATGGAAGCAGTCTGAACAGTTTATGGCTGGGGTGACTGGAGTCCTTGATGATCCTCCCCGCTTTCCTCAGGCAGCGCTTCCTGTAGATGTCTTGGAGGGAGGGAAGCTCACCTCCAATTATCCGTTCAGAGCACCGCACTACTCGCTGGAGAGCTTTGCAGTTGTAGGCGGTGCTGTTGCCATACCAGGTGGTGATGCATCCAGTGAGGATGCTCTCAATGGCGCAGTGATAGAAGGTCCTGAGGATGCGGGGGCTCATGCCGAATCTTTTCAGTCTCCTGAGAAAGAAGAGGCGCTGCTGCGCCTTCTTCACTGTTTTGTTTGTGTGTACTGACCACGTAAGATCCTCAGCCAGATGTACTCCAAGGAACCGGAAGCTGCTCACTCTCTCCACAGCAGCGCCGTTGATGGTGATGGGGGTGTGTACTTCTCTGCACCTCCGGAAGTCCACTATCAACTCCTTTGTCTTTGCGACGTTGAGGGTGAGATGGTTGTCTTGACACCAGTGGGTCAGGGCGCTGACCTCCTCCCTGAGAACCCCAGTAGTTTTATTGCGGAGTCCGGTACCTTGTCCGATAGCCAGGTTTCTGTGAGGCAGATCACGCAGCAGTCCCGCATCTCTCGCTGGAATGAGATCCGTGCCCGAAGCTCGCACAGCTTGTTCTCCAGAGACTGCACATTAGCCAGTAATAAACTGGGTAACGGTGGTCTGTTAGTGCGCCGTCTCAGTCGAACCAGAACGCCAGATCTTCTCCCTCTGCGTCGGCGTTTGCGGCCTCCAGGGCCAGAGAACAAAGGCGTCTCAGGTGAGATGAATGGGGGGTCTGCAAACGGAGCGTCCGTGTTGCAAAACTTGAACTCCGGAAAGTTATAAGAAAGACCGTCTTTTATGTCTAGTAAGGTTTGTCGGTCGTACACAAGGAGACAAGTGCTGCTCGTGAAAAAATAAAGGAAAAGTAAAATTAATAATATTTATTGGTAGCAGTAATTAGTTTAAAGTACATGTGAAGTGTTTTGTATGTTTCTTGGTTTCTTTTTAGTTGTTTTGAATGGAAAAAATGAAATAAACGTATTTCTCTAAACCTTTAAGCTATATAATAACAATTAAGCTATTTCAGTCTTATAAATGGATGCCTTTTAAAGGACAGAGAAGCACACCAGCTTGTGACTTCAGTGATGCAGATGTGACTGTCTCTATCTTTCAGGCAAGATTAAAAAAAACCCCATTCTGGGCACATTGTGAGCCAAGCTGATCTCTGTATACTGTATTTGACTAACTGACCTGCCAGCTGTTTGAATGCCTTGCCATGAATGTAATGTGAGTAACTATGAACATTTATCAGATCCCAATTTATCTTTATTTCTACTTGCAGCCTTTAGTTTAAGATGACCTAAAAAGTGTAAATTTCAGAAACGTCCTCTTAGCTTAACCTTTTATTGACAGCAGAACAGCCGTACGTATTAGAGATTGTCAGAGTAGTACAGACTTTTACTGCAGTAGCTGATGATACGTTTCAAGTATGGATTGGAAAAAAATGTACAAATGTTAATAATGTCACTTTCAACGACAACAGCAGAAAAGCCAGTAAGTATTGAAAATTACAAACTGTTAGATCTAAAAGGAATGCATTTCAAATTAACATAAAAAGCCACAAAATTCATTGAAAATTCCTTACTTCGGGAAGAGAGACCTTACTGCTGGCTAAGTATGTGTGGTATTACCTTCATTTTGTAGAGACACACTGCATTTGTCTGCATGTCTTCACTGATTTGTGCTCCATGTGTGAAGGAGCAGGAGAAGCTGTTGGCCCAAAAAAAAGTACCAGTGCTACAGAGTCAGCTGGAGGAATACAAGAGTGCCCTCTGCCAGCTGCAGGCCCAGAAACAGAGACTACAGACTGAGGTGGGTCACCATGACAACAGGAGGTTTCGCCTTAATTACATCATGTTTTTTCTTTTTTCTTTTATTTCCTTTGCTCTTTTTTTTTATTGCCAAGCTGATATTTATAGAAGCACACAAAAGGATTTCTCAAAGGAGCCAAGAGTGTTTTTATTAGAGGAAAACTATATTCCACAAAGACCAGTCCAAACTCCCAGTGGCTGCTGTAACTAAGCTCACTTTTAGAGTTAACTGATGATTCATTTGGTCTAATTCTGCAAACATTATTCAGTTGCAAAATACACATCTGAAAGACTACAATATCACACTGCTCATTATTTGATTTTTCTCAGACCAAAATTCCAAAATCAGAATTTATTCTGATATCTTTGCACATTTGAAAAGCTGCATTTTGTGTGCTTTTGTGCTGCGTATGTATTTCCTTGTCTAATTAATCAATCCTTTCCATTCTAATGCATAGAGTGGGCTGTTATACAATTTATTTACAATAGTTTGCATTTTTCAGTATATATATATATATCAATCCACAGTTCTATAAATTGTGTTTCAGTCTTTTTTTTTCTACACTTGGATCTGTAAGATATCCATATCAGTGGACATCCTTAGATATACATACAACTCCCGCTCTAAGTGCAAAATCCTGGACTGAGAAATAAGGATCCTTTAAAGCTATTCTAGTAAAATTCAAAAGTTGAAACACGAAGCTTGAAATGGAGGTTACAGGTTCCCTTTAAATAGGTTTTCACCTAACAGCGTCATTATGTCACAGCAAAAGATGCCGCAAATGTGCCAGTAGGTGTCAGCAACGGCCCTGCTATGGAAGATTAATAAGCTAAAAGGTAGAGTTTTGTCAAAGTAGTGTGTCCTTTCATGAAAGAGAAACACAGCAGTGCTTTATTTCAATAGCACAGATAACTCAAAAATAAATATATTGTCTGCACTGATTTCAAAGCACGTTCTTTCATCTGGCTGCGTTGCTTTTGATATAAAACCTCTGCTATATGCACAAATAACAATCTTCAGTCAGCTTTCGTTATGCACTTTACATACCTGTCTATTTGATCCTGCAGGTATAATAAAGATGCATATAGTGGCATTTAGTTCATTCTCAATATTTCTTAGACACATTGCATTACCGCTAATAACGTGAATTTCTCCTTGAAATCACCCTTGTCTATTCTTCTCTGCCTCTTTCTATTCTATCAGAGTACAATGTTGGAGCAAGCCATCAAAAACACCCAGGAGAGCTATGACGATGAGATCCAAATGTACAATGAGAAAATCGAATCTCTGCGGAAAGAGATTGAGGAAACTGAGAGGTCCTTGGAGAAGTACACCAACGAATGTCGCCACCTGGCAATGTATCAGACATCCCTTGAGAATGAGCTGGAGAGGTACAAGAGGATCATTGAGAATGAAGATAACAGGTAAGCTAACACCACTTTGCTTCTATTACACCTAAAGACACACTCGCACACACCTGAATGAGAACATTAGTTGCTCACTTCACTGAGTGATCACTAACAGGAATGTCACATACTGCTGGCGCCCAGTAAATCTGATACAGAGCAATAAATTCATTTAAACGAACAAATTATCACATGGCTAAAAAGGTTTAATCACACAGTCAGCGTGAGCATAGTCTTGCAGCAGCTAAAATAAATGTAATTTAAAAATAATAATAATAAATTTTAAAAAATAAATTAATTTTCTGAGATCAGCATAGATTCAGGCAGTGCACACTTCTGTAAATATGATCTCTCTTAGGACCCTACAATAATAGAGAGAAACAATCAGAGAGCCCTCTATGAGAAAGCCTTTGGCAATGGAGCTGTTTTTATTAACAGGCTGAGAAGTGATGGGAAAAAGAAAAGAAAAAATAGAACACATTCAAAACAAGACAAATTTGATGTACCTCTTGCAAAACATCCTTTTAATTGTGTGTAAAAACTTCAAAATGTAAAACATTAATACTGTCATGGGTAATTTGTAATTGGACAAGTATTTTTATGTATCACCTTTGTGGCTTTTTTGACACTTAAAGCCAAAACTGCCAGCATAACTTCCAGGGTCACTTTCTTGAAAGACCTTTGGTCACTTGGCCTAAGATAAGATAAGATAGATAAGATAAGATAACTCTTTATTGTCATTGCACAGTCATACATAGTACAGTAGTACAATGAAATTGGAAAAACTGTCCTACGTCGGCACTACATATAACACAACACGACACGATATGACACATCACAACGTAACAAACAACACAACACAGTATATTAACTTAGTATAAAAAAGAAGAATAAGTGTATGTGTATTGCACACTGTTATTATTGCACATTAATTATTATTGCACCTTGTTATAAATATAAATATTATTGTTATCGTTTTAAACATTGTTACCTCCCCCTAAAAAGTCCAGGGAGGTATCCAGTCAGGTCAGCTATTTACATTGATCAGGGCTATTGCCCTGTTGTAAAAGCTGTCCTTGAGTCTATTTGTTCGGGACCTCAGCAGCCTGAACCTCCTGCCAGACGGCAGCAGCTTAAACACCCGGTGTCCTGGGTGTGTGCAGTCCCGTAGGATGCTGCGTGCCCTCTTGAGACAGCGAGTGCTGTACAGGTCCTTCAGGGAGGGAAGAGGATGTCCAATGATTTTTTGGGCCATGTTGATGACCCTCTGGAGTGCCTTTCTGTGTGCTGTGGTGCAGCTGGAGAACCACACACCGATGCAATATGTCAGCACACTTTCAATGGAGCAGCGGTAGAAGACGGTCAGCAGCTCCTTCTTCAGGTCCATTTTTCTGAGGATTCTCAGAAAGTGGAGACGCTGTTGGGCCTTCTTTAAGACCGCAGAAGTGTTAGAGCTCCATTGGAGGTCTGTGTCTATGTGCACACCCAGAAACTTGAAACTGGAGACCCTTTCCACGCACTCCCCGTTGATGCTGACAGGCTGCAGCTCGGACTTTCTCCTTCTGAAGTCAACTACCAGTTCTTTTGTTTTGGTGGTATTGAGGTCCAGGTTGTTGTCTGCACACCAATCTGACAGCCTCTGAACTTCAGCTCTGTATGCAGTCTCATCTCCCCCTGAGATGAGCCCCACCACAGTGGTATCATCTGCAAACTTGATGACTGGGTGGGAACTAACACAGTCATGTGTGTACAGAGTGTACAGTAGGGGACTCAGTACACAGCCTTGTGGAGAGCCGGTGTTGAGGCTGAGGGCTGAGGAAAGATGAGGCCCCACTCTAACTCTCTGTACACGGTCTGAGAGGAAGTCTCTGATCCAGCGGCAGGTGGTGGAAGGAAGTCCAATTTCCAGCAGTTTATCTATTAGTCTGTCCGGGAGTATCGTATTGAAAGCAGAGCTCAAGTCAACAAAGAGATGGTGGTGTGGAGCGTTGTAGCAATGGCATCTTCAGTTGATCTGTTAGCTCTGTATGCAAACTGGAGCGGGTCGAGTGTGGGTGGCAGGCAGGACATGATGTGACGTCGGACCAGTTTCTCAAAGCACTTCATTATAACAGGTGTTAGAGCAACTGGTCGGTAGTCGTTGAGGCTGCTAATGTTAGTACGCTTTGGCAGTGGGACAATTGTGGCTGACTTTAGGCACGGCGGGATGCAGGACTGGGACAGTGAAGTGTTGAAGATCTTAGTGAAGACCCCAGCCAGCTGGTCTGCACACTCTTTTAGGACCTTTGCGGTTACCCCATCTGGTCCGGTGGCCTTCCTGGGGTTCACTGCCCTCAGTGTGCGCCTCACCTCATATTCCTGCACTATGAGGCTTGGGCTGCTGCTGTCCGATGTTTTTGCTGCTGCTGCCTCTGGTCCCTTCACCTCAAAGCGTGCGAAGAAGTGGTTCAGCTCCTCTGCAAGCTCCGCGTTACCCTCAGTCAACGTGGTATTGCCAGGTTTGTAGTTGGTTAAGTGCTGAACTCCCTGCCATACCTGTCGTGAGTTGTTGGTGGTGAAGTGGTCTTCGATCCTTCTCTTGTACGCTGCCTTGGCCTCTCTGATGCCTCTTTTCAACTGAGATCTGGCTGCACTGTACTGCATACCATCACCGGATCTAAAAGCGGCGTCACGTTGCTTCAGCAGGACCTGGACCTCTTTAGTCATCCAGGGTTTCTGGTTGGAATACACCCGGAGACGTTTGTCCACAGTGACACTGTTGACACAGAAGTTAATATATGAGAGCACTGATGTTGTGTGCTCTTCAAGGTCCCGATGTTCGAACACGCTCCAGTCCGTGTTTTCAAAACAGTCCTGCAGCTGATGTGATGCACCTTCTGGCCAGGTTTTCACAGTTTTTGTGACTGGGGGGGCTCTTCTCCTAATGGGAGTGTATGCAGGGATCAACAGCATGGACATGTGGTCTGACAAACCTAGATGTGGTAGAGGGGTTGCTCTGTAGCCTTTTTGGATGTTGCTGTAGGCTTTATCCAATGTGTTTTTCCCCCTCGTTGCACATTTAATATGCTGTTCAAATCTGGGGAACACTGACCTTAAATCAGCATGGTTGAAGTCCCCAGCTATAATGTGCACTGCGTTTGGATGGGAGTTCTGCTGGTTGCTAAGGCGTCGAAGGAGGTTAGATTTGCTCCTTGTGACACTCAGTAGGTTTATTTTCTCTGCACAATCCACCAACAGATGGCACCGTGTGACAACAAATGTGTCCTTCCTTACCAGCTCAAGGCTTTTTGTTTTCATGTAAGATTGCCTATATTTAGGTCATTTTATGTGTTATGTGTTATTTCATACTTTGAATCATATGAATGATCAGGTTCCTCTGCACAGGAAAACTGTTCAGAACATCACTGTGTAACAATTTACTGCTCCCTTTCCTGTAGGTTGAATTCAGCAATAATTGGCACTCCCATTACCCTGCTTACCCCTAATTACCGCTACACTCCCAGATCTACTGCATCAAGCAGAGGGAGAGGTAAGATCACCAAGAACACAAAACAGATAACAGCTAGTTTCAGTCGCAGTCGTTATAGTTGAGACACCAACATGTGTCCTTAAAGATTATGTCTAACAAAAGCAATGTCCTTATAATATTTAGAATGTACAAAGATTTAATAGTGCTGGTGTATACATTTTTTTAATTTTATTTATTTATAGCTAGTTGACCTAAACGTCATTTGCGTCTAGATATCACACAGGCTATTCAGGATATCACCAGTATCAAGCCACGACAGAAGATAATGGTTAAGAAGGGCCTGAAGAAGAAGGATCTGACCCCAAAAGATGTGATGGATAGTGGCCAGGAGGAAGAAAACAGAGCCAGTGGAGAGGGTCCAAATGAAGAAACGAAGGGGGTCAAGTCTGAGGAGGTGCAAGAGGAGGGGGTGAAGAGAGAAGAGCAGAGACCTGCTTTCAGTGGAGTGTCTCCACAGGATGTTCCAGATGGAGCTCAGATTAGCAAAGCCTTTGACACTCTCTGTAACATTGTCAGAGAAAGAATGAGGAAATACAAGAAGCCTGAACCAATCGCTGATTTCTACACCAAGGGTCGTTATGTGCTTGTCACCGGTGACGGAAGCTACCTAGATCCCTGCTTCTACACCTCCACACCATCAGCTGGCCACATCTTTGTTACTATCAGAGATGGAATGATGGCTCCCTATGAACCTTATGGGCGTGACACACCATCCCCTCCACCTCCTCAACCCATGATAGATCCTAGGCCTCTCAGTCCAACCGTGCCCACCTCTGGAGGAGAAGGAAAGGAGGATAAAAAGGGTGGAATACAAAAGGATAATGGAGAAAAAGGTAAAAACAACAATAGAGAGCCTCAACCTCACTCAAAGGAGCCAAGACCAGTATCTCCACCCTCTGGCCCAAGCTCTGGCCCCAAAGATCCCACCCCAGGTGCTAAACATCCCAAGAAAACTAGGGATGACAACGGCCCAAGCGGGCCCACTCCAAAGCCTGCACCTCGTGGTGCCAGCACCAGCTCCAGTTCAAGTTCCAGCACTAGCACCAGCACCAGCTCGACTAGCTTTACTCCAGATGCCATGACTTACGAGAAGGTGGAGGTTGTGGAGTCTGTGGAAAAGTTCTCCAATGGCCGCAAGATGAAAGGTTATGAGGAAACTTCCGTGGTGGTGGAGACCATGATTGAGAAGTCCAGCAAGAAGAAACACTGAAACCATGTCACCTGACATAAAGGGTCAGAAAACCAGGACCCTACATGAGACAGGTTCTCTAGCTGGAAGATAATATTGATACACTCGGACTTCATAACCACCACTGTTTCTAAAACTACTGTTTTAACTCTAATGTTCTTGTCTCTTAGGGAGACCATCCACACATAAAGAGCAACTAGACATTCCTGCTTTGATAAACATTGCTCTTCCATTTGCTTGCAGTCTCTGGTCTTGCGTCCAGAATATGTTTTGCTGGTTCCATAAGTACTGCTGTTGTTGTTCGAGATATTCACCCATACTCATGCTGAGTCCTTTACTGTCTGAAAACTTGGAACAATGAAAAAAACAAAGCGCCACCTATAAAAAGAGAGAAAAAACACAAAAAACTGAAAACAAAAAGCTGGGCCACCCTTTTTGAACTATGTCTTAGAACTCTGACCTTCCCCTTTTTAGCTCAATTGTTCAATTGGATGCCACTGCCTGCCCTCAGCACAATTTTGCTGTGTATTAATTTGCTTTGATATATTTAATAATAAAAAAGACCCAAACATCAATTGATACATTGTTGTGTTTGCCTTCACATAACCAACATGTAGCAAGCACCTTATACGTTCTATTAATATATGATAAAAGTCTTTTTTACTGGACATTGTAGGTGCCTTTGAACATTTACAAATGGCTTAGAAGGTCTCACTGCAAAGGCTGCAGCAAAAAGAATAATAGGATTTTTTTAATGTGACCTTACCTTGTTCATAATGTAAGACAATTGTAGGAGACAAATATGATACAGAGTATGTAAAACACTTCAGAGAAGATTTCTAAGACGTATTTGAACAGATTAGTCTGAAATCTCACTTTATAAAAATGTATATATTACTTGGATTACTGCTATTAATTGTGCTAACTTATTTGAGTAAGATTGAATAATGGCTGAGATAATTAAAAGTCTCCATGCTAGTAATGGTCTTTTTCCACATTCTCTCCTCATACATGAACACTGATTTAAATTTCTGCCCAACAGAGGAAGTGGAAGTAAGCTGTAAAAGCAATTTACTGACATTAGATTTTAAGAGCAACAATTGCTTACTTACATACCGAACTGCACACTGAAATTAGCACAGGCATTAGCATTCATTTTGGATTATGAGGCAGCCTGATGAATGCATATCTGATATTCACATTGCTTTTAGTTCGGGTTGCATCTGGGTAGCTAGTTCAGACAATTGCTAACTTTCTGCTCTTTGCTGCTGCTCGTTTTTCATCCTGAAAGAGTTTGTTTTGTAGGAAAGTAAGTGTTTTAGCTCTCTTTAGACGATCCTTATTTACATCCTAAAACATATGTCCAGAAAACACTTTATTTACTGAGTGAAGCCTCTTTGTTTTAAATATTTACAGTCAATAGGCTGTAAATAATTTATATGACAGTGATTTATTGGTGCTACATTTTGCTTCTATAAATAAAGGAAGTGTCTATAGTACCTAGGCAAGGAGCCTTTTAGAGGGGTTATTCTGTTTATTGAACAGCACAATACAGAATGAAAGAAGCCTGGGAAAGATTAGACGATTTCACTTGTTGATGTGTTTTACAGTAGGGTGACTGCTATCCCACGGTGATCCTGCCTGTGCTCCAGTTTTAGTGGAGCACAGGCAGCATCATGTAACCGAGAATGGCTGGTTTTCTACATGCATTCACTGTATTTCAAATCACTCAAGTGCTTTAATAAACAGCTGAATAGATTTATTATAGTCCATCAAAGATTATGAAATATGAACTGATGACTACAGGCTGCAAAATGAATTACACATTCTTTCCATGTTTATATAAACAGTGCATGTCACAAAAATATAAACAGAAAGAAATAGCACTGCTCTGTTTGCAAGATATTAAACTTTAAGTAGAATGGCACAGAAAATCATTTACAGTCACAAACTGTACAACATTTGGCAGAAGAGAGGTGTAGGGCAGTTAAAGCAAGAGCATGAAAGAGTGGCTTGTGTTTGCTTTATGTACAGTTCTGTAGAGTGTAAAAACCCAAGTGATATAGTTTGTTTTCTCTCTATAGAATAGATTATTGAAGGTTACACTTTTATCATGACTGGATTACAAGAAACATTCATCGAAGGGGCTAATTTTAACATCTGATAACAAAAATCAGAGACAGGAGAGGAACGGAGGTAGACCAAAGGGAGGATAACAAGGGACTTAGGAGAACTTAAGAGATGCAGTGAAATTTTAGAGAAGGACAGAGCGAGACTGCAGAAGGAAGATAGGTGATAGGTGAGCTGGCAACATGCAGATGGGATTCTAGTTGTTTTTACTGAGCAAACTCTTCAGACTTCTCTCTACAGCCTCATCCAGCTCCTCCTCCAGCTCCTCCTTTTTGGACATGGCCAGTTTGGACTGATAATCACGTACTATCTGGTCTATATAAGGGGCACTTTGTGTTCCGTGCAGCATGAGAGTCCACTCCTTCAGGACCCCTCGCTGTGGCTCGTCACCCTGAAAGCCCACCTCAAGGACCCAGGTCCCACGGGGGTCCTCTCCCCAGGTATGCGTGGTCATGAAGGGCCACTTGTCAAAGCCCACCTTGGAGTCATCATCACGGGGCCTTCGGCTCAACAGTATGGATTTTGTGCCCATTGGTGAGGTCATGTTGATGTTGAGGTCACCACGGCGGCTGGCATTGACAGTGACTACAGTCTGAACATGCTCCAGGTAGCGGACAAAGTTGTCCTTTCCCTGACAGGCTTCAGTGGTTATGGCCAGCACCAGCTTGTTACCAGACTGGATTTTACTGGGGAAGAAGAATCAGATTGGAGAAATGAAAACTACATGTTAGAGAAACATAGCAAAGTAACATAACAGCTATGAAAGAGAATGATGAAACAAGACCATGTAGTATGTGTAGTAAGTATTATATGGCCCTGGACAATGGCACTGGGAATCCCTGAATGTAATCGTGAGAGAACAGGTGAAAGAACCGTTACCTTTTACCTGCTCTTATTTTAATGTTCCAGTAAATACAGCACCTGACCTATTTTTTCAATAGAACCAGCCAACCCTGGCAAAAAAAGGAAGCGCCTTTTTTTCTTGTTCCCTCATTGCACAAAAGCATTCATGACTGTCATGTCTGATTAATTTACTCTGTACTTTTTTTGTTGCAGTGAGAATAATATGCTCTTTGGTCAACACTAAAAGACCACATACATGATATTCTAGAAGTAACCAGTTTGCAATGAGTCTAAAGCTTGTTTTCCAAAATTTAGAGCACAGATGTCATAATTTCTTCTTACTCAGTAATTTCACAGGTGTTCCCTATTTGCTAAATTGACTGGTAGTTGCATAGCACCTTTTTACTACAAGTCTCACACAGTGCTTTTATTCTAATAGACGTCTATTATTGCATATGATCAAAATTTCTACTGATTTCTAGGCTCATCATGAGATTTGCTGTTTGCTATGATAGCTGGTTTCTCAAGTGTTGTCGCTTTTTGGTTGGTAAGACATACTTTTATAATTCCCTGGGTGATGGGAAGAAAGAGTGGGAACACAGCAGGGTAGGGGTGGTGGCCAAAGGCTGTGAAGAGGCTTAATAACATTATTAGAGGCTAAGGCCACATCACAGCAGTGGGAAATGGGCCTGGTTTAGGGGGTGAAGAGAGGGAAGCAGAGAAGAAACACAGAAACTGAGAGAGAGAGACGCATGGAACAGCATTCAGTTTGAAAAATGATTAATAGGGCGCTATGCAGAGCACAGCGAGGTGAGTGCAGTGGTGAGCTGATTAACTAAATTGCTATTCCCAGAAAAACAGAACAGCTCGTAGCGCAGTACTGCACAACAAGTTACACCCTGTGATAAGAAATTTGACATAGCCAAATATAAGAGCTTTGTTTTTTCTCCATCAACATTAGAAGTGTTATATGTAAAAAGCCCATACTGTAAAGAAGAAACACTTCTTTAAAAACATGTAGTTAATGTCTGGATGTACTACAACAGCTTTTCTTGGCATCTTCATTTTTAAAAGCATTATTCTTGGGGAGTTAACTCGTGATTTATTTTTTTATTACAGCGTGTGCATATGAACCTAAAAAGGGGATCTTGTATGCAGCAGCTGCATTGTGCCTATCAGTTAACATGCAAGAATAATTACAGCAGTCGGCCGTGGAGCAGGGACAGAGATGCCTCTGAAGGGCAGGACCAGTGGAGATTAAAAACAAACCTGCCACACAGCGTGGCACTGTGTGCCAGCTCCACTGATAATGAGAAGTTCTCCTCCAGCAAAGTAAGCTGCAGCGAGCCCGAGCAGCTATCAGATCAGTGTTGAGAGTGTGTTTGCTAGAATGGCGATGTTAGTGTTTATTGCTTTTCTCCGCTGATACAATATCATCAGAGGTGGGCTTGTTGTAATTATAGCTCTACCACAATAGAGGCAGCAAAAACCCTGCAGTGCTGCTTTGGAAACAGTGAACTGATGAAAAATATGGCACAGCCAGTATAGCTTTCAATACGCCACTCAAAAGAAGAGAGAGGTTTCTTTTGGAGCTTCTTACCTATGAACATCACCCGCTACTCATTTTTCCCTGAGATATGAAAACCTTTTTCATCTCTGTGTAAAAAATAGGTTATTTTTTGTTTGGGGGTTTTGTTTTGTTTTTTGCACTGGAAGCTTAAATATCCAGATAATAATGGCAGTGTAAAGTCACCAGCACTCTGTATAAGAGAGCAGGTTCTTTCCACCATTTGCATGTGGTCTCTCCAGGGATGCAATAAAAGCTGTACCATGCTCTTTTTTTTTTATCTGTCACTGAACTCAGGGGAGGGACACACAGACACACAGACACACACAAGCACACAAAGGAACATTTTCACATCATGTTGTCGTGACTGAATCGTCTGTGAAGCTCTGATTAGAGACCGAAATAAGGTACTGTGGGTGTTGATGGTGGAAGAAAATACAAAGACGGACTGCATTCACTCAGCTTTTTATCTTCACCCACACACTGACACTTTCACAATACATGTTAAAGCATTACTTTAGGTCACACACATCTACACAAATGTACACCTCCGCCAGGATTGATGGCATTTCCAGGGAACTCCAAGCCTACTTGTGTTGCTCTAATTAGAGCAAATAAGAGGGATGGAGGAAACCACCAGGCATCGCACACTTAAGCTCAAAGCCTTACGATATGACAGATGAATGGATACCAGAACCCTTGTGACTGGTGCAGTGGTGGGGACAGGGGAATCAGAGGAAGGAATTAAGACAGAGATGGAGATTGGAAGCACAGTGAAGTGAAAGCAAGGCTGTAGATGGACAAAATACAGGGAAAGGTAATGTACTAATGTAGTGAGGATAAGACGAGAGGGAGGACGCATTAACTACAGCTGCATCTGTGAAATATAAGGGCAGAGACTGAAGCTGCCAGAGCTCGAACTGATGTAGTTAACATTATTTCATGTGAGAAATGCATCATGCTTAGAATGATATAGTCATTTTAAAGGAATCCCATCCAAAAAACTATATTGCCTCCTTCCCGCCAACTCCTGATGTAGCCACAACTTGATTACGCACTCAGACATATGACTCATAAAGGTTACTTGTAACAGGCATGCAGTTTTAAGCATGTTACATATTCCCTTCTGTGCTTTAGTAATTCTGTTGCTAAAGATGCTCCCCAGACATTTTGTAGACATAGATTTCTTGTGAGTGCACACTGGGAAACAACAATAGTAATGGTAACATTAGCAAATTAAAGGAAAACCAACAAAATTTTAAAGGTCTCGTGGAATCTCCTGGAGACAAGGACCAAAGCAGTTGTTTTAATGGTGGTGGAGTAGAACGTTACCTTAGACATCAGGTTAAAATCTCGCTTAGGTTGTGATATAGTTCACTGTGTACTTCATATTATTGCCATACTCAAACATTCAGTGACTGCTTGTATCCTATGGTTTGGAGTATTGACATCCTGGAAGAGACCACTCCCAGCAGAACAGAGGTGTTCCATCATAGGATAAATATAATTATCATCCATAGCAACTTTGTATTGATTTGTAGGAAAGCTTCGCACATATGACACATCTGGACCCAAACCATGCCAGCAGTTCCCCTACCCCTCACCCTCACGGCTTTAGAGAACCACCATATCACCTTTCTCCGTAGGCGATTGCAGGCTTTTCCTTTATTTTGTCCCCTATCTGTAGTTGTATTGACACAAAATCCTTCTGGTAAGTGCAGACTTCATGATGTGCACTCAGTCACTTCCCTTTAACAGATAAATTAGTCATCTGGTAAACTGAGCACATACGTTATTCTTCGCGATGAAGGTCAAACATCCCAGGGAAGTAAAATTAGCAAAACTGTCACTATCAATCAAAACAAGACAACACAAGACAAAATGCTCAAATCTATATGACCACTTTAGATGTTTAATTTAAGATGAAATTTAGAAATGTAATTCCTCCTCTACCAGGGTATTCAATGTTGATCTTTTAGAGGTTCAAGACCAGCAGAGACTGATGACCCAATCCAAACATTACAGCATCATGAAGTAGACACTCCCTTTGCAATGTTTTATTGAATTGGGCCATACTGGGATTACCCAGTAATTATTTGAGTGTGTCTTTTGCACTCAGCAGGGTTTCACTTTTAAACTTTTGGGTAAAAAAGCAGTTTGAGATCGTGGACTATACAGCGTACATATGTAATATGCAGCATTTGGGGCACAAGAAAATGCAGAATAAGTAGAAATGTGACTCACTGGACTTCCTGAATGGATCCAGCTACACAATGAAAACGCTCAGGCACAGTTTTCCATTCCTTTGCCATTTTCACCATGCCACCAGCATCCAGCACGCCATAGCCGAAAAGGTGATTGAACTCGAGTCCCACGCCATTCCTTCGCCACTGGTGAACTTCGTCATGGAGCTGGTTTCTCTTAGAAGTTAGGACTGACAGGTGCTGCATGTCTCTCCATGTCAGGTTAGGGCTGTGGATTGACAGTCATGAGTGCACATATAGGCAAGGGGGGAAAAAAAGAGTGACAGAGAAGAGACAGCATTGTAGGTTAGCTGTGGTAGGGCTAACTAGAAAAACACGGAAAGCTTAGTTACAAGTAGTAAAAGCAAAAGAAAACAAATGTTACATTTGTAAACATTTCTGATTCGTGGGTTTGCTAAAATTAATTCAATTATCTAAAACATCATAGAGTCTATGCTTGGAGGCAGAAGGTTGCTTTTGTCTGTGTCTCCCTCCATTATATTGGCTGTGTGTAGTGACAGCTTTGTTCTGGCTGACTCACTGACTCCTGCTGCTGCACGATTCAAGTGTGTTTGGGCAGTAAAAAGGCTCGTGGGTTATTTGCTGCCGGACAGGGTGAGCATCCGCTCCTCCCAACAGCAACATCATTATTGTGTGTGCAAAGCAAACACCATTTCTTTACTCAACTTCACTATCTGGTGTTAGTTAAAGGCAAGAGAATCTTGTCACCCTTTAACGTGAGAAATGAAGCATCTGAGAAAAGGAAACGTCTCCCCTCGAGGATTATAGAAGCTGTAATTCTCCAGGTTTCATAATAATGTGTGGGTGGGTTTGCTTAAGTGTAAATGTTTTCAATTACTTTCTGATCCACAAGGATCCTTTTCTTTAGAACTAATGAAACTCATAAAGTGAATTCTATCTTGTAATGGAGTGTAAATGGCATGATTGACAGATTTAGTATGACACATCAAGAATGGAATCCATAGATTGCAAAGATTAGCCTCCAGACAGAAATATTTTCAGCAAGCTAAGATAATAAGTGTTGTTTTATTTGTTTGGTTTTTTTTGGTATCATCTGACATATATGGGAAAGTACTGAGACCTCTTAAAAGAAAATGAACTGAATTTCTTTTAGCCTTGCACTAAGGTATAAAGAGCATTGATCCAGGGTTATTTGTGCCGTTGGTACAAACATACATTGAGTCTGTGCTCTGTGGGCGTTAGAGTGAGTGCAGTTTTTCCTTTTCACAGTTGTGATAAATAAGCAACTCTGTGAAAAGTGGAGAGATTATTTGTGCTCTCAAGGAGTTTAGATGCACACAGACAGAGGACGTTAAAGCCATTACTTCAGAAATACACAAAAGCTCGAGGTTGTACTTAAAAACAAACTGAAGATTGTCCAGATCTAATGGTTAAAATTATACCTTGTGATTATCACTTTCTCCAGCAGAGTGAAGTTGAATAAGGAAACCTAATTATGTTTTTATACAGACAGTCTGTCTAAATCAATAATCGCAATTATTATAGCACTTTGAAAGGACCAGTAGAGTACATACTTAGCCTCAAGAGCCAGAGCAAAGACACCAGCTGCCTCTGGCGCTGCTGCTGAGGTTCCCGAGTGACGCAGTGTGCAGTTCCCGTACAGATCTGTAGTAGCCTAAAATAATCACAAAAAGGCAACTTTATACGTAGAATCAATCAACATTTTTTATTGTTTAAATTTGTTTTTAGAAGGCACTCTTCAAGTACAAGTGAAAAAATTATATATATCAAAGTAATTTTAATCTTTATTTTGTGTAGTTGATTTTGCCATTGTTGCAAATATGCAAAAAGATGTAACGTTATAATCAAAATTTCATTATAGTAAGTCAGTAATATGTTATAACAATTGTTGTATTAAATCAGATAACTCAATATGCATAAAGAAAATCCAATATTTCTTCATATACGGTACAGAATTTCTTTAAAGGACTTTGTGAAATACAAATAAATGTTGTGGACACGGGGAACAAGGACAAAAAAATTGTATGAAATAACAGTGATTTTGTCTGAAATAGACACAGTTGTGCATGTGCTTAGCAAGACGTCTGAAAGCCACAACTCCAGACCTGTTACTGAGCCATTACGAAATTTAAAAAGCAAACGTCAAGCCAAAAATGGGAAAAATTACAACGGCTGGTCTCCTCGGTTCCCACTTACAGAGTGACACGTGATGCAAGCCATGGGCAAACATGCTGTTGTCCTATTTGGAACCATATTGCTCGCATCAAATTAAAAACAAGCACAAAGTTTTAAAAGAATATATACATTCATGCATTCAATTTTTTGCACTTGACATGTTGTATTTATACTATTTTCAATGAAATCCTTTATTTAACGTGTTTTCATTGTCTTTGCATATATTATAATTATGTTAGTGAGAGTGCACAAGATACAAAACAACCTTTTTATTATGTTTCTGCACAAATATGAAAAGACATAGAGAGATGTGCATGACCAGGGTGCTTTGGCTGAATAGCTGTGCACACACATTGAGAAAATGTTTATATCTCTGGATAAACAGTGATTTCAATTTTAATTTGTGCTTAATTAGAAATGATAACAGACTGACATTAATTAGAGGGGAAACCCTTGGGAAGATCCATGACTTTGTCAACAGCCAAAGGTGATTTGCATAATCGCTTATGCTGCCTTTGCATGCTTCATTCACAAGCATGTTATATAGGATGTTGATCAATTTATGTGCATACGAAGACAGAAGAGCAATTATTATTATATATTATTATCCTGGGATTATCCTAAAACAACCCAAGATGTCATGTATTTGTTCTTCACGTAAATGTGCAGATAGGCTTGAGCCAGCTGTACTTACACACACTCACACAAACACACAGACATCCATTATGCAATTAAATGCTGGGCTGTACGTCACAATGAGGAGCAATTCTTCCATCAGAAACTGACAGCTTCATAAGTTACATTCATAGTATCTTCTGACTGCAGGGCGAATTGAAAAGCTATTTACAGTTCCATCTATGAATCAGAAGAGCCATCGTTTAAAGGCATTTAACATCACAAACAAGCCTTGAGTCATCTTTGAATGGAAAAAGATCAGGGACCCTGAACTATCAAAACATTTGATAGACATTACGGCAAACATTTGAGGTTGTTTCTTCTTTCAGAACTGTGTTGCACACTGAGATCAAAGAAAACACAAGCACACTCACCACTCCAGCCTCTGGGTTCCTCTTCCGTCCATTACTGAATGTAGATGCCAGGGTGGATGAGCAGCTCTCGTCATACAGAGCAGTGCGCCCATCGTTGATGGCAGAGTTGATGGAGATTGTCCACATACTTGAGGCATAACCATCGCAGTTACAGTCATCATAGCTACCACCATCTCCTGAGGCCCAGACATAGATGCTGCCTTTCCCTCCGCGCCCCTAAAACAACATTATCATCATGATCCCAGTGAAATGAAAGTGTGTCACAGTTCTTGTCTTTTTCGCTGGAATTCATTTGGGTGAAATGAAAATTGGAAATCTGAGAGTTTATGATGCATATCAATGCGCTTAGAACTTTAAATGATTGAATAACAGGACTCCTGTGTATATTTCTCAATTACTCACTGACAACAGGCCAGTCAGACCTCCCTTGTCACAGGTGGTGGTTTCCTATTTGGAATCATTTCTTTTAGTCACTTCGGGCATGCTCTTTAGAAGAAACTGCTTAATCACCCACTGCCCACTGAAAGCTGGCAAAACTCTGCTGTCTTTTGGCAGGTGTTTTTTTTTTAATTTGTTTAATTATTTGTCTTCTTTATTATTTCGTGAAGTAGAAAGAAGGATCTGGGGAAAACTGGCAGGGAGTCAATGAACAATCTTACATTATTAAAGGATCGACACAGAGGATAGCATTTAAGCAAAACACATAAACTCCACTGGCCCACGCTGTCCAGCCCACTGGTATTAAAATAAATTGATTTCTAGAGCTAAATAAATTTTATTGTGATATTCTGTGCCTGTAAGCATGCAAAGCAGGCAGATCTCATCAGAAGGTCGTAATATTAAAAAAGACACAATGCTATTGATGAAAAACTTTGTGATTGCACAAATGATAGCAACAAGAAAAAAGAAAGCACTCAAAAGAATTCAGTGAAATTTCTATTGTGTACCAGAACTGGCAACTCACACAGGCACACAAGCCTGTTTTGTCCTGTCTCTTATTTTTCCATTACAGCATGTAAATTGGCATTGCTACAGTCGAGGAAGGTAAAATGACAGCATTTTTTTTGTCTTTTTTTCTACACCTCATTCTGCAAATTTAAACACAGTAAAATGACATCTTTGTTACCGATAGAGTGCCTTGAAACATGAAACAACTGACTGTGGCTCCACGCAGAGAGCATCCTCCTCACCAAATGCTGCACCTGTTCTACAAAAGGCCGACCATTTCCCCACAGAACAAAGGATCAAGTGGAGGAGGAGTGCCATGTCCTACCTTTCATGATGCTTATTTATCTCTTTTTATTTGAAATGCAAAAAGAGGTTTGAGTGTTGTTGAGCACACCTATGTGCTTTAGGCCTTCTGCAATCTGTCTCCTGCACTATCCAAACAAAGTGCTTTCATTTGGAACAGCACCCAGTGTATTTAATTCCATTAAAGCCATGCTGCCTTATTCAGCTGTTAATATGAAATAATGTGCTTCTTAATTTTAAATGTTTCCCTTTGTGCACAATGCACATCATGTTCGGCCTACACAATAGCTTACATAAGTGATCATTAGAATCTAAGTGGCAGATCGCAGAGTGGCTGCTTGATTAGTTGTGTTTACATGATCAGACATTACAGTGAGCTTTGCTCCCGCTCACCTACCCTGCCTACGACAGGGTCATTTCAGACCAACCCACACCTGGCTACATGATGATTAATCAGGCAAGCAACTGGCAGTGGCACTACTAGCATGACAGCTGTGTGAGTGTTTGTGTGTGTGTTTGGTCCAGACACTGCTGATGTTGTCTGGCCCTAAATTGAAAAATTATTTATTTTCAAGGTCAGAGTAATGGTTAGTAGTAGATGTTAGGTTAGAGTAAGTCTCTAGGAAGTGAATATGGAGTGTGTTCATGCATGCTCAGTCATCCAGTAAGGAAATCCCAGAAAGGTGATTATGTTTAACTGGAGAAAGGCATCCTGGACAGGGAGGAATGCTGGTTTGAGTCAAGGAGGGAAGACCATCCCTTTAGGGGGCCGAAGGGTTCATCTTTCACCATCTTCCAATGCTTTGATTGCAGCCATTCCCCAACTTTGTGTGAATGGTACTCATGGCCACTGATCAATGGTCGTTGACAGTTTGTATATTAATAATCAGGAAACTGACCACACGGCCCATTGTTAGTCAGTGGTCTTAGTTTCAGTCACTATGCAAATGTGCTGTTCATAAGGGTTGGAGAAATCTGCAGTCAGCTGAGACTGAAGAAGTCACTTGGATGAGTGAAAAAATCTACACTGATCTACACTGGCTGTAGTTCAGCATCAGTGTACTGTAGAGCGCATGGTACCCTGAAGGTATCACCTTTTCATCTTTGCGTTAGTATAGTAGTTACTTGTGCCTCACCATCCGCAAAGAGTAATTTGGCTCATGAGCATCACTCAAGCAAAACATGACAAAGAGTGTGAGGCCTCTATGAGTCTGCATTGTAATCTACATGCTTTAAGCTTTGCTAAAATGCTCATAAGTACAATGCTGTCATATTAAAGTTGAGCGATAGATTGTCCACAGTTGCACTTGTTTAACTACATTTGCCTACATTTGATAACTGGCACAAAACACAAAGTATATTTGAGAGTAATTGGGATTGTTACGTACATGCAAATGCTTTGACTTTGACTAAAACTAGATTAAAAACTAAACGCTAAACATTTTAATTAATGGAAATAAAATAAATATTAAACTTAAAAACAGAAATAAGTGCACTCACAAATCTGAGATAAAACAAAAACAAATCATACAGCATTTTGTTGAACAAGGTGTGTATTGAGTCTTTAGACTACCTACATGATAGTGAGTCAATTAAAGGTAATTAAATATATTTGTATTCTAATGTCTCTTATGAACATGTAAAACATAAGCACCTGACAAATCACCTCATTCTAGAAGAATAGTAATAAAAAAGAAAATGTAATAAAACTAAACACAATAAAAAGAATATGAAATCATACTCTAGAAACTAATTGAAACATTAAATTAAAAACAAAATGAAAAGAAAATCTTATGGTAACCACAACCCATTTACAGTTTTGAACAGGTGACTTTACTCAATTTCTCAAAACCCTACAGCTGGTGTAATAAAAGACCCTGTGTACTTGTTAGTGCCACTTCAAGGGTGAGTAAAACCTTCACAGGGGGCGGCACTAAAAAAATGAAGATTTCATTCAAGAGATTTAAAGATAAATTTCCATCACAGGTTAAAGCTCACAGCACAAGGTGAAGGTGCGCCTTTACCTTGTTCACGCCGTCTGCCATAGCCTGCAATGTGAGCTCTCTGGGTCCATCCACTGTCTTGCCATCATCAGTTGGTCCCCAGCTAGCACTGTAGATGTCAATAATCTGGGGCATGTGACTGATGGATGATGCCTCAATGATGTCAGTCATAAATGGCTGGTCCAGCATTCTGATACCTGAAAGAGTAAAAGTCTGACTCCAGTTTTGTGGTACAAACAGATGCCGTCAAGTTGATACCAAAAAGTAAGTATAAGTTACTAATTTACTTGCTAATTAAAGAAAGCATAGGTTTTGCATATCCATAGTGTGCAAAAAGTATGATGCATTCATGCATGTAAACCCTAAACAATGTTTAAAGCAAATCTTTATGTTAGCTTTGTAGCAGAACATAAATCAAGCTGTCAGTACTGATTTTCTTATTTCTAATTTGTTACTCAAAAAGCGAAAAAATCAAAATCAAAATCAAAATGAAACAAAAACTGGACTCTTGTCCTGTTTTTCAGTTGAATCTAAATCTTCCTACTTCTGTGAGTAGAGAAATACCATTTTAACATGTTTCAGCAATGTAACTCTACTCTTCCATAATGCCCTACAGTATATTTTATAGGTGAAGCATTTAGTATCTCCCTTGCTGAATCACCCTCCCAGCTTTCACCACATCACCATCATCGTGTTTAACATTGCTGTCCCCTCATTGTTATTCCTCTGTTGAAACTGCAAGCTTATTATAACACACACCTGCCACCTTGGAGTTATAGGCGACTCCCACACCACAGATGTTGTTGTTGGCTGCCGCAGAAACCTCTCCAGCACATCTTGTGCCGTGACTTGTGACAGCGGAAAGCAAAGAAAGCGCTTAAAATGATTTGCATTCATTTACATACATTTGAAAATGATATATTGTGGTTTAGGTCTGAGCTAAGCATTCACACATTCATTGTACCCCTTGTCATTGTTGCCTTTGTGTGTGTCTAGAATGAGGATATTGATAACAGCATGGGTAGATTTAGCCATAAATCTATTATAATTAACAGAATGGATCTGCCTGAGGAAAAGCAACATTTCCATCCATTTTCAGAGCATTTATATGAGTCTGAGTACGACTGCACATATCAGCGTTTTGTGTTCGTCATGTGATGCGTGTCTATGTCTCCATCCCGTTACTCCCCACAGGGACACTGCAGTCAACCCTTCTTTCCCAGCATGCTTTGCTACAGACAGGCAGCTATTTATAACAACCAGCCGATTAACCAGCAAGTATTGCCCGGCAGTCAGCAACTGCTTCAGTACCAGACCCAAATACCCACTTCTCTATGTAACAGACACTTGCACATATGTAGATATAGCTGAGCAGATGGAGGTACAGAAGGAGAGATAGAGAAAGAATATAGTTCTCTTTGCTCCTTTGCTCCATATGTGTTGTAGTGGTAGTGGATCCCCTGGTGTGATTGGGAGGCAGATAAGACGTTATCAGACAGAAGGTCACCACCATGAACACTTGTCCCTGAGAGGAGACTAGACTTGTGGTTGTCCGCCTTTATCCACCTTATCTCCTCCAAGTGAGAAGCTAAAAATAGCCATTGTGTTTTCTATTCTCTTGTGTTGGACAACAGCTCTGTTTATACCACACCATTATGTCTTAATGGAACTATGTGGAGAGAAAATCAATAGAAGAGAGCTGCCAGACTCTAGGGAGAGCACACACGTGCACACAAAAACACACTGAGTATGTGTATATAGAAATAGGCAATGTCTGGGCGAGCTTTACCTGTTAAACCAGTCATCTGTGTAGCGCGGAAATGGGAACGGGTCATTGCTGCTGAAGTCATAGCTGGCATCGGCATTCTGAAAGGACCGAATGGATGCATTTACGAAAACAACATAGAGACAGAAAAACAGCAGGAGAGACGACAGGGCAGAGCATTTCACAGTCAAGTGCTGACCTTATCACAGTCTGTTCTGTCATCCTTATGCACCGGTCAGGGGTGATTTTGAATTCTAAGCTTGCTAGTGCGGAAGCTAATCAGGTAAATCTAGCCACCCAACCTGCAGCTCAGGGAAGATTTAGGCATTTTTAGAAATGTTTTCATTCACTTTTTTTTGCCAAAACTACAGCATGAAGCAGCAGTGAAGGCAGGCTACATCTAGTCTGATATTGTTTTTGTTAAAAAACAAAACAAAACAAAAAAAACAATTTCTTTGCACATTCCTTTATATGTTGCATGGAAAATAGAAAATAGGTGAAGTAGTCTTTTGGAGCATTTGCAATCATACATGAAAACAGAATATATAAGACAATAGTCATTATTTGGTCTGACCACCTTTATTTACACAGCTTGAACTCTCTTAGGTTTTCTGGGAATTCTTTAAAGTTGTCTTCAGAAATAACTCTCTGAGTTTCTTGAAGGGCATTCAAAGCTTTTCTTTTTGTGTTGGTTGAGTTTTCCTCCATTGCGTGTCAAGATGATCACACTGCTACAATGCTGAGGTCCAGGCTCTGGGGAGGCCAGTCCATGAATGATAGTGTCCATTATGTGTTTTTCTATCTTTTATGCTTTTATATTTGACCTCATTGCCGTGCTGAACAATGCAGTCATTGCCAATTAGAGTATTTCCAGACATGCTACAGCATGGTGTGTTGGACCAAAATACTTTTCCGTGATCATAATTTCCACAATTGTGAAAAGATTTCCAACACCAGTGCCTGAAATGCCACCTTAAACTATACCAGACCCACCACTATGTTTCACAGATGACTTCAACTCTCACTGTTTTACCTGACCTCTTTCATACATACTGATATTTGAATCAAAGATGGATTTATCATTCAGTTCATACCTGCCAGTTCTTGTGTAATTTGGCATACCTCAACCTGTTTCCCTACCTGAAGAATGACTCAGTCCTTGACAGCCACACTTTTATTGAGATCATTTCTGTTAAGACTTCAGAAAAAAGTCGATGAATCAACTGAAATGACAGATGCATCTCTCAGGTCTTCTGGCAGGTCTTTTGTTTGTTTTCCTATTTTTGAGTACATGACTTTCAAATACTGTTCAACTGTAGTAGTTTTTTAAGCCTAGTACTTCCTCTTTTGTCCTCCGCTTGTCCAGTTTCTTCAATTCTTCTTAAGGACACACTGCACACTATGCCAAGACTTGCCTAGGTTTTCATTTAATAGCTATTTTTTTTCACCTTACTGAAAAAAATATATTTCATGCAAGTCAAACTGTGTTATCTTTGACATTTTTCACAGATTCAGCTAAGAAAATTGGAACAAATTGGTTCTTTGCCAAGTTGTCACCATAGAACAAATGTTATCTAGACAATACTGATTCATCCTTTAAGATATATGCCCTTTTATGTTTGAAAGATTGATAGGTCAGTGCTAAGTGGCTAAAACAAATAAACAAAAAAAAAACAATTCCTCTGAAATTAAAAAGATAAGACTCAGTAAAGAAGCAGTCAATGTCCAAAGAAAAACACTGAAAGACCTTTAGAAAGCCTGGAGAATTGTTGGCCTAGATCACTTTAAAAAGTCTGGCCTGGTTCTTTGGAAGCAAAATATAAAGAAATGAGTGGCGGCTCGAGACTTTTGCACAATACCTTAGAGCAGCATAGAAAAGCTTACATCAGCATTGAACATTATTGTCTAACCTTCATAAAGACATGATTTATTGTAGTGCAGAATTGTATTCGACTGTATTAGATTTAGCTAGCTTATCCTAATAAACTTACAGTATGGTTTATACATTAAAACTCATTTGAACACCTTCATGCAACACTTAACTACCAATATTTAATCTGCGGCAATACTAAAGTAATGTGTGGTCACAGTGGGGATTTCAAACTGAGAAAGTAATGGCCAAATCACTGCCAACATTTAATTCCACATGGCCAAAAGTAATATGATCAGAGCAAACAGCAACGGAAAAGCAAGAGAAAGAAAATGCAGGAGACAGACACACATCCGCTGACAGATAGTAACCCAGTCAACAGAATTATCAGAATAACCATGTCTGGAAGATATTCACACACAGTAAGACATCCTCGGGTAAACACTACACTTGTTCTTACTTTAATACAAAATGACCTATTGACTTATTGCAGCAGGTGAAGTCTCTCCTTTACTTGTCACTCTTGTCACTTGGAGTGCATCCTGTTTTGAGCTGTGTATTTAGTCCCTATAACATGCCGCTTTGTGTGGTCACGGAGAAAACACAGCACTGTTCATTAGCTACAGACCCAAATACATCAGATCATTCTTGGAGGCTGTTTCCATGCTGCAGATTGTGAGCTGTGTAGGCTGGCATTTGGAGGAGATGACTCAGTCAGCAACAATGGAAGAAGAAAAACGACAATAGCTTAGTGACCCAATGGAGAAACACTGTAATTATCACAATGTGGAGCAGACAACTAGAGGACAGTACAAATACTTAGAGCCACTAGGGTTACGTGATGGAGATCACTTCATAACTATGTAATTGTTTAAAGAGAAGGGGTAATAAACAGAAAGGTGAAAGTTACCTAAAGTATTTGTGACATTTGGTTTCCTCTTTTCGTGCTCTAAGTAGGTATGATGCCACACAAAAATTACATATAACATATGGCTCAACAAAAGCAAAGTTAGAAATCTAAAGTTTTGTCTTTAAATGTTAATACTCAGAGCAGAAACATTTGAAACTAGAACATGCCGTTCCCTAATAGATTTTGAGTCCACGTCAGACGCAGAAGTGTGTCCTTGTTGTCTTTTATTAAATGAAGTGAAAAGTCCTGAGCCCTAGTAATAAATGACACCAAGCCTGTCGATGAATGACTTTCTGTGCTTCTCAAGCTCTTCTTCTGCTATCAATCAGGCTCTACGCTTTCTCTGCTGTCCTGTGCACAGCAACAGTCGGAATAATGGATTCTGCCGAGCCTCAGCCTCGTCAGCTTTCCCCAGCAACCACTAGCTGTTCACTGTCACATGAGATTATGGTACTTAAGTGAACAATGAAGCAAACTTGTCATCCATCCATGCTCATGTGGTAGTGAGGCAAGTATTTTTTTTTTCTAGAGTCAGCTATAGTAAGAATTAGATCACACGAGTTAACAGCTCATTCACTCAATTGACAGCTGCAAAGTAAGGTTGTGCAACTGTACAACTGTACAACTTCGTTTACTCCATATTTCTGTCAGCTTTTTGGCTTATCGGGCCAAAAGGAGAAGATGTATCCGGACAGGGCTCTTGCCACATTTACACTAAGCCTTTTTAAGATATCCTGTCAAAGAGATATTTCACCTTTAAATTTTACTATGGCTTTATTTAAACACTACTTTTAACTTTTTAACCTGAAGTGGTAAAAGTACTGAAAATACTGAAAACATTTAAGAAGAGCTTAAAGATGTTAATCTAACCCTCTCCTTATTTTACAAATCATGTTGTTTTGTCCGGCCCAACATGGGAATGACTGGACCAAGTCAGTGTAATACGACATATTAGTGGGACCCCTGAGAAATTGCTCTAAGTAGTTAAAATTTGTTTTATTTCCTGAGGTATGTTGGTGATGAAGGGGGAAACTCAGACAAAACTTTCTTATGTATCTCTCCCAGAATCATTTATCATGTTATCAGGACAGATTTCAACAGGCCACTAGTGCTGATAAGCAAATTTATAATGTAGGAAAGTTAATGCACGATTTCTTGGAAGCCCTTGGCAAAACACTTTAACTATAGTACAAGGTCCCAACCAATTTCAGGGAGTTTACACTGCCTATTCTCAGTTTTAGTGGACATAATCTTAGGCCACATAATTCCCTTTAAAATCTTTTAAAAAGTCTTTGTGAAGACATCTCTCCATTACAGAAAACAACATGACATTCCTCAGAAAGGACCTAAAACTCAATATTACAACCTTTCACAAAGTTCAATTTAAAAGAGAAAAGACAAATGTTATATCCTCTAAAGCGAATAACAAATAACACCATTGATCAAGTTGCATGCACTTGTCTCAGAACTATGGCCCCTATAAATAAGCAGTCTCTTTCTTGTGCCATATCGCTCATGCAACTTTTGACTAAAAAAAAAAGAAAGAAAATTGCTCTGACAACCATACACAGCAATCTGTAGTGGTCACTGAAATCAGCCAGTAATTACATTTTCATTTAATAAAAATCTAGAATATGTCCATGAATCAGCACAGTTTGAAATCCGCTCACATTTCAACCCTTATGTCTCAAAATACTATTAGTGTCTTAATCTGTTTACAGTCTTATGCAGATTTCAACCTTTTTGGTGCTAAGGTCACACCCCTAGAAACACCATAATAATTGTAAATAATTAAATTATCCTTAAATGTTATCAAACACAAAAGTTAGAGATCTCATACATGGCATATCTTTGCATATCTGATAATTTAGCGATACATGAAAACATTTGCAAGAGTGTACGCACAAGAGTGTTTGTGTGCCGTTTGATTTGAAGTAGCAAAAGCTAAAGAAACGCATCCATGCCCATATAAGTAACAAACTAAATTAACAAGCGGCATCACTGTGGTATTTTAAAATGCCATCTCATCAGCCTGAAACACACTGGCTTCTTCAAAATGCCTTGGTTGTTTCATGGCATGCCACTCATTCAACACGCAGTGCAGCTGATTACTTAACGTTATAGAGAAATCATTTACAGGCGGATACAAGTGCCAAAATCAGTATTTATACTCTTATGATTACTTTCTTGAGAAAGCTCATTAGTCATTTGAAAACCAAGATGATTGTCATTTTCAGTATAAAGAATCTAAAAGATTCTAAAATGCTTTTACAACCACAGACATTCAACAATATAGAAGTTGAATTTAGAAGTCAGAGTCATTAGTTATTTAGACCTTTGAACCCCACATATCTCCTGAGACATCCATGTGGGCTCACGTGTCTGTGAGTGTTGAAATTGTGTCTGTGGATCCAGTTTGCAGTGTAAAAAAGGATTTGAGTGTTACGTGAGAGTAGAAGGGCATTATATACACCAGGAGAGGATAGAACAAAGAGAACACTAACTGACAGCATTAAATACTATACGTAATGTAGTTAGATTAGTTATATCAGTGTATCAGCACAGAGCTACCGGTCACCTCACAGTAAGAAGGTTCTGTGTTTGAGTCTGTCCAAAGACGGGCTTACCAGGTTAACTGGTGGTTCTAAAGTGGCTGCTGGTGTGATGTAGTTATCTGTCTATCGGTGTTAGTGTTACCCTGTTAATAACAATGATAATAACAATAATAAATTGATGACAAGACATAGAAGAGCTGAGCCATGGGTAAAGAAGTCTTCATGCATTAAATACATGAATTTCACTGAACTTCAGGGGGATAAATGGGCCATGTTTGAATTAACTTGGTTTTCCTATGGTAGAATGCAGATAAATCAAAAGTTAAATGCTGAAATTTATCCAGTGGTTGAATCTTTGTAGTGAAGCAGTTGTTTCCTAGGAAGGGAATGACTGCCCAACTGCAACATTCCTAAATTTCACCCGGCTCATGGGACTTTTCAAACTAATGGCTGCAGAGGAAGAAGCGAAAAAACTCTCATGTATGTATCCACTTTTGAAAAATTGTTTCAGTTATCTGCTGCCTCATGCTGTTTCATTAGAACCATGCTAAATATAGTGAAGTGTCACTGTGGTATTTTAGCATACTGTTTCATCAGCCTGGAATACAAAGGCTTCCTCAAAATACCTGGCAGCTCAGAACAGCTGGTCCAACATACAGTAAAGCTTAGTGCTAAGCTTTCAGCTGAAACAGCTCTTCATTGCAGCTATGGGACTTCACCTTTTGTCACATCTTGTGCATCCTTTTGGAGAGGGACCTGTTACTACTTCACTCTTTCTGGCTGTTGTGCTGGTTAATTTCGACTATAATTCACTGTTTTTAACAACTGCTGATAACTGAACAATACTTAACCTTCTACGTGAGCTATGCTAACCTTTGTTAACAGGCGATGTCCTTTTGTTTGCTTTCTCTCCCTCTTCTTGCTTTCTTTTCTGTGTGGATACAGTGGCTCACGGTCCCCAAGGTAGAATAAATAAAATATTATCAGTGCTGCAAAGGGCAGTCCTGGTATGGGGTGGACCAAACCATTTTGTTTCATTTGTAAGGGGTGAGAGTTGGTATTTTAGGCAATCAAGCTCAAATCACACAGTCAGTTTATTCAGGCAATTATGTCATTGTTATTTAGAAATTGAAAAAAGCGAAATAAAATGAACTTTTCATTCCAGGCTTGCAAGGGTCACCAACACCATTGGGTCCTGTTTTCAACATTTTACTATAACTACAAGGCCCATGCAGATTGTCTGCGTGCTGAGATACAAAGAAAGATCAACTCCATTCTCATCTGTAGGAATTAAATCAGATTCAATGTCTGTTATTTTGCCTGTGATTTTTACTACTATTATTTTATATTCAGTTCTTTAATTTTTTTGATGGTAGTAAAAACAATATATAGAACTTGTTAGAATATAGTGAAAGACTTGAATTGTGAGATGTGTGTTTTTGTGAATCTTGTGAAGCACTATTACTCTTGCCCTTGCAAATAAAACACAGCCTCGCTTTTTATTTGTCATATCAAAATGTATCTCGTAAACTGTAGCATTATGATCTTGAAAAACAAGCAGCCTAAAACCCTTGCAAGAGCTGACATTTGTCTCCTCAAAGCAGCTCTACCACATAATCAATTCAAAGTAACGACTCGAGATCAACTCAAAATGGTTTTTAGTGTTTTCTTTGTTTTGTTTCGGGGGGGTTTTCTAGGTATGTCTAGGTCTATAAAAAAGCACAACAACAATAGCACCACAGGATTACATACACAGTGCCACGCACACAGACACACACTTTGGATCTATGCACAGCATGATCCATCAATCCAGCGGAGGATGCTCCCGCATCAACACAGCTGAGGCTGTGTTATTTTTGGGCCACAGCTCATCTCTGTTCACAGGCAAGACATGCAAAGGCAGGCAAAAATGGATACATGCATGACAGGGGGAAAAAACAAGCCACATTTAATGAGCAATAGCTACAGCAGACAAGTACAAACAGAAAGCCCTTTGCATCAGGATAATCTCCTGGAAACAAAACATAAGCAAACAGCTGAAAAAAGAGCCAAAACTCCTGGCATTTTTAGATAAAAGCCTAAAATACCATAAACATCAGTTTTCAAGTAGGAGGATTTTGAACTCAACAAAGCATTAGAGTTTCTTTAGAAGGTTTGCATTTGTTCATCCCTAGATTGAAGAAGACACCACAATGCAGACACACTGATGAAACTGCACAAGTTATAGTGTAATCAGACTGAACCTTCAAGGCCGTGTTCCATTTAGCAATCCCTCTTGTCCTTTAAGGTTTTATCAGTATTCTGGAGATAGAGCATCACATTATGCAGCACCAACTACCCTGGCATTATCTCTGCTTGTGACAGATCGGCCTGCCATTGTGCCTGCTACAGTGCAGTGTGCATTAACATTAAACAGCTTGGCTGGCCGTCTGCCTGCCTCTGCGTCCTCCGGGAACACAAGGAGACTCAGCAGCCATGAAGGCAACTTGGAAAGCACCTGTCACTGGCAATGACAAACCACACGAAGCCCATGAAATCCTCGACCTAAACTCCTGCTTTGTTTATTAACAGCACTTTACGCAAATGAAGGAAAGTATGACATTAAAAGAAAATGTATGTACTCACATAATTTGATGCCAGGTCTGGATGTAGATAGTCAATACCTGAAATGGGACTTTTTTTAATTAATATATAGCATGCATCACAGAGGATAGCAAAATATCTTGCCATTTTTATATCATGGTTTCCTTTTTGCTTTATTATATTCTGAATGCTTGATAATGAGGATAATGATGAATGATATTATTCTGACACAACTTTTCACAAATTTGCAAATGACTCAAATTGCGCAATTCAATTTAGATGATTAACGAACTGGGAAAAGAAAAAAATTACATGTTAACAATCTCTAAAATTAATATTCCACAATCACAGGGCCCAGCGTCTCAAATATAATGAAATCAAATGCAGTTGTATCTTTGGACTTTAAACTAGAAAATTGAGCCTGTCAGCTTGGATTCAACAGTTGTAATGGTAATATTCAATATATACAAAAATGATTAAATGCTTCTTTGTGTGTATAAAAAAAACAGCATGCATACTAAAGGAGAAAGAGGTTTCTGTTTTTTTTTATTGCACAATGACATGCGGCTGTTTGAAAACCTGGTCAGTAAATCCTGATTTCATGCTGTGAGTCCCCTCAAACAGGGAGACAAATTAATCAGAACCAAGATACATTCTTTATTAAGTTCAACATATACAAATAAATCGGCTCGATGGATATTTGGAGGTGTGATTAAGTGCTTCCAGACAGTGCTCCTGGTTATAAATTAAGGATTTTATACTCACCGTCATCCATGATTGCGATGGTAACTCCTTTGCCTGTGTAGCCCAGTTGCCAAGCTTCAGCCACATTAAGATCCAGCCCAGGGGTCCCGTCTGCCTGGCCTGTGTTTATCTAATCACTCAGACAATATGGAGAACGTCCATGACTCATGGCACCCAGGTGAGCCACCATTAGGAAATTAGTCAACATGCAGAATGTGTGTATGTGCAGGATGTTATGGATAAGGACTGCTTGAGGGTGATTTTGAAAGGAAGGGGAAGTAAATGTCAGCAGATTCATCTGACATGCCAGATGAATGAAAGCGAGCTTGTTACAGCATCAAATTCATGCTCACCGGTTAATGTAAACGAGGGGAAACTAGGCAACATGAATGCAGAGATGAGATGGCATGATATTTGCCAGGCTAATTTAACAAAGAATAACAATGTTCATACAGAAGGCGGTAGGGAATATGGTCGGTCTCTGAGTAATTAAGGTGGAAAAAATGTGGGCTGGTGCTAAAGGTCAGGCTTCACGCAGACAGCTAGCTGGCTTATTACTCACCAGATACCACTGCTTGGTGAATAGAGGGTCACTCATGTTAACTTCAATATCGTTGATATTTCTGTAGCCTCGCTTCTGACGACTGAATCCCTCCTGTTCCATGACATTCTTCACCTGCGGGGGAAAGGGAAAAAAGAAAAAAAAGTCAGGTCAATGTCAGTTTAAAATCAACAATGATCTCACGCACATTTTGAAAAGAATCATACAAAGAGCCAAATGAAACCCAGGTGTGTTTATGCTGGAGCACAGAAGCAATAAGATTCTGCTTGATATGACGCTTGAGATGTTGCCTGGGATTGCTCTGTGCACAGGAAATCACAAAACCCAGCTGTGCTCTACTGTACCGTGAAGGCAGAACATCACCTAAATGAAAGAGGCTATTTTTTTTCTCCTAATAAGAGTGGCTGCAGCTGGAGCCGGGGGCTCCCAAACTCACCTTGTCAGTATGCTCAAAAGCCACAGCAATTACACTCGCAAACACGCTTGTGTTTCTCTGAATCATCAAAGAAATCTCAGCAGATGAACAGCTCTGATTTGGATTACAAATGCTTACTGAATGCTGCCACAATAACCATTATCGAGCTCAGAAAGATAACATAGGACAGAACAAATAAATGATTGGGATGAAATGTAGTTGCTTGATTAGCTGGTGGTTGGCATGAAAATGACTGGTTGTCTTTGATAGCGATGTTGTATTTAATTTCTGCTCACACTTCAAATCATAGAGCTAAGAAAACACTCCCATTATTCCGCTGCCATCATCTCTGTCAGCAACTGAGGACAGGAGTAATAATAACCTATCAATTTAGTCATTCTAATTGGGAACTGCACCCCATCTCCTGTGACAGTTTAACTTTTCTCTCTCTCTCTCTCTCTCTAAAATACTGTACCCATATTCAGTCATTTGGAAAAGCTGAATATGTGAAGTAGAGGCAAAGGAACAACAAGCCACTTAATCTTTTAGAGTCTGGCACTGGCTAAACCAAGCCTGAAGAGAAGCTCTCAATTTGAAATTTATTGCCAACACTCTGCTTGTCTTGAAGGTCATATGGACAATGATTTCATTTGAAGGTTTTGGGTCAGTTTCTGATTCTCTCTATTTCTCTGTGCGGTTGTACGTGAGAAACTAAATGTGTTTTTCACAATTTCAAAGCTTCATTTTCAAAAGAGGTCTCCAGCTAAATGTTCCTCTTATGTTTACCCTTCACAAATTCCCTCTAGTGTGTCACAAAGAAACAGGCATTGTCTGGCGTGTTTACCCGCAAAGATAAGAGAGCGGAGCAGCACTTAAATGTGTCCTTCTAAAATGGCCAAAGCCTATTCAGCTGGCTCTCCTGTTATGGTATACCCTACACAATCATGAGGCAAAGAAACTGTAAATAAGCACACAAATCAGCTAAACAGAAACTAACTCTGTAAAGTAAGATCTCTTGCTTAAAGTAAGATCGCTGTTTTAGCCTTATATTACTTTTGTTTTCACAAAATTGCATTCATATTCAGAGCGGCTAGCGGCAATATCTATATTATCCTGGCATTTCCTCGTCTTCTTTCCATCCATCAGCAGTTTATTCCTTTACTTGGCAGGAGAGTTGGTATTTCCCTTGAGACAGCATGTCATACTGCCCACTCACAACATCAAACAGTGCCCATGCACTGCCATCACTCTCCGCCTTTGCCACTGCCTGCTCACAATGCTTCAGTTCACTCCAAATCAAAGAGCAGTGCTGGCTGTCTCCTTTCTCACTGCCCTCATTTCCCTCCTGGCTTTTCCATGCGTGCATCTTTCGGGGTCAGGGGATGCTGCTCACTCACAACATTTTTTTTAATGTTCTACATTCCACCTTTGTTCCATTCCCACTTTTTAATATAGCCTTTTAATCTCTATTAAAAGGCTATATTATATTATCTATGTCTCATTAAAAAAAGTGTATTTCAGGAATTATGGATGGACGGATCAGTGGATAAACTGGGAAAAAGCAGGGAAGTATAGACAGGTATGCACAGAGAGAAATGCAAAGGAGAGATACAAGTAGATTATTTGGGTCGGAAGTGGGTCAACACGCTCCACTAATAGAATCTGAGGAATAACAGGGTTCTTGGGACACCACCCAGTTCCATCAATACTGCTACTCAATTAGACTGCATGTTAAATGAGTGTTTAATGACTCAGTTACAGGTAAAAAGAGGTTTAACAGAATATAATATCTACTAAATACAATGCTTCTTTATTTAGGGCTGTGGAATACAATTTCCACCAATTAGATCTTTCTTTTATGTTCACAGAGCTGAGAGATATTGCTGTAGGTTGGGAAATGACAGAAAGATACGTCAAAATTATAAACACAGAATATAAAATCAGACTTGTTGACCTCATAGGTTCTGGAAATCCAAAGAAAGCAAAAGCCTTGGTGTCACACGTGAGCATGTCAAGCAGCTGATTAAAACCTGGAATGTAGACCTGCCCATGTTCGTGCTGTCTCACTTCCATTTGCAGAATTAGCTCGTCAGAGTGGCTCGCATTTATTTTCATTAGCACCTCTCACAAACGCAATTAGAGAGGTTAGTTGATTGTCTGCAGCAGGACCTCCACTTTCACTGCATCCAACAGTGGACAGAGCTGAACACACACAGCTCAGCACACAACAGTACTGAGCTTCAAGATGCGGCGCATACGTGGTTTTTATATAAGAAAAAACAGCTGAAACAATTTGTGACTGAGTCCAGTGTCATGATTGTCATGAGATTACCATAATTTACACTTGCTTCATAATTGATTGAATTATTTTTCAAGCAAAAAGGGCAAATATTTACTGCCATAAATGTAAGAGTTGATACTTTTCTTCATTACTGTAAACTGATTATATTTTGGGGTATTGGACAGTTGGTCAGACAAAAAATAAATATTATTGTGAGACTTTGTCTTACAGGACAAGTAGCAGTTAATTGAGATTAAAACATCAGTGGAAGTGGGCGACTTGTAGCAGTGACAGGGGAAATAACCACTGGCAACCCAAAGTGGGCGAGTCAGGTCAAAACTAATCTCTACTTTGAGGTTGTCATAGGCCATTAGCTACAAAGCAATCCCCAAAAAAGGCATTGCTTTACGTGTGTAAGGCCTTATGAGCGGAAAAATTGTGGTAAATGGGTAGACTTATTAAATATTAACCCAAACAATAAGAAGATTACTTGAAAATGAGAATAATGTTTACTTACAGCTATTGTTTGTCAAGAGGTAAAAAACTGTATGTGGAAATCGATCATTGCACGACTTATTACCCAATCCAAACATTTAAGATCCCAAATTAATGATTACATACTTAACCAAGTGCAACATAAACATCACCAGACTTTGTAAGAAAGTATATTTTCATTAGAAAAGCAGATGTCAGAAGAAAAAAAAAGCCACTTTTTCTCATTAATATAGCTCAGCTTTTACTACTGCAAATGCAGAACCACTGAAGCGCCGACTAATCCAAGAAATGGCCCTGTTTATTATTGTGTGCAATCAAAATGTTTCTGAGGAAAATGCTAATCATAAAATACAAAAATGAAATAAAACAAGGAATTAGATTCACTGCAACATTATGAAAAATAAAATCTAAAATAACGTCCAAAAACAAGTGTATTACGTTTTAGCATGTTATTTAGTGCTGGGTTTGGAATTGCTTGCATTCTATTTGGCTCTGATGGGAAAAACAAGTTTTATTTTTTTTTGTTTTTCTGAAAAATAAACAGAAAAAAAGTCAGGACGACGACCAGTTAATCTTAGGCTGAGCCACAGCTTATCATAGTGTTACTGCATAATTACCCTGTAGTTGCGTAAGGACTGCAATTTCTCATTGAGAACTGGTGGTAAAACTGCTATGACTATATACACAATAAAGCACTAAACTAGATGTGGAGCCAAAGGATTTTGCTTCAGTAGCTCATTGGAAGTTTCAGTTTGATGAAATGAGGGTGATTGTGTAGTAGTTTATTTCATTTCTTAGAATTTCTTTAGCCTGCTGTTTGCCAAGTGGTTTGTGAAATCCCGTCCTTGTGAGAGTTTATATCTATGTATTGTCTTTATTTAGAATGTTTCTTGGAACCTGCACCTTGCTTTTTTGTAACAAGCACTGCTTAAGTTAAATCTCTTATTCAGGACTTTTTACATATAGAAAAAAGACACATGTATACACAGTATATTGTTTCATTGTCATATGCATTCTTACCCTTTTGTCTTTTTGGAGCTGCTGTCTCCTACGGGCACTGCGTTTGCTCCGCCTCTTCGAAGTATCCTGAGGGTAGAGGTGAAAGAGCCCTTCTCCGAAGGGAAGCTGGAAAGAAAAGAAAAGAAGTACAAGACAGGGAAATGGATCAGGGGCAGAAATACAGATGGGAGGGTTGAGGCAGCAATCATAAAGTGTGAATGACAAATCAAAATACAATAGTTCATAAAGGAAAGAGGATAGCAGGTTATCTTCCAGATGGAAACAAGGGCACTGACTCCCTGGCTTTCACAGACGGTTAAGCCTGGAGAACAGCATTGGGATCAACCATAATAAGTCACATGGGGAGGGAAATGAGATGCATCATCCAGAGCGTTCCCTCCAGCACTGTGCACAGATTAAAGACCCCCTTATGCTTTAGTAACAGTCAGGGCACAGGTCAATCCTCAAAATAAATGGTTTCAGATGCGGCTGTCAGATCTAATGTGAAAATGTAACACTTCTCAAAAGATTCTCCTTATCTGCCAATGCTCTTTTATTTGAACATTTTTGTCAGATTGAAATGTTCTCATAGTATTACAATATGTGTTATTATTATGGTGGCGATGATTAAGAGTAGTAGCAGTAGCAGTATCATTATCATTGCTTTACATTGGCTGATCACAGATCTGTTTTGCTGTCTTTCTTTTGCCACTCTTTAGGCTTACATTTGTATGTGTGTCCCCTGTCTGTATCCCAGTCTAGTTAATTAAGCTACAAAAGAAGAGAATTCAAACAACACAGACATTGTTTAATGGCGCATATCCCATTAAGACAAATATAGCTGCAGATTACATAACCTGGGAGGCAGTAGACGGAGGGGATGATCTATTGCCTACAAGAAAGCGAGCAAGCCATAGCAGAAATAGCAATGCTGCACAACTACCACAAGGATGTTATCAGATTATGATGATGAGATACAAATCAAACACTTTTCTTTATTATTATTATTACTGTGGAGGTGAGAGGAGAAAAAACACACATCCTCATTCAGAGCTGTGCAGACACCCCTCCGTTCACTGCTACGCCTCACTGACTAAGGCTCCAGCCAATTTCACCCACACATTTATTTTGACATGTGACAAGGAACACACACTGCTGGGGAATTATTTCTATCAGTCTGCCATAAACGCCTTGTTAAGTCTTCTGACATGTTGAAAGGCATCCGAAATTTGTCGAGCTATCTGATTTGTCTCAGGTGAGACAAAGGAGGGCCATGAATGTGAATACACTATGTGCTCTGCAAAAGACAAATAATAAAGAGGTGTTTTATATTTTATTGGAAAATGTGTTTTTCTATGTCAGTCTCTGACAAAGAGGGCATCCAACAAGGTATCCAAGTAAATTTGCTGTTTTTTGATGTGAAGCATTAAAAAAAGGGGAGGGGGTGTCCAAAACTGTGAGGATTATATCAAACCAGAACTTCGTGTGATGTTTTGTTCATGAAATGTTTTGTCTCTTCTTCGACAGCATCTTTCACAGATGGCTCCAGGTGCATCTTCCTTTTGCAGGACACTGAAATTTGATGCGTTTTTGAAATAGAATTTAGCCCACGGGCCGGTGGCAAACCTAATAAACAAGGCCTGCGGTTCAGTGAGAATGACGTCATCAAGTCAAGAAAAAGTGCAGTGAAGTCAAACCAGAAGAAAACCAGAAGAAGCTTCTCAATGTCTCCTCTACTGGATAGTTTCACTACGTGCAATATGTCTGATTGTTTTAAAAGAGCGAGAATGACCACAAACGTTACTAAACAACCAGAAATATTTCGCGCTGACATTTTCATTTAATAATATTTATTCGTTTATCAATTGGTCGGTTTACTTAAGAAAGAAAGAAAAGAAAAAGAAAAACAGTTGCTGCCAGGATTGCGTGATGCTTTTTTAATCAGAGCATCCCTACCTTTCGGGCACTCTGGAACCCATGTTGTGTTGCAACTTGGTGCGCTTCATCCTGTGCGTCCTCATGCAACTGAACCAGAAAATGGTCCGTTAAGACTCCTTCTGCAGCCTGCGTCGCAAGCAGCAGCGCGTTCAGCAGCACTGTAAATCCCAAGGCTGTCCCATATCGGGGCGATCCAAGCATCGTGTCTGGCTTGTGTCAGTATGCCTTGTCTGCTTGCCCGTCAGAGTAAAATCAGTGTATGGGATGCTCCACGTCAGAGAAGCGAAGAGGAGGAACAGGAGGAAGAACAGCGGGATGTAAAGGTGTCGAATCAACGCTTTTGCGAACGCATCTCCTCGTCGTCAGCTGATGGTGGCACTGGAAGTTGGATTTCACCGAGGTGTACCCGCTCTTACCGTGTGCTTCGAGTTGGGGCGGTTGTGGACCAAACCTGCATCCTCAGCTTTCTAGCTCTCCTCCTCCATCTCTTCCTCCTCTCATCTGTTATTCATCTACCTTCCTAGCTCGGGTAGTTTCTGCGCGTGACGTTGTACCAATGGCCTCGGCGGGTGTGTCCCGTCGTTTCCTCCCCCGGATGCGCTCGAGGGCACTTTTCAGCACCTTGGAGAATTCCTCCTATCGTCCTCAGAGTTGATGGAAATTCTATTGATGGGTAGGCTGTCTGGGGCTGGCCATCCAACTGGGGGGGGACCGCTGAAAACTCATGTGACATATAGCGACCTTTAAATACAGCTTTCTATAGACGTCCTACAGAAAGATTTTTATGACATGATTCTTCAATATATTTCTAAGGCTGAAGTTCTCTTGTTTTACCCTATATATGTGCAATGATCAACCTGACCGTTTCTGTGGAGTGGAATGAAAGCATAGTCCCACTGGACTATAATTGGTCATTTGGAGGTGAGCAGCATGTAGCAGCGAAAGGAGTGCTGGTACAAAGGTAGCTCATTAAAGGACTCCCTGTCCTCCTGCTTTCTTGCTGCTGTAAACTAGAAGGTGGGCATACAGGGCTGCTGGGAGGTGATATGAGGGTGGTCTGCATGAATGAGAAAGTACAGCAAGATGGGGAAATGGTTGCTTGCTGTGATGCTACTAATTTCCTTTACACAGACAACATTCACCAAAGAGCATCATGAGTGCTTATTGCTGCGCAGTTATCTGTTGTTAAGGCTATAGTCTTTTCAGTTCAGCCACAAGGACTCAATAGTGAGAAGCACTCATTGCAATTGCTGAATAAAAATGCCCCCAGAGCCACCTTCATTCATGAGCCAGTTTCAAATTCAGCAAATTTTCCTTTAATGCAACTTTTCATGCATTTTTGAACATGAGCAACGGATTGAGAGCGGTACCATTTTTGCATTCCTCAGTGTCCAGTAATAAGCAAAATATCATAATTACAAAAATACTCTTGTGCAAATCATTTCCTCCCCCACCAAATGTCAGTAAATGTCAAGAGGCAGCATCATTAAATCAAATATTTGTGGAACATAATTAGAACAGCCATACAAAATATGCAAAACCTCATTTTGTATTTAAAATGTTCCTCTCTGTTAACTCTGTATGTACTTGTTTGAAATATACTAATGTACTTATATAATGGCATACTGTCTGGTATAATGTTCACATTAAATTAATCTGAAAGGCGTGACGAGGGAGAATGATAGCACGGGGATCAGTTAGATGTCTAGAAAATAATGAAGGTGGATTTTCTATAAGTGGATCTGCTTTACTAATCACTGTTTCCATGCACCATGCGGACATCCTCCCACACTCCTGCTATTCTGTAGCCCAGTGATTATTTATTTAGCTTGGGCAAGCCCTTCTCTTCAGCATCAGTAAAAATTTCTTCCCTGCTGGGGCCACATGAGTGATCCACATGTATGTTTTGACTGCTGACTCACATGGACTGTATCCTGGCCCGCCTGCCTCCCTATGTGCCTGACGTGCTGTAGCATCTTCTGCTTTTAAAGAGCAACCTTGATTGTTTTTGGCAGCTCAGTAACAGTTTTGTGAGAGACGTGGACATCAGCAGGATGTTGAAAATCTTCTCACTGTCTGAAGTGATGCTGACATTACACCTCTATCTGCAGTTATTACAGAAAGAAAAAAAATTCTTTGAAATGCAAGTAGTACAAACTGCTCACCTCTCACAATCAATATAAAGTTACACAATAAATGAGGGTTTTAATTTTAATTTAATGTTAAAATTAATAATATATATAAGGATACTTTTATAATAATACATAAATACAATGCATTTACATCATGCTCTTTATCTGAGATTGCTGGAACTGCTTGCTGTGCAGCTCTGCATCTCCCAAATGATTCTTTTGAATTTCCCTTGAGTTTTATAACAGTGTGTATATAAGAGATCTGTTTGTAGCTTGTGGGTGGATGAATAAAGTCAGATTTTTAGAGGTTTCGAGTAAGTGCATGAAATCCTGAGAAAATGTGAAATAAATTAATGAATCATTTGAAGAAACATGTTTTAGCTCATATTAAGGAAGGCATCCTCTTAACTCAAGTTTGCTTGTTAACTCATGAAGTAGAAATTTGTTATCCATTCAATTTTAATTGATCCAATTCTCCACATCTCACTGCAGTGGTTGTTCTATGAAACATATTATAACAATAGCATTTTAAAGTTGAAATATTGCTGATGTTCAGCACTGGAAAGTTTTGTTTCCACAAGCATGTACTGTCATAAGTTAATTATAGAGCTCAACCTCTGGCAACCTTTGGATACAGGATAAGTTACAGTGGAATTTAATTTACAACTGGACAACCATCTATTAAAAAACTGGCTTTGCAGAGATGGCATTACATAAATGGAGTTGTTAAAAGGCATTGATGTGTATCTGCAGTAGTGTTGGAGGAGGTGCTGAGAATCATGGCTCTTTAATTTTTCATATTTGCCCAAGGCTGTAGAGAAAGCAGGGTGCCTGTCAGAGTTTGGGCAAGAGGTAGAGAGATTAGACTGACAGCTACAAGGTGATAAACGGCAGATAATCAAACACACACATACACACACATGGGCACTCACACACACACACACAATGAAACCCACTGATTGCTAAACCACAACAAAGCCTCTGCAGCCTTTACCAACCTTTCAACCAGACAAGAAAAAAAAAACACTATTGATATTTCACGCTGAACTTTATATTGTGTTTCCAAAGATAAAATCAAATAAACACTGAAACAACCAAGACATTTACATCTGATTCCAGTTTCTTAATATATTTTGTGCGCAGAAATCATAAATATTTTAAGACTATAGAGAAAATGCATTCCCTGTGACTTATTTAAATGTTGAGCCCACACTCTAGAAATTAAACATTCAGTGAGAGAGCAAGTGTGTCTATTTTTTTTTGGGAAACCTGCAAAGCAAAACATTAATATATTGCAGTTCTCTTTGTTAGTGCCACATATGTTAGGAGCCACATGGAGAGCGAGGCAATGATAGAAATGACAGAAGCTTGTCTTATCTCCCTCAGTAGTTAAGCTGTCATTTCAGAGGCAATCCTCTAAAGCTTCGGCAGTGCTGGCTAGTGTTGTGGGATGGGATGTCTCTGAGCGTGTTGTGGGTTATGGTTGCTATACTCACAATGATTGCAGATAGTTTCAGCAGCCTCATATTTGATGGTTTTGTTCGCTTTCTCTTCTGTCTCCTTCTGTATGTTTCTCTGTTCCACTCTACTTAAGATATAAGCAGCTACTGCATGTCAATCTGCCCCTGTGACATAAGATGACGGCCTTTATGGGTAGACCTGGGTAGGCAGACATCAAAATTCAGACAACACTGGTCTTTCATGATTTCACGGAGGTTGCAAGTGATCATTACTTTACTGTCTCTTCCTTTAGATCATTCAGTTTGGCTTTGACTGCGGTTCAGGCATCGTGCAAACCAAATTTAAATGATGCATAAGTTGACATATGTAAAATGGGATTTTTGGCAGATCTCATTGCTCTAAAAATTGAGAATAGTTCATTTTACAGACTCGAGACATGAATACAAGGATGTAAAACTGTATTGACCAGATCTATTATATTCCATCGGAGCAGCTGGAGAAGAGGTTAACAGGGAGCTGCAAGAAGAGGGATTATATGTTAGTCTTAATGTGCTATGAGGCAGACAGCACATGGCCAGCTCAGGTGCAAACACCAGCCTGATTTGTCATGGACCACTCAGCTCAGCACCGAGGAAGATTAAACTGAAGTCATCACTCTCTCTATTCTTCCTGCAAAACACTGTATCATTTAACATTTCCTCCCCCACATCAAAGTTACTGAACTTGTCATGTTTCATTGTAAGTGCTGTTTACATCCCCTCAGTAGGTCTGAGGGAGTCTCAGGAAAGCCCGTTCTATCCTTGGGGAAACAGGTAATTCAAGTTACCACAGCCCACAGCTTTCATATGAAAAGTCCAAAGCTACACTGCTGTGATGTTTTGATTTTTCTCTCTGTGGGGCGCTAGCTAATATAGTGCTATTGATATTCCTGCCTGTGCTTCTGTTTAGCCTTGAGCTAATAATATAAACCATGAAATACTGTAATACATCTATCAATATAAGTGTAGGTGAGCCACATTCTACTTGTGTTTAATATGCAGCAATATGATGTAAACTGACTGGAGTAAAAACTCACTATATCCGTTTTGGTTGTATTGAAAATATACTATGTTGTGCACATGTTTTCCACTGCTAAAATATCGGCACTTTTTCGATTGATGTATTGGCCAGCTGCCGATTGTGATTTTGCGAGCAAATCGATTTATTTCTCAAGCAGATGAAAAGAATAAGTCTGTTTTTTATTCTCCCCATTACACTTAGTGCACAATTTTTCCAAGTATCTCCTGAAAATGTAGTCAATTAAATACCAGGAATACAGGGAAAAGGAGAACTTTCAACTATTCCTTTACAAACGTTAAATATACATGGAAATACAGTGTATACGGCAAAAACAGAGTTTGTAAAGTTTAATGAACTTGAAAGTCAATATTTGGTATGACCACGTTTAAGCTTTCTTATTATTTCTTTAAGTCGTAATAGCTTTGGGGAGGCTATTGTGTGTTTTGTCTGTCCAGGCACTCTTTTGCTGCATCAGGAGTGTATTTAGGATCATTACCATGCTGAAAAATGCCAACTAGATGGTAGCTTTTGTTGCACCCTCAGAGAGACATGACTCCATTCTAACTTTTTGCAACTTTATTCTCCTCAGTTCAGGTTTGGAGTTTACAGGCAGCATAGCGCATCATCAGCAAAACATTGCTTTCACGTCTCAGACACTGTTTTTTTTCCCTTTTTTTCTGCGCTTACTGATGACATCACTCATCTGAACTCTGACCTCCTGGAGCTAGTGAACTACAAAAATTAACTAGAAATGTGTCCAAAAATAAAACACAATTAAATAAGAATAGTATTTAGAGATTTTCCCAACGATTCAGAAAATGTAAGTTTTATAACTACTTTTAGAGCACAACACTTTTATATGTTGTTGAATGGTGAATCAAAATCTGAGTGATTAAAAAAATCTCCAACAATAAAATGGCTGAAATGTAGCCCCAAACCATGACAGAGATTCCACCATGTTTCACTGAGGTACAGCTGAGATACATTCACTGTTGTACATATTAATGACAATTTCACCCCAAAAATGTTAAATCTGGATTCATCACGCTTTAAGACCTGTTGTCATGTCTCGTGTTCTGTGTCAAGTCTTTGCTGGATACTTTTTCATATTTCTTTAGGACATAGCTTTTAGATACTGTTCATCTGTTGTAGATAGATTTCTAAGCCTGCCACTTTTACTTTTGCGCTCCACTTGTCCAGTTTTCTTGGATGTTTTAACAAGACTCTGCAGACCATGCTGAAATATGCCAAGTTTTTCGCTAATAGCTCTTTGGAAGTCACCTTCTTGGTGCACAACATTTATTTTATGCCTGTCAAACTATGTTATCATTAGCATTTTTCATGGTTTCAACTAAATTAATGGAACACCTTGTGCGTTTTTGTGACAGGCTGCTAGTAGCAAAGTGCCCTAAGATCAGGGGCTAAACAGAATGATTAGGGCACTTTTGGTTAATGAGTAATTAAACCTCATAGGCAGGTTACTGCATATTACTAGTGAATGAGTTCATTTTTCCTGAGCTACAGCCTGTCATCGCTTCCAGTGACAGCAGAGAGATACTAGCTCACTAATAACAAAATAATGACGTCCCACAGACTGCTTATAGTCTCATCGCACAGATTTTTCTTCTCATTTCTGTAATGTGTTCATGGTGCAGATGCAAAGTTGCTTAACAGTCAGTAATGACTATTCAGCACATGGAATTTAATAGTCTGAAAATGTAAATCTTACATGTGATGTGCTAAATAATTTTAGAGTTTTAAAATCAGATATTGAATCTCTACATTATGTTTTGGTTTTTGTGAAACATCTTGTAAAACTAACTCAAGTAATTACTGAAGCAATTCAAAGATTGCACAAACATATCAAGCAGTTTAATATAGCCTTTACAGTGATGAACTTTGGACTGGTTACACCTCGGGTATTGTTACTAGGTTACATCAAAGGCAGCAGACATTATTTTTTATTTAAGATGACGCAGAATAAATTCACTCACTGACTTCTACCTTTTATACAAGCTTTATATTCACAGTGTCAGTACAGCTTGCATAACATCTGCTTAGATCTTGTTGAATTGCGTTGGTTAAATCCACAAAGAGCAGTGAATAAATAGCAGAACAGGCCAGCTGATCATATTCCGTACACACACACACAAAAAAAAAAAATCTACATTGTTATATGACTTGGAGACACAAATCCCCCGGGTGTAGCAGATCAGCCAAATCACAGCTACCTGCTGTAGCATCCTCTTCTCAGTAAGGGAGCAGTGCTGTGCTGACTGTGTTGTATTGTGTTCCTCTTCACTCTCTTTTGTGACAAACTTACAAAAACAAAGTTGGAGGTTATTATTGTTATAAATAATGTACAAATGTACAAAGCAAATTATTTTGAATGTATTGCAAGTCATTTATAAGCATACATTTGAGCTGAATGTCTTTACTTGAAATGACTGATGCTTTATTAAACATCACACAATTTGGTTTTGGTCTCTAGCATCATTGTAGATTGAATCTAAATCGATGCCTGACATCTGAGCACTCTTTGTGTTTTTCACTATAGGTAAATTTATTATCCAATCAAAAAAGTGCCGTCTCAAGATACAATGCATTATAATTAACAGTCCATTAACAAGCATACCATAAAGCTAAAACTCTGGCTTAACTCTGACTATGACTACGAGTGTGTAAATATAATAGTAATTGATTGCCCTTAAGTTACATTCATTAATTTAATCTGATTTATCCCCATTATTATATTTTTTTAGTGGCTGTGCCATTGTCTGTTTATCTGTGTTAGTCATACGACATACCTTGCCTCTATAATTTCTTCTCTTTAGCCAGACTTTTCTGTAAACCCAGAAATAACATGAACTCACTGGGCTTGTACAAAGGCTTAGTATCAAAAGGGGGAAAATGCCCTATATTATCAAAGATGTATTGCTTTCTCAGAAACTGGCAAAAACAATACACCATTGTAGCCTGTAGCAATGCGGTTCTCACGCAGCTTTCTTCACAAACACCAGTGAAGGTGAGGCAAGAGCAGCCACCTGCTATGATATTCAGAGTGTGTTCTGAATATAAATTTAGTTTAATTGGAAAAGAAAAACAACTGTGCGAGCAAAGATTATGCATAATCACAATAATTATTTCCCTCTGTGTATTACTTATTTTGAGGTGTGCTTCCTAATGAAGGCGCCACCTAGGAGGGAATAAAGGACATGCAAATTAGCGTTAGGGATGAATCACTTGGAGAGAGGGCTGAGGGCTGAAAAAAAACATTAAATCTGATTTGATTAATTAGCAAACTCACTTTTACTCTGAAGGAAATGGCATCTTTTACAATTTGCCTGAAAATATTAAGACAACAGTGTTTTCTTACTTTAAATTACCAAGTTGTGTCCACATTACATCAATCATTTGGGTTGATTTTCTTCTTCTTCTTAAACTACTGTGACACATTTGTTACTGGGATATCTGAATTTGATTCAAGCAATAATTTTCCTGTCTGCTCACACACTCCCTCCAAAGGTCTGGTTCCCTGCTTTGCTGCTATTTGAAAACAAAGTGATGCCTTTAAACTGCAGTCATTTTGGCTGTTGCCACTGCAGTGATGTCAGATCAGCAGTTTTAGGTAGAAAAGTATACTACATTGCTGGCATTGTATTTCATGCCAGTCTCATTTGCGAGAAACTGTTCAGTGACACATAATGAGATGATTTGTCAAAAGCACAACAGCAATCAGCTAAATGATACCAGTGGGTGCTTTATAGTTTACAGTAAGTTTGAGGATAAGTCATTCTCATCACTGTGACAAGCATTCATGCTCAGCATGCATTCAGAAATTATGTTGATGTTATGACTACAGCAGTTTAATTGCCATTAGTAGTGTATCATGCTGCGTGCCCCCAACATGCCAGATTCAAACACCATTTGCTGCTGATGATTTTGATTGAACACTGTGGAAAATATTACCTCAAAGTTCATTTTTACTAATCAAGCCTTCTGAGCTGGACCTAGTCCTCACCTACTCATAGCACTGCCAACTTTCCCATTTCCTTTCATGCGCTCATTAAGTCATCACAGAAATCAGCCACCTCCAATTGAAGGTGTCAGCAATTATTAGCTTTAGTCGAGCTGTGGTATTTGACAGTGACATTGCATGCCTTTTTAAAAAGCCTGCAGAAACACTTTGACCTTTGAACCACCAAAAACACTCATTCCCTGAGTATACATATGTCTCCAAAAAACAATGAGTCTCTAGAAAGTGGTAAAAATACCAAGAGAGGTCAACCTTCGGTTACGGACACTATAATATACCTGAATGAAGCTAAAAATAGCTAAACAAACCCAGCAAATATTGGAAATGAATGTAAAATGCTCAACATTTCCTAATCAGCTCCTGCAGTATGCCAGTTGCCTCAGTGGCTAATTTCTAATGTGTCTGTGACTACAGGAAGGGGACAGGCCTGGTGACCTTGGCAGGATATCATGACAAAGAGTTTGTATCACTCAAACAACATACACAGCAGTCTCTGTGTGTGGGCTCTGATGCTCTTTCCATTTTAAAAGGACATTAGGGCTAATGGTAATGGTATCTCAGAGGTTTCCAAGCCCCTTTCCAGTACTGTCCTACACGCACAGCCAAAGAGCATAGTCCATTAAGAAAGCAAACAATGTGGATATTTTTCATAGTCCACACAGGGCACAGAGTAAACATAGCTACAACCACAAGCAATTAAAGGCTAATCATGTGCTTTAGCTTTTTACCAGTTCTCAAAATCTTGAAATTATTCTTTAATAACACAAAAGGGTGTAAGAGTAAACATTTCCAGGAATCTGCCTGTAAACTTGCAGGCAACATCCCTTTTACGCATTAGGTACTGAGGGCAAAGTTTATGTGTGGAAAAAAAATGTGTTGCTGAGCATTGTGCATGTGAATACAATTTTTTTTTCCACGTCGCCAAGCTGCAAAGGCTCATTACGATTATGTGCTTTATGTGTAAACAGAGTACACGTTAGCTATAGCCACGCTCATGGAAACATGGGGTTTGACACCTTTTGGCAGACTCTTAGCACAATTGTGAGAAGCTGCATTGTTTGATCCAGCCTGGGATTAGCAATGGCCACAGACTCCTTTGTAGTCCAGTAACTCCACTGAGTTTCCAGGAGCTAACCGATAAGGCTGCCATTCTGTGTACTGGCTCTGAAGTCAAGGCAGCTAATTATCATCCTCCTCTGGGCTGATTAATTTATTCAGTCTAGACTAATTTATTTAATCGGGTAAAGGTAATTCATTCGAATGGTATTTTCACACTTTCACTTCCCAACTTAAATAACCATAGCCACTTAATATTCTTTTTATTATCAAAAGCTGTTTGTAGCCAGTCGACTGTGGATGATGTGTATTGCTTCCTTGAACACCTTCTTCACATATCCATCATGTCATTCTAAAAACAGGCTGTGAGCAAAGTGTGTAAATAAACACTGCACTTGCTGCTCCAGGAGGGTCAATAAAACTACAAAGAGAAATGCATTTAGAGATCCTCAATGAGAATCTCATTGTTCATTCCACCCCTGCAATTTGTGAGGATAGCCCAGCAAATCAATACAAGGACCATTAAGCTTAACAAACCTGGTTTGTCTATAAACTGCCTGCAGGCTCTCTAGGACAGCCTGCCTACCTGTAAAGGCTTAAAGGCAGGTGGTTTATATAAAGCAGAACGAAATTTGCCTCTGACACAGTGTATCCTGACATTTGCTTGTCACTTAATACCAAGAACCTTTCAGGTGTCACGTGGTGACGTAGATAACCCCTCACATAACACCACAAATGTATGCCCTTGCACGCGCTCAAGCCCCCCCCGCACCACCACCATCACTGCTTGGTATGATTTGACATCGTGAAATGGAGCAGTGCATAACCGTTTCCCCATTATGCAAAGTTATATTACAGCTATTTTTTGTAATCTCTGTCAGTCATGTCATTCTGTGGCAACAACCTCTGGGTGGCTGTAACACTGAGATATGGAACTTGAAAGAAACAGGATGAAGCCTAATAGATGAACCACAGCCTAATGCAGCATGCAGACACAATGACACATCAAGATTCAGCGCTGGAAATGAGAGCTGCTATTAAAAGTCCAACTCTATATATTTACTCTGAACTGATAGCACAGCTTTTAGCTTGAAAGAATGACATATGCCTCACTGTATATCTGTTTATTGCTGTTAAATTCAGTTCATTAGAGCATTCGTTTATTTTAATCATTTTAGGTTTTCCATTAATGTTTAGTTAACAATCACTATTAACAGCATACTACTTCTTCTTCTGCATAACAAATCACATTCCCTGTAAAATATTACTGTATAATTACATTAATGTTTCCTGTTGTTTAATAAAACAATATTGTTGTGGGATTGTTACTGTGAAAGTACAATTTTTACAAAAAAGTATTGCATAAGAAAATATTTCGATTTTCTTTCCTCTGTAAAACTCCACACAAGAGTATTTTGCTGCCTTCAGACACTTTTGCAAGCAGAAACACATGCAACAAACAATTTTTTTTCACCACTTAATTGCCTTACTTAGCCTTGCTGCTTTTGTAATGGGTAATTGGTTGTCATGACAGTCTATTCATAGCTCAGAAGCCTGAGCAACAAAAAAAACCCTTACCAAATATATTTGAAGTCAGCATGTACAAGATCACTGATGGAAGCTTTCCTCTACTCTAATGTCTAGTAATAAAGGAAATTACAGAGTCTTGCTAATATCATGCAAACATGCTGAACTGGGTTTAGTTTATTCTTTGTGGTGGTGCAAGAAAATGTATTATTTATGTATGAGGTATCTGCGAACACTGCAATTATTTAACAAAATGAAACAGGAAATTTGGTCTGACAGCTTAAATTCTTTTAGCTTGCACATTTAAAGCTTACTAAAACCCATGTTTGCATGTAACATGATCATACTCACAACCTAGGTAGATTTCATCAGATGATTCTTTGTGTGCAAACATGACGAAAAGAGGTCAGATCTTAAAATATTCAGTCTTTGAGCTGTTGCAGAAAAACATGCAAAGCCAGCGTTCACCAAGGTCTGTTCAGAAAAGAAAGCACTATTAATGTAAGCTGCTAATGAGATATATACATTATGCTTAAGTGGACTGGCTTACAACAGATTTCTGCATGCTTCATTCAGTCATGGTGATTATCTGTTAGCGCTATTCGCAAGAATTTAGATTTTTTTTTATCATTGTCGACAATTAAACGCTGCAAAATACTAATTATAGGAGCTGATGTTTGGATGATGTATTTCCACCTTTTGGAACACTACAATTGCTGGTCTTCAATTATGTATGTATCTTCTAGCACATCTACTACTAATTTGTTAGAGCTGTTTCAGAATAATACCTCTCTAATTTGTAAAACAAAATATTACAGGTTAATGCTGCCAATTTCCTCATGTTCACGTTCATTTCCTGTCTTGACCTTTTGACCTACAAGAACTTCACTGGCCGAACAGTTAAGGTTAACTGCTGTATATAACAAATTTCTTGAATCATGAAGGTCCTGCTGTACACTGCTAAGCTTCCAAACACCCGCTGTCATGCACAAACACACAGTAACCTTTCTCTGTCACTGTGGTAACCTTTCTGGTAACCACAGTGACAGGCAAAATAGAGGTGGGAAGTAATGGAAGGAAGTTAGCCCTCTCGGTTGGAGAAGGCTGACCTGTGGAGTTGGGTTTGTTCAGGTGTGACATAAATGTAGGCGGCCAAGGTAAGGAAACTGAAATAACAGAAACTCTTTTTGGCAGCTCACCTTCTCTTTACCAAACTCACACTTCCTATGAGATATTAACCAAGTTCACTGAGGGGGTACAGGTATTAATTTCACTGGAAAAGCGCAACTTATTTCACTCTATATCTCAGCTGCCCCCCTTTTATCCATGAATACAGGTTTTCAAATGCCTACCAGAATATAACAGTAAATATCAAACAGTAGATACAACTGACTCCTGAGCTATTTGGAGGGTTGAACAAGAAATGAAATCACTGGGTTCTTCGTGTCATTGCTTGACAGAGAATTGGGGGGAATTACACTAGCTGGTGTAATTATATGAGTCAGACATAACACAGACACACACACTCTAAGAGAGCAAGAATGTAAGATAGATAAATACAATAAGAGAAAAATAATATTATTGAAGCTGCACTTTCTTCTCACTTCTATTATGACTTATCCTTGAAATACAGCAGCAATACACTTGGCATGGCCTGCTGATGTGCACGCATTTTTTTGACACAAAACATGGATGACAAATGCACTTTGAAATCTAGAGTAAATTAAAGCAGGAAGGCCACCATACATCCTCAGGCTAAAGCAGTGATTGATTCGTGCCGACTGATTGATTGACTGGTTGAAACAAGCAGTGAGCTGGCATTTTCTGACATCCTTGAAGAAAATTAGTGCAGACAAAGCCTATTTTTCAAGCACCTTGAAGACACTACTGATTAAGTCAAATGCTGCCCCTAGTCGTGTATGCACACATAACCGGAGAGAATCTTCCATCACACAAATGCACAAGTTATCAAAGTTTTGATGACAGAGTGAGATTTTCTCAATGACTGCACAAGGAAAATGCACACGTCAAGCACTTTTGGGTAGTTTTTGTCAAGTGTCTGTTCAGGGGATGTGTGTGTGTGTGTGTGTGTGTGTGTGTGTGTGTGTGTGTGTGTGTGTGTGTGTGTGTGTGTAACCATTACAGAGGTTGCTCCCTAACACTGGCTGTGTTTGTCATTGTTAGAATGTTTTGGCATGCTATTATGGGTAAAAAAGTTTAAACTAAAGATAGATGCTGATTGGTCTCTTTCTGTACTTCTGTATGACATTATTAAATGTCATACATACTTGAGGGCTGTATATAATGTTACTACTGGGCACACTGAGTACCATGGCTTTAGTGTTCGGGAAATTGGTGTTCTCTCTATCCTTTTCCTGACCAAGAAATAACCCTTTTTCCACTGGAAAAAATATATAAAAGCAACAGTTGAAGCAAATTGAGCTGTTTCCATTAGAAAAAGTGAGGATGGGTCATCCTGTGTACGAGGACTGCACAGCAGGTATTTGCTTCAGCTGTTCTTCTCCTCTCCTCTTACTTTTCATTAGTTTTCATTTGATGTCAATTATGCAGTTTTTTTAGATTATATTTATATAATCTAAAAATATAATCTAAAATATATATATTTATATTTTAGATATACATTTATTTAAAAAAAAATCCCCTCTTGTCCCTGTTGTCCTTCAAGCTTGGGTCCTCTACCAGAGGTCTAGGAGCTTGAGGGTCCTGTGCGGTATCTTTGCTGTTCCTAGAACTGCGCTCTTCTGAACAGAGATCTTGGCTGCTATTCCTGGGATCTGCTGGAGCCACTCGCCTAGCTTGGGGGGTTACTGCACCGAGTGCTCTGATTACCACGGGGACCACTCGAGCTCTTTTCTGAGCCCTTGGTACTTCTCTAGCTTCTCCTGTTCCTTCTTCCTGATGTTGCAGTCATTAGGTATCACTACATCTATCACTACAGCCGTTTTCCTTTGCTTTTCCACTACTACTATTTCCGGTTGGTTAGCCGTCTGTATCTGGAAGTCCCAGGATCTTAGCTCGGTCATTCTCGACCATCGGATGTCTCCCATTTTGACCTCGGGACTTCCAGGCCATACTTGGCACAGATATTCTGCTGGCAATTTGGTTATGACGTTCCATCTATGCCCTGCCTGCGAGCATCATGCACTTATGTGCTGCAATGTGCTGAATTGTCTCAGCGGCATCTTTACACAGCATGCACCTGGGATCTTGCCTGGTGTGGTACACCCCTGCCTCTATGGAGCTTGTACTTGGTTGCGGCCATCTTCTTGATGTACTTGTGGATGTTCATTGTCTCCTCCTGGTCCGTGGTACTGATACTCACTAGCCCCCCAGCATCCTTCCTTCCACTTAGCTCATATCCGAGGTAGGCTTGGTTAGCATGGGGGGTCTAGCTCGGGGACCCTTACTGGATACAAACGCCCTGGTTGGGAGTCGAACTCACGACTCCTGTTTCAAAGGCGTGGAACGGTATATACTATTTTTATCTTTTTCTTTCTTTCTTATTATTTCTTTGTTTTTGTTTTTTAAATGTATCGCCACCAATTGGATCACATAGGCAAGCAAAGCATTTTTTGGCCATGGCAACTTTGGAAAATTCTAAAGGAAGATGCATATCACGTCTTAAATGTCACACTTCGCTGGCAGCCAGCCCCGAGGTTGTTGATTTCCAAACTCCACGGGGCACTATGCCGCTGACCGCAGAGGTGTGGGTGGGATACAAGGTGGAAGGAGGAAAAAAGTGTTTCTTGCGTTTGCCAGCTGCTCCTTTAGCTCACACAGAAGAAACACACAAACATGCACATACATCAATCTCTTGTGTCACAGTTTCACTGCCTGTCACCATGGTGACACCCTAAAGCTACAGCTGTCTGACAGAAGACTGACTGAACTTGCCGTGATTTGTGAATTTTGTGGTTTTGCATAGGCTTACACAAATACTCTCGCAACTTCAATTGGCAATCAGCTGAAAAAAGGCAGAGTTTTTCTCCTCTTTAGGTCAATTGTTAATAACAATCACATTCACATTCATCATCCACTTCCTCTGTGGATGCTGTGCAATGATTAGAATTTCATTCAAATATGAACACGTATTAAAACAGATGTTGTTTTCCTTCAGGAAATGTTTCACTCTTCTCTTCTCTTCTCTTCTCTTCTCTTCTCTTCTCTTCTCTTCTCTTCTCTTCTCTTGCTCTATCAGACCCTTGCCCCAGGCATGTTTTTTTCTGAGTGACATTCACTGGTGGCACATATAAAGCAGGTTAATATTGATCTGGGCTGAGCAGGTGATGGGTTAAATCGATTATGTATGTGACAGCCCTATTTCCTAAACTTGTAAAGCTTACTAAAGAATGCCTCCAGTCAAACAGAAATAAACAAGATGAAAATGCACAATTTTGCAGTAGTATCAAAAAAATCTGTGCATTCAGTAGTGATGTGAGAGACTTCTTGAGATGGCAGAGACACTAAATGGCAGCTCTGAAATGCATGAACTAAATCATAGAGTCTTCCTTTATCAAAATGAAATGTCTAACTTTGATAATCCACAGTTGGAAACGTCAAAGAAAGATTTGATTGAGATGTTATATTCAGCACTTTATCTGGGTGGGTACTGTGACGCAGAAATAAAAAAAAAAGACTGATGATTCAAAACCAATCAAAAGGAGATTTAAATCATCCTTTGGAAAGAGTCTTAACAGCGACAATATGCCAGGCCATGTTTAATCATGACAGATCTTTAGAAACTGCGTGGGCGTGTGGGAGGGTGGGTGAGTGCAGGCAGAGAGACAGACTGGAAGACAACGTGCACTCATTTCATACATCGTAACATTTGGGCATTTTAGCATTTTTATTTTGTATAAAAAAACGTGGCACTATTCTTTTTTTTTTTTTTTTTTGGAAAAGCGATAACAGTCATAAAATGTGAAAGGGCAATAAGCAGCCTTTGTGAGCTTTTAAGGATGTCTGACCTGGGTATTTTTCCAAATCACCATGAAACATCTAACAGAGGTTTTATTAAAGCAGGTGCATTTTTAGAAAATGCATTCATTTATTTGAAAATTACCACTGTGTTTCTGCTGCTCCATCAAAACATGCTGTCATGTTGTCTCAAATGCTGGTAAAATAAGAATACCCTGATAAAAACAACAACAACAAAAATACTTTAAATAGTGTTTTATGTATTTTTGTCACATATAACATCTTTGGATACTTACATTTTTTCTCTATAGGATGAATAAAAATGTAAAATAGAATCTGAATTTAGGCCTTCTGTCCTGAGCTCTTCACACCAGTCATGATACTTTTTTTTAAATTACTTTTTTAAAAATTAATTCTATTAGATGACATTTCTTTTGAGAACATAGTGGAGTAGAACATAGTAGAATGAATGAAAAGTCAGGATTTTATAAGATGTCTCTGATAACACTACCAAGAAACCTTGACTCCAATAAAAAAAAAGACTGTAAGCTTTAGAAAACGAATTTAATCATTTTCACAGCAGCTATTTCTCAGCATAAGCAGCTCCAAGCCAGTTTCTAGATGTGTAACAAAGACAAGTACAATATAATTGCAATTACTAGTCAAGAAAAATCATAAAAAAGGTGTCTGGAAAATTCATTTCTTTAACTTTTATATATTTATATAATCAAAATGTTGGAATAATATAGACAAAAAGACTCATTGAGTTAATGTCTGCATACTTTGTCCTTTATAAATGCCAGAGTTACTAACAGAAAGAGTTGACAAGGAAGAGGTTTCAGCCCCTTAATCGCAGTAGAAGTCCATGTCCTGAAAGACAAGCAAAACATCAGGTTCTACTTCCTAACATGGAATGGGGAAAAAAAAGTATTCATTCATTTAAAAAAAAATGTTGCATAAAAGAATTCAATGTACTAACAGTTGTTTGGATCTTAACTGTGTTTTCTGTAAACCTCTGTGTCTCCTTCACCACAGTTGCAGGGAAGTATCCAATGATGCCCATCTGGTCCACGTACCGCTCACTGTAAATCTGCCAGCAAAAATAATATAACTCCAGCAAATTAGCATGCACCACACTCTATATGTATTATGCATAACCTTTCTTACAAAACTTGACATAATGAAAAGCCTGCTCGTTTCAGATACGGTGGACTCTGATATGCAACCAAATGTCTTTTCTTGTCAGAAAAGCCAGAAGGTTTGTGTTTGTTTACCACAGCTGTTGCACATCTTCTGTCTTTCACAACTCAAGTGTACAGTGCCATTAAACAATGTACAAAATCTGCACATACGCTTCCAGACCAGAAGACTCCAGCGCCCTCTGCTGCAATGAGTTTGGAGTACACATAAACCACCTGACCCTTTCTGAGGTTGAGAAATCGGCAGTCAGGAGATATGAAGTAATCCAAGACTGTGGCCATGGAGAGAACATCTAATACAGCACAGGAAAAAATACAAAAGAAGAATGCGAAACATAAGCATCTACTGTTGATTTTGAAACGTGCTGCATCCTGCATGCTCTGCTATGCTTCTGTTTTTAATGCTCAGACTTACATGAGCACTCTGCATCTCCGCAAATCTTCTGGTCTGCTAGTTTATCCATATGGACAGCCCTCGTGGTCTGGTGGAGCAGTCCCACACACAACAGAATCACCAGTGGATAACCCATCCTCGCCAAAAGACCAAGAACAAGCGACTGTTGTGAGTGTGTGTACGTCCGCATGTGAATGCAGATGTTTGATGGAACTTAAGACTATAAAAATCACAAACACTTCTCTCAGCCAGGACAGAATGGGCTGAGCCCCTTCATCACACATCGACTAGCCAATCAGTGTCGAGTCTCAGAAATTCCACACTCTGTAAGTATTCATTTCCATCAGGGGAGTTGGCTGACTTTTCTCAATTCTTAGCCTCTTTGCAGAAAGAAAGTTTGCTGTAAACTGTAAGTGTTACACTCTATAAAAAAACACATTCGTAAGCAGTAAAGGCCTTTAAATGCTATTTCTTTACAGTCAACCAGCTTTAAGATTTATCAAATCGATTTGACCATAAACCATCTTCAATAAATATGCAAATAAAGTACTGTTCAAAAGTCTTATGCTACCACTCATCCCTTTTGCCTCCAAGAAGCCAGACTTTGTTGTAATTTTTTAAGTTGTCTTGAGGACTAGTTCTTTAGTTTTCTTTGTAGGCCTTTCAAAGGTTTTCTTTGAACACTGGCTGCTGACTCATTTTCTGTCCACTCTTTGCACCTGACTACTTTCACTGACCGACCTATGAATCACTGAAGCAAAACATGTTTACTTAACTCATAGAATCAACCAGTGTTGAGTCTACACATAACAGACAACTTCGCAAATAATCTATTTTAAATTGTATCCTTTTAGCTGCCTGTTGCCAAAACACATCTATTGTTCCCATGTCTTTAACTGAATTCCAGAATAATGCACAAGATAACACAGTTTGACAGGTATAAAATAGTATTTTTGCACCAATAAGGCAATTCCAAAGGCGCTATTAGCTAAAATCTTGCTGTATCTCGGCAAAGTGTGCAGTGTGTCCATTAAAACATTTGAAATTGGACAAGTGGGGGACAAAACAAGAAGCAGCCTACAAACCTGTCTATAGCAAATGAAAATCATGCTCTTAATAAACAGAAAAAGATCCACCAGAGACTTGACACGGGAGCTTAGATGTATATCTGGGCCTTCAGTTGATCCATCTACTGTTCACTGAAGCTTAATCATCAATTATCTCAGTGGAAGTGTGGCTGCTTAAAAGGGAAGCATGCTTGCATGCTTAAGAAAGGGAAACAGTTAGAAAACGCTGAAGTATGCCATATTACACAAGATCATCATCAATATGTAAAAGGGAGGTCAGGTTAGACGTACAACAGTGAGTGCCTACAGCCCTCTGTGAAACACAGCAGCAGTTGTGTTAGTGTCTTCTTAAAATTGTTGCAAGTATGATTGTAGAAAAGTACTATCAGATCCACCATGCAATGCCATTTCTGTAGTGTGGGATTTGCAATTGCTTAATTTTGGCAACGATCCAAAACACACTGAAAATGCCTGGATACAAACACACACACACACGCACTATCAGTCATGGATTGACCTACTGAAGCAGTGTGGGATCATTTTGATAGCGAAGAGAATGAAAGGCAGCCAACAACCAAAAGAAGAGCTTATAATGTCCTGGGGAACTATTCCAGAAGACTACTTAAAGAAACTGCAAGAAACCTTCCTAAGACAGAGCTCATCATCATGCTGAAGAATAAAGCGGCCATACAAATATTGACTTTCAAGCTGGTTAGACTTATAAAGTTTGTTTTTTTACCTTGCAAACTCTGTTTGCATTTATGTTTGCACACATTTCAATAAAAGCCTGCACCTAGTTCCCACTTTACTAGCAAAATATAAAGAAACAAAGGGTGACAAGACTTTTGCACAGCATTGTGATTCATATCGAGTTTGTAAAATGTTTAGCTTACACATCACTTCCTTTGGGTGTCGCTAAAGCGGCTGCAAAAAATATAGGTCAAACAAAATTACTAAATATTGTGTAAAATTGGGTACCCGATTTTACATTGATTTTAACTGTCTGTGAAACAGCTTATATCCAGACTTGAATTGAAAAACCTTGCGTATATGACGTGACGTGTAAAGAAATAAATCCCTTAATCTTAGCAGTACAAGATGACAAAATCACTAATTTAATATGTAAATACATAAATAAATACCTAAATGTAAATACCTTACAACGTTGAAGGTAAATGTGCTTGACGGTCATGAGGTTCTGGTTGAAATATAGTTCGATTGCAAATATAACAATGCCCAATCAAGTTTAATTTTTCAAATAGTAATCTATTTGAAAAGTTCAATGTTGTCCTTTCACCCACTGTGTTCTCGGGATCCCGAAGATTTTATATATAAGAGCTGTATTTTCAACACATCTTGTCTAACTTATGGTCAAGAAATCACACCATTTTACAATTCCCTCAGTTTCTTTTCGCTGCTTGCTGGATATCAATTCAACAAACCACTTTCAGTTTACCTGGCTAGATGATAATTGTTAGTAATTATAAGTCTTTCTTAGCAGCTGAAATAATGAAGTTGAATCTTCCCAGAAATACCATACAGATACAAAACCTGAGGTAATAAAGCCTCAAGGGCGTTGGCATGCAGGTCACATTCCTTATAATTAAACTGGTGACATATTTTAGATGTCATCAACTTTGTAAACAAGCTGGACATTACGCACTTATTTCCTTCATCTGATGCAAACCACTGAAAACCGAGTATGTTTACATCTAGATGTAGGCGGGTGGGGTTTAAACTGACATGCAATATGAGTAAATAGGAAAACAAAATGAACCTCTCCCTCGCGCTACGCAGTTATTTAAAACAAACGCACCATTGGCATTTGGCTGTGACGTAGGCATACTGTAAACTCAAAGCCGTAGTCTCGGCCGGTGCTGTTATTGTTCAGTTCGCGGAGTTTGGGGGGAGGGTATTGCTTTATTTTTTATTTTGGGGGCTGCACACTGCCATTATCGGGGTAATTACAACCACCCCAATGCCTGGCCCGAGGTATATATTATTTATATAGCGTCAGAATCTGTCTAAGTAGTTGTAAGCTAACAAGTTAGGTCCCAAAGTAGCCGATGGATGCGCGGGTATCGGAGTTATTTGGCTCAGGAAACGGACACAGCTCTGGATCTGGTGGTGTGTCCAGCGGCAAGCCTGCGAATGGCTATGGGGTAGCCCCCAAAAAATCCTCTGCAAAGAACAAGAAAGCAAAAGCTCGATTATCCCGCAACTTCAAACCAAGCAATAACACCCCGTATCTACCTCCAGAGGTAAGGCTAAAAATACGCGCACAATTAGCTATTTCGAGTTAATATTTCCCGGGCACTGGAAAGCCTGTCACTAAGAGTAAGCAAATGGATTTTTGTCTGTTGTAACGCTACTCGTAGGTTTGTCATTGTATTTCCTGTTTTGAGGGTTAGCTTCCCCACTATTGACTTGTCTTTGAACCTGCAGTGACACGTAGCTAGTCGGTACAAAGAAAATGAATGGTACCATTTCAAGCGTAGAAGTTTTGCGTTTGCTGTTGGCTTACGACTTTCTATTTACAGTAGTTTTGCAGAAATAGGCCTAACGTATGTTAATTGAAAGTTTTTTGATTAAAAAAATGCAAGTATTTTGCTAGCTAGCAAAAGAAGATCAGCTGTGTTTGTAAATAGGGGGCGGGTGCATAGCTCAGCCAGCCGACCTCTAGATAGTGATACTGTGAGTGTCTGACATTCACTCAGCCAAGGACTGTGTTACTACACAAAACTTTTTTTTTTTACATGTATTTATTTATTTATTTATTGTACAGTGACCTCCGTGTGTTGTCATTACCCACCAGCTGCGTTTTTTAAACGTGACACTTAATCCTAAACTGTTCTTTAACCTTTACTGATCATAAGCTGCCCAGTATAAAATTGCTGTCAGCTGATCACTGAATATAACTAGGTCCCCTGTCATAAGTGATTACATGACAGATATTTTCGCGACTTGGTTTACCTTAAATGTATTGATTTTGACTTTTAAGCATGTGTATGTAATGTGTAATAACATATTAAGTCGCTGTGTAAGGCTAAGCAAGCGGTTAGCCTGTTTGTATAGCTCTCAGTGACTGCCTATTCATAGAGAACACTGACTGCACATTCAGTCAAACTGCTTTTCTTTTTCTCTTTAAACAAATCAATAGTCTGTTGTCTTCCTTACAGTTTTACAGCTGTTGTTTCTTTTCTGTCTCTCTTTGTTTTACTCCCTGTCTCTTAGGCTGAAGAGGGAAATATAGAGTACAAGGTAAGCAAATTAGCTGTGACGCAAAGTCTTTGTTTTGTTCATAGAGCTAAAATGCTTTACATAACACCATAAAACTGATTTATATATGGATCAATTCTTGTGATGTGGATGTTATTGGAAATTTATCAGTATGCAGTATGTGTGAATATATAGGGGCAGTCTTTCCATTGAAATATAACACCACTGTGGATTAAGTTAATCTCTAGTTACTAGAGCATTTGTAGTATCAGGACAGCCGCTTCTTGTCAATATAGAGCTTTTTTATTGCCTTGGTCCCACAGTAATCATTTGTTTATGTCCAAAATAGTGTTGAGTACTAATTAGTAATTTCTTTTCTTGAATAGCTCAAGCTAGTGAACCCCACACAATACCGCTTTGAGCACTTAGCAACACAAATGAAATGGCGACTGCAGGAGGGCCGAGGTGAAGCTGTCTATCAAATAGGTGTCGAGGACAATGGCATGCTGGTGGGACTATCAGAGGAGGAAATGAGGGCTTCACTAAAAACGCTCCATCGGCTTGCAGAGAAGTAAGTCCAGTATTTTTATTCCGTTTACTGACTGATAGTTATTCTGCTGTTGTAGTTTACCTCATCTACCAAAACACAAAGAACTGTACTTACGTTTGTTTTTCGTGACAGAGTTGGAGCGGACATCACAATTTTAAGAGAGCGAGAGGTGGACTGTGACTCTGATGTGCCTCGTAAGATTGCTGAAGTTCTCATTCGCAAAGTGCCAGATGACCAGCAGGTTAGTGTGGCTACCTGCACATGGATATCTCTGGATGTTTAAATTCTTGGGCATTTTTAAGTCATTTTGGTGTTGTGTTTTTCTCCTTAGTTCTTAGACCTACGAGTAGCCGTACTGGGCAATGTGGACTCGGGCAAGTCCACTCTTTTGGGTGTTTTGACACAAGGTGAGCTGGACAATGGACGGGGAAGAGCGAGGCTCAACCTTTTCAGACATCTACATGAGATTCAGACTGGACGTACTTCGAGCATTAGCTTTGAGATTCTTGGCTTTAACAGCAAAGGAGAGGTGAGAAAACGTCCTCTATAAAATAATATATATTACACCTTATTTATGTACTTTTACATCAGTTGTGATAAGTAGCAAAGAGTAAATACATCCATTATATCATAATTTTTACAATTTTGGATGTTTTACTACAGATTCCTATTCTGATATATATTAAACTACTCCATCTGCATGAAATGTTAGTAACTGATAGCTAATTTTGTTTGTTTGTTTGTTTTCTTTTTTTAGGTTGTGAATTACAGCGAGTCTCGGACAGCAGAGGAGATTTGTGAGAGTGCCTCTAAAATGATCACATTCATTGATCTGGCGGGTCACCACAAGTACTTGAAAACCACCATCTTTGGCCTCACCAGTTATTGTCCAGATTTTGCAATGCTTGTGGTCAGTGCGAATACTGGAATTGGTGAGTATTAAAAACCCTCAGAGGTCCTTAGGGACATTTATTGTCTTTTGCATTTTTAATTTTAAACCATTTTCACTGTGTTGAGTGGAATATAGCCAAATTTGTCAAAGAATTTTCTTTTTAATTATATTTTATAATTGTGGTGTAAATTCATTGAATTAGCCTAAAATGGCTAAGCTACAGAAATGCATCCACCTTAGTCCCTTTGGACAAAAATGTCCACATTGAAACCCATTATAAACGCTATTTTTCACGCCAGAAAAATTACGGTCAAAGGGATCGTCAGGTTTCCAGCTTAGGTTTCGTTTTGGACTACAGGCCTTAGAGTTGTAATTTTTTTATTTGTCCACCGGGTGGCGCCCTTGCTTCACATTTGACCTCTGCTGGAAAACAGCGGGCTGCTTGGACAGACCTGCCGGAAATGAAGCCTCATCTCCGGCGTGCAGCAGCGGCTTCGCCCGCTGATCGGGCGGGACCATTTTTTGGTCCCTAGGACCATGAGAGGGTGCATTTTTTTTTTAGTCAACAGGAAATGACGTATTTGTTGTCACGTGGTATCGGGCGTGTGTGCTGGAAAAAGGGGTCCCCGGTGATCGTGCCCCGGTAATCGTCGCGACTTACCCCGGCAAGATGCACTTATTTCGGCCTAGAGGAGGAGCATTTGCCGCCTGGAGACCATTTTCTGGTCCTGAAAAAAAAAATAAAAGGCGATCGAAATGAATGTTGGTGCCAATCTTTAGTCCATCCAAAGGCCTAATTATAATAACAATTGAATATTACCTCAAATGTTTTTTTTGGAAAATATTCAAGTTTTATGTTTTTTGGGGCAAAAAAAGCAGTGCGCTCATGTGACGAAACCGGGATATAAAGGGTTAAAATCCGCGAAATGTAATTAAAACTTGACATGAATATTTCAAGGAGAAGTAGTTTTAAAAGACTGACCAATTTAAAGTGAAAAAAAAATTAATATTTAATATTTTTATTGCACATTTTGGGGAATGGACATAGGCTTAAAGGTGGATGCATTTTTTTTTTTAATGTGCTCCTGCAAAAAAAATAATGGCAGGTCAAAATGAATTTTGGTGCCAATCTTTGGACCATCTAAAGGCCTAATTATAATAACAATCAAATATTACTTCAAATGTTTTTTTTGGAAAATATTTAGTTTTTTTGTTTTTTGGGCTAAAAAAAACAGGGCGCTCGTGTAATACAACTGGGATTTAAAGGGTAAAAACAACGAAAATATAATTAAAACTTTATATGAATATTTCAGGGAGAAGTAGTTTTAAAAGACTGACCAATTTAAAGTGGAAAAAAATATTAATACATAAGATTTTTATTGCACTTTTTGGGGAATGGACATTTATGTCCATTAGGGACCAAGGTGGATGTCTTTTTTAAGGATCTCCAAGGTTAAGTGAACGATTAAATTTTCTCCAAGTTCTATTCAAATGTAACTGTTGTTGTGCAAGATAGTAATGCAGTTTGCTGTTCTGGTTGAGAGATAGCCCATGTTTGTGTACACCATACCCCCACACTGTAGTGCACAGTTATGGCTTGGCACTTTGCTGACATGTGATAGCTGAGGTTATGCAATAAACCAACCTTCATCTTTGCTTGGCAGTGTAAGTCCCAAAATATCTCAGATATCATAATTTCAGGGCAGAGTACTTTGACCCACTGGGGATAGTGCTGCGCTCTTGCAAAGCTAGTGTGTATTTCAGCATTGCACTTGACAGTCACAAGAGGTTTTCTCAAATCTTGCAAGCATTTGGCCTTTTCAGTGGGGTTAAGGCTTGACATGTGTTTTTACCATATAACCAAAGATAAGAAGAGAATTCAGATAAGTTGATCAGGTGCTACACTCTTCCAGAGGCAAAAGAAACATGCTGATTTGCATATTGTTGTGATGCAAATCGGATCTTCACAGTCCAGCTTTACCCAAGTTCTTCCTGTATTTTTATTCTTCTGTAAAAATGAAATCACTAAACCTTACTTCAGTATTATGTTTCACATCTTGTTCTATTTATAGGTAATGTGTTATTGTATAATGTGCTCAACCCCAACATTTTCATGATAGCATTAGCTGACATTGAGTGCAGGAAGCTTGTATCCAGGAAGGACCTACTTGGAAACCTGAGCCTCCGAGACTCGTTGGTCAGCCTAAACAGCTTTCTGTTTTACATTTGAAAACATACTGTTTGATTATGTTTGCTGTTAGAGCTGAAAATATAAATATGAATAAGTGTTGCACTACAAAGCCGTTTGGGATTTACACCAACAATACCAGGTGGCACACCCTTAGACCATTCACCCATTGTGACACACAGCATTTCAGTGTGTATCAGTGAACACAGATAAGAACCCTTTGCTCAAGGCAAGAGACCATCTGGAAACAGTCCTCTATGCAATACACCAAAGTAATATATTATTATTAAGAAAGCTGTAGTTTTGTTTACGTTTCGCAAGTGGCACTAAAGCCTGTATAGGAAACCTGAGCCTTTGAGATGTTAGTCATTAAGTGCTGTAGCTCACATCCGGTTGGAGTTATTGGATGAGCTATATGCATCTGCTGTTAATGCATGGCTGTACTTTTGGCTTCTCCCTTACTCACAAGGGGTTGTTTCGCGTTTTTCATTTGGTAGATTTTATCCCAGATTTCCCGACACAGCCCCAAAGGGCTTTGTGTCACTTCCTGGGAGCGAACAAGAGATCTTTCACTTTTAGGCCGATATGAAAACCATGACATTACAGAGCCAATTAAAAAAATATATATTTTTAGCTGCTCTTATTATTCACAAGGGGTTGCCACAGCAGTTAGCTCTGCCTGTTTGATTTGGCAGTGTTTTTATGTTGGATTCCTTTCCTGACACAACCCTGATGGGATTTGTGTTTTCTTCCAGGGTTGAACTGCTATTTAAGCTTATTTTGATTATATGAGTTGACTGATTCCATGCCAAAATAAGTCTGTGTTATTTTCCGAGGCTGTTTATTTCTAAACAGTATTAAATTGAAATACTGCAATTTCATAAGCAGTTAGTTTTAGTGCTAACGCAAAAACATAACTGATTATTAAATATTAAAAAATACTAAAGGGTTTATTGGGCACAGTCAGAGTATAATTAAATGCTTCAGAAAGTCCTATCTGTACTCCTTGTTTATTTACACTGTTCTGCAATGGTTTGTCTATCTTTGAGTAAATAACTAATAACACTGTCAGCATCAAACGAATAACTACACTCAGTAAAAATAAAGGTAATTTAAATAATTTGTAACAACAGGATAATACATTTATTTCTGATTTTTAGCAAAATAATTAAAAACACATTAAAGTACAATGCATTTTTTTCATAAAAAGGGCATGGATAAATTAAGTTCCTAAGTGTATATTTGTTTATACTTAAATAACCCTTATTAATGCAGCGTAGGCGTTACTGTGTTTATGTGGGTGTCTGTTCTAAAATAGGACGTGCAGGGAAAATGGGGTCAAGAATGTAGATAGGAAGGGACATGCCGTCTGCAACCCAAGAACTACAGCTTTAATTATGAAACAGCGTAATGGATCCGTGTAATGCATAGGGCTTCTCTTGGGTTGTAACTTTTAAGCTAAGAAGCCAAAGGGTGAGTAATCTTTTTGCATCATTTAGTTATGCTTTACTTTTTACTGCACTGTGACACATTTACCTCACCTCAATTTTTTTTTCAAAACTCAGTTTGTGTTTTTCTGAAATGTGAATCTTCTTGAGACCAAAATTAAGAGAACATGAGAAGTCACTTTGTTTAGAAGAGCTACTATTTGGCACTCGTGGAAACATCAGAGACATAGTTACAGTATATGTTTGAATACTTTGAATCAGTCCTATCCTCAAACTGTTTCTCTAATGACATAAAAGTCTTTTATTGTGGTATGTGCTATATAACCCTTCGTGTATATAGTCTTTGATTTGCATTAAGTCTGGGTTTGTAGATAAGCACTCTTATGCTAAGCAATAGGTGTTTGAGACTCAGAGGGCAGCTGTTGTGTTTGTACAAAGAATAAATCCCCTGTTTGAATTGGCGTATCTTTTTAAATTTCTTGCAAAGTCTTATTTGGATTACCGAGTCAACAGTTGGAGGTTTATAGGTTGGATTTAGCTTAGGCAATAGTATTTACGTGTGTTTAGGAAGACTTCATCCCTTCTGAAAACATGACATTAAATAAACATTGCCTTTGTCTGCTTGCTTGTGAAAGCTATTTTTGGTGAACAAGTAGTAGGCAAGATATAAGCAATGCAAAATCCCAGGTAAATCCTCTTTCTTTCTTCCTCTCCTTCTCATTCTTTTCCAGCTGGTACCACACGGGAGCATCTTGGCCTTGCCATGGCACTGAAGGTTCCCATCTTCATTGTTATCAGTAAAGTGGACCTCTGCACACGGGCCACTGTTGAGCGCACAGTGCGGCAGTTGGAGCGTGTCTTGAAGCAACCAGGCTGCAACAAGGTGCCCATGGTTGTAAGCAGTACAGATGATGCTGTCACAGCAGCACAGCAGTTTGCACAGTCACCAAGGTATGAAACACACAAGTGCAGTTTTCCATTTAATAACATGCAGTAAAGTTTGCACTCCTTCTATAATAAATACTGTAAACAAAAACTGGAAAGTAATCATTTTTATTTTTTCCTGAAACTCTCTCTCAGCATCACGCCAATCTTCACCTTGTCCAGTGTTTCTGGAGAGAGTCTAGATTTGCTTAAAGTTTTCTTTAACATCATCCCTCCTCTGAGCAACAGCAAGGAGCAGGAGGAACTAATGCAGCAGCTAACAGAGTTTCAGGTCAGTCTGAAATAATTCAATTCAGTTCAATTCAATTCGATTTTATTTATAGAGCGTTAGTTTCCAGCAACTGTCGCCTTAAGGCGCTTTATATTGTAAGTTACAGACTCCACAACATTAAAATGAAATAAAGTTTGTCTGTCCGTGCAAAATGATCTTCTGGCTGTGAGCTACTGTCTTCCAAATGCACAGTGTAAATACACAGATTATTTTGATCTGAATGACAGCCATGTGCATCATTGCAGGTGGATGAGATCTACACAGTTCCAGAGGTGGGGACAGTGGTTGGAGGTACTCTATACAGGTCAGTATGTTGAAATTATTGTTTCATTACAGGTTAAGTGGGTTCTTTGTTTTTAACCCAGAAATCCCTCTGACTCGCTATTCTCTCTGGTCTTACAGTGGTATTTGCCGTGAAGGGGATCATCTTGTAGTAGGGCCCACAGACTCGGGTCAGTTCCACCAGTTGACCGTAGGCAGCATCCAAAGGAACCGCTCGGCATGCAGGGTGCTCAGGGCGGGCCAGGCTGCTACACTTGCTCTGGGCAACTTTGACCGCTCATTATTGCGCAAGGTCAGACTCAGAGCTTGTCTAAATTAGTGTTTTATTAGTTAATCACATTAAAAGTATAATATATCTATCTATTGGTTAATGTAAATTGCAGTAAAAGAAACTTGGAATTTGAAATCATTATTTTCATACAAATCTGAACTATGTATGTACACCATCCATATGTTTTCCACTTACAGGGCATGGTGATGGTGAGCCCAGAGATGGATCCTACCATCTGCTGGATGTTTGAGGCTGAGATTGTCCTGCTTTTCCATGCCAAGACCTTCCACAAGGGCTTCCAGGTTACTGTGCACATTGGCAATGTGAGACAAACTGCAACAGTGGAAGCAGTGTATGGCAAGGTTGGTCCATCCGCTGAGCTAAAATGCTCTCATTAACACAGAGAAAGTGAAAAAATGGTGTTTTCAAGGCAGGAGACACACTCATCAATAAATCCATGTTTGTCACAGGCTACGTGGTTTATTAACAGTGTGTAATGGCTGGTGACCAATGGAGTTAAATCCTCAGATGGGTGTTCAGATTTGTCGTGTAGAACATAATCCATTTCTTTCATGGTGAGCACAGTTGCTCCTCTCTTTTACAACAGAAGTACTTCCTTCTGCTAGCTACAAGCAATCTATTGCCAGCTACAAGAGTACTTAAAGATGTGAAAGGCTCTGGGTAGGTGTATCTTGGTTTTCTCACATTATCAGTCTTTCAAAGCAGGAATCCAAAAAACTATTCTGTTTAGTGTCTGCTCTGAAATGATACAGCAGTGATTCAAAACAAGAGAAACCAAGAATTTTGATACAATCCAGAATTATAACAAATCCTTTCTGGGATTTTTTTAAGGACTCTATTGGCACTACAGAGCTATTTTATTTGTTTGTTGAGTGTGTGCCCTTTAATCTTAATCTTGGTGTCACTATTCCACTGATTGATTTTAAAATTAAATCTGCAAGTTTAAAAGTGCAATTATATATACACAGAAACACTCATCTTTCATTTAAAAGAACAGCCCACAGGTTAATTTCTAATTTAGTGCCACTAAAGCCTCTGCTGCTGTATTTGGCCCAGATCACCTATCTCATTAATAATCCTGCCTTTGTTTGATTCCTGTTCTCGTGCTACACCACTGTACAACAGGAGGAGCTGAGGACGGGAGAGAAAGCGGTGGTTCTCTTCAAGTTCATCAAGCATCCAGAATATCTGAAGGTGGGAGCAAAGATTCTCTTCAGAGAGGGGGTAACCAAAGGTATCGGGCACGTCACCAAGCTGCTTCCCATCGTCGAGTACCAGCCATCCTAAAGACGAGATGAGGAAGAGCCCTAACATTCTTCAGGCAACCACAGAACCAAACACCGTCCCACCTCAAAACAGAGTGCTTTAAAAACCACCTCCTGCTTTCTCCAAAGGCCACGCTGCCAAGTTCCCTTCACAGTAAAAGCCTTTTTGCGCGATTCTGTTGTCTCACCATGTTCCAAAGCTTTGTCACCTTCTTACATTTTGTTCCTTAGAGCCTTTTCAGTACCTGCTGATATTTTCCATCTGCTTTGTGTTGTTGAGGCTTAAAAAGTGTTGCTTTTCTTGGTACTGATGAGAAACCTTTCATCCATATCTACAACACAATGACCAAGCATCATCTACCAAAGTTCGCTTTGGAAACTTTGAAAACTGCATTCTGGCCTTTACAACGAGGTGCTGCTCACACAGTTTACACCTAAATGCACTGTTAATACATACTTCAACAATATGCTCACATGCATATTTGCACTGAGGTATAAACGCCAGCGATGATATACCCGTGCCAGGTAACTGTTTTTATAAACTCAACAGTTGCAGGTATGGAATGATTTCACACCAGTGTAACACAAGGCGCAAGTGTCACCGCCTCACAGCGCAGTGTCTGTGCAAAGTGCCTGACTGACAATTACAAACTTTTATATGCTCTTAAATCATCTCCTTGTCATAGTAACTGCTGTGTGAGCAGGTCAGAAGCTTCATTATCTTGCGTTGAGCTTTGTTGTTTCATCACTTTTATGAAGATAACGGAGAGCATTGTGTGGTATGAAAAGCTAGAACATGGCCCAGTTTGTATGTCAGTCTGCCAGGATAACTCACATTGGCAATCACTTTTTAACTGTCACATTTATCAGTGAGAACTATTTTTTCTTTAATTCACAAGTACTGCCTCACAATAGGGCGGTAAGATGATAATGATCTTGCTGCCTGTCTTTCAAGTGCTTTAGTTACTCAGGTCAGTGTAGATATTGTATTAGACAGCATTCCACTTTCACAGAACGACTCCAGTGGGACGTTGTTGCTAATTTGGGTCGAAAGGAGAACTGATGAAAAACAGATACTCCAGATTCTCCCAAAGCGATGCGTGTGATTACACATTAGTATGTGGAACTGCCTACTGATGCAGCTTTATTTAAGAGCAATTATGTTAAAGGTACTTGATGTACTCTTCACTTAAGTTACTGATGTCACAAACTCGAAGGGGTTTAGCATAGTGCCTAATGGAACTCCTATTCAAGAAGCCTTCCATTACAGCCCATTGTTTTATAACTTAGTAAAAAAAATGAAGTTGGTGCTATTGGAAAACTTTTGATATTTAGAGGAAAAAAATGTAATAAGTGAACGTTAATTACTGCTCTGTTCACGCCTGCTGTTGGCCTCACCATCTGTCTTTCTATTGCATGTTGACGTGACTTATACGCGCATTCAAAGTTTGTATTGTTTTTTTGCACCGACATCATTGATGCACAGTGTGTGTGTGTGTGTGTGTGTGCAAGCAAAGACAGGTAAGCTAAGAATGCATTTCAACCAAAATATTTTATAGCATTTATAAAGAGTTCAGGTGTTAAAATTTGTTTTACCGCATCTCGGAAGATTTTTATAGATTTGTAGTAGTTCTGGATTTTACAATTCATTCAAAGATTTTTCAGTCTTCTTCTTAACACCAGCTTATTTTCACTCTTTTGAAATCCTTTGAAGTCAGTTTTCCTTTTAATTCAACGTGTATTTTGATCATTTTCTGGGTGAAATGCAATATTTATGTACAGATCCAATTCGTGTATTATGATGTACATGAATAAAAGTTTTATTGTCACTTTAGCAGCTGTTTAACAGTGTTTTTTCAAAGTAAAATGTGACATTGCAGTGTTTTAAACGATATATCCTATGTGAATAGATCATGACTTCCTTCACAATAGTTTTTTTTCCCCTGGTTTGGCTCCTCCTATCCTGCTCTCCAGCTGATGCAAGAAAGTGCAAGCATAATTTAGCCATTCAGGTCTGTCAATTGCTCTACAGGACAATAAGTTCACCACTGCAGAAAACATGAAGAGGATGACTCATCTATTTATGCTGCAATTGCACTCTTTGGAGTGGCAATCATGTCAAAGGTTGAACAAGCCATTGGGCTGTCTGTAATTTATGCCATTAAAGCTGCAACAGGAAAAAAAAATTCTAATACAATAATACAAAAACTGTAATTTGGCAACTGACAGGCCCTCTGACGTTATACGTCAGCTCCCTACCTGGACAACCACAGACACACAGAACCATGAACTACCACACACTTAGTGTATTTATGTTTTTACTTTTTTTTTTTATAACACTTTATATTACTCACCTGATTTGGGCTGATTAGACTTAACGAGTGGAAATGGCCTCCATTGTGAGCCAAAGCCTTAAACATTGCTTGAATTATAATATCATTAAAAGTTATTATGGAAATATTTGTTTATTGGGGGTTTTTTGTTTTGTTTTTTACAGTGACACCAAAATCACACACACCCTTTGCTTTAATTCAATTAATCCAGCTGATACTTATTAGCTCATCCAGCTGAAGGGCCAATGAGCTTATGTCACAGTCAGGCATCTGTCCATACTGAACAATAATCCTTCCTCTGAGGCTATTGTTCAGATTTTACAATAACTCAGACACAATAATCATCTAATAGATCTTCAACCAAATTCTGCTCCGGGTCAGATGTGTCATTTCACAGGCAATAACCTGTGAATTGTAATGGATTTTGAGCCAGAGGAGCTGCTACATTATTGACCTGATTGATCTTTTATAACATTTCAATCTGCCCTCCGCTACATTATTTTATGAGTTATCAGCTCATCTTGTACCAGTCCATGATGTAGGCTGTGAGCTCGGCCATGGCAATATAAATTTACATTTGTGAAGTTAGCAATATCCTTGTGATAAAGGATGACAAGTTCAGGGCTACTTTTGTCACATTTGTTCTTATAGAAACCTAAAAGGCTTGCTCACAAGGGTGTGTGGTTTCCTATGTGAATCTGAGTCTTCTATGTAAATGTACTTAGTTGTGTTTGGAAAACTCATTGACACCAAGAGTATTTCAAATACTACCTTGTCTTACAAATCACAATCATGTGCCCCTCTCTCTTTCTTACTAGAACACTTCATACTGTTGATCGAGTGAGGATTTCTGCTCTACATTCAACTAACTAGTGTCATCTGCTGGTAAGTCAAAGTACTACAGCATACTGCATGTTACTAGGATGAGTAAAAAGAATCTTTAATACACTCTGCTTTAAAAAAAATGTCTCTTAATAATATTGTCTTTTTATTTATCATTAAAAAGTAAATTAAATAAATCAAATAAATAAGATTTTTTGATTTTTTTTTTATACACATTGTTATCATCACCCAACTTCAACATTGAAAGCAGAAAAGTCTTAATGTACTGTTTAGGATATGGCTTTGTAAACAAACATTTTTTAAAACGTACATAATCAGAACTACGTTTGAGTTTAATTTAAAACTGCGGTTCTGCATTAGATCTTCAGTTTTTCTTGAAGAATGAATCCAGAGTGCCCGTGCTTGCACTTTGGGAGCGGGGTCTTTTTGGTGCTGGTCCCAACTGGCCTCTTGTTTTAGTCTTGCCCCGAGAGGAGTGGGCTGTGTCTGCTGCTGCTGCTCTGAGAGGATTCATAGCGGTACCGGAAGAAGAAGAGGAAGTGATGGTTGATGTGCCTGAAGAGAAGGACTGCTGGAGGTCCAGAGCAAAATGATAGTCATTGTGTTCTGGCATTTCCCACGCTAACACCTCCTGACCACAGCGTTCACAGCTCATCAGATCTTCACTGGCCACAGTGGGAGGAGGGTGATTTGACTCCACATTAATGTCCAGTTCATTCCTTAACTCCTCACTTGCCGACTCATGAGATGCATTCTCTGAGCTAAGTTTTGACTCCAAGCCTGATGCCACAACAACGTCTTTGGTGTCTTCCTCATCAACGGGACCTGGCATTTGTCCGTTTTCAGGCTTGTTCAGTGCTGACCCTGAAACCTGGAGGCTTTTTTCAATGGTCTTCTTGTGAAAGAAAGAGGAAATGCCTGGGTGGGGGCTGGATGAACCAATTTTGGACTGAGAAACAGGTGTAAAAGAGGAAGCAGGACAGACAGCGTCTGACTTCAACTGACTAACAGAAACAGAAGTATTGTGAAGCGAGGAAGCTGGGAGACCTTCATTGCTGTGTGTACCAGAATCCTCTTCATCATCATCATCATCATCCTCCTTTCTAACCTTCTGTTTTTGTTTCTCAACTGCCTTTTGAAAAAAGGACTGGATGGAGCCGGTTTGTTTACACGGGGAGACATTTTTTGGTTCACGGGGTGGCTGCGTTGAAGTGCTATCACTGGAAAGAAAGCCAGCGATCCCCCCCGCTGATGAAACATCGCTGAATTTACTAGCTGAGAGGTATAACATGCTGAGGGGTGGAGTCCTGGGGACATGATGGAAGACAGTTTAAATTAAAAAATTTAAAAAAATAAATAAATAAAAATCACAGAACATCCCTTTGGCAAATTACTTTAAACCCTCTGCAGTATCCTGTTCTAATTACCATGCAGCCTGATGGTTTCCTGCTGTGTTCAGACTCTTGATAATGGCAAAGGTGTCGCTGGATATTTTGGTCGCCTCGTAGCGCACTAAAGCACAACATCTAGAGAAGCTGCTCATCCTCTTGTCGCCAAGCTGACGTACACCAACTGTCAGCATTTTAGCCACACGACCGTTCTATAAGAAATTAAAGGAACTGAGCTGAAAATAGTTGCATTTACGGGATTTGGCACTAATGTGAAACCCAACTGAAAAAAATATGGTTCAATGAGGGAAAAGAACTAAATTACACAACCAAGTATTGTGTCTTACCACTTCTCTGTCCTTGGTCAGCCTCTCCTCTAACTCAAGAGCCAGTTGATGAAGCCAGTACTGTACCTGCACAAATACAAATACTTTAAAAATGCTTGTGGAACACACTGAAAGAGCACAGAAACATTGGCTCTACCTGCTCTTTAGTAGCCAGCGATGTCTTCCCAGGAAAGTTTTTACTGCAGCCAATGGACTTTGGAAGCTGTCTTGGTTTCACAGCTTCAAAATCAATCCCCCGGCACAAGTCGTACAGCCACTGACTACATTAAACAAGGAAGCAGGATAAAGTTTAACGTCCCTGTAGTGCAGAAGGGTTTCCAAAATTACAAAGTTTCTTTTCTGAAGCAGAAGTTCAAGTACAGAAGTTCAGAAATGTTTAAGGAAGTTTAAAAGTGCAAAACTACTTGTTATTATTTTAATAACACCATGTGATTACTTTCTTAAGCAAGTTATGTCACCATTATCAAAATGATAGTGTTTGAAGGCATTTCTGGCTCTCTCACCCTGTTTTTTCTCCAAAGTGCTGCTCCAACTGAGCCTTAGAGAAGCGAGTGAGATCGCCCATGTTCTCTATTCCCAGAGTTTCTGTGATTGAAGTTCCCAGCTTACCCCCCAGGTTACGGCTGCAGGGAAATAAATAATACAAGAGGACAGGGTTTAATTTTAAGTTTTTGCTGCCACTCTGTCAATGTAAGCGATGACATAACTAAACTTACATCTTGCCAATGGGGAGACTGCTGAAAAGTTCTGTCACAGAGTCCAGAGGAAGAACAGTTTGTCTGTTGGGCTTGTTCAGACCACAGGCTAGTTTAGCCAATACCTTGGAAAGGTGAGCGGTAAATGATTATCTCTGCAAACACAGTTACCGGTCTGAGACTATTAAATAGGAGTTTATCCTACCTTATTGTGTGATATTCCTGCAGAACAACTGAAACCTGTGTGTTTCTCCACAGCTGCTCTCATTTCCTCAACAATCAGTGCTCCAACAGTTAGCTGCAGTTCTGCAGAGTTCTGCTCACCCACTGACGGGAACGTTAAAGATTCCAGCCACTGCTGGAGACCTCTGGATCGCTGTTCCTCTGAGCACAAACATGATGTTGTTAGGAGGATAAAGCCTGCCAGAGTTTTTTAGCTGTTATTCTTCGACAGCTTTCTGTGTCAACTGCAGAAACAACTCATTGGGTAACTGAAGTTAGCTTACAGCCTACCTTTATCCAACACAGTGTCCTCTGCAGAGTCTTCAGCTGCAGGTGAACTTTGTGGGTACCCCTGGATGTAGGTAGTTCTCAAGAGTGAAGTTTCGATTTGTTTGTCAGTCATATTTTTCAGTCGCTGCTGGACAGCAGCAGTCAAATCCATGTAGGCCTCATCAATGCTAGCTCTCTCAATCACAGCAAAGCGAGACATGACCTCAATCACCTCCACACTCGCCTCTCTGTAACTACAAAGGGGACAGAAAGAAGATATTTGCAGTACAGCTTTGGCCATAAGGATTTAAGACAATTCAAAAAATAATCGTAAATTTAATTAAAGACAATGTTGATCGAGTGTTGATCCAAAGATTTAATGTTGATCCAATTAAAAAGAGGAAGTCTCTGGGGATGTACATCAGCAGCAGCACTTACTTTGTCAAGTCAGCCTTGCCATGAGACTCACGCACTCGTGCCACCTGGAGGTCTGGGCACAGTTTTTTTGCATCATCCACCCACATGTTCCTGGTGACACCATGAGCCCTGGCCTCGTAGCTCACAGCTATAATACTAAGAAACAATAACATTTAGTCAAAGATCACAAAAAAAAAATCATAAAGTGTGAAAACATTTTAGAAGGATGTCTAAGCGGTTATTTGTGGGACATGAGGGCGGGTGAGTTGCCAACACAGAGACATCAATTCAAATGGTCAATGCAACTGAACACACGCAGTCGTGGGAACGAATTCACCAGTGGGTTACAAAGAGAGAGGGGAATGTTTAAATTCTCTGTAATCTAGTCAACATTCTGTTTTACAGAGTATTTCATTATTTCAAAATCTGCTGCTCTACTGGCATTTTCTCCCCTAACACCAACTATATGGTTTACAGAGAATGGTCTGAAAAAAGAGAAAATAAAGCTGCAGTTTTCTGGGTGAAAGTGCCTTGTGCAACTAAGAGGTCAAAGAAAATGGCTTCACGCTGATAGGAAGGCAACAGGAACTCAAATTCAAATAACCACTCAACTAAGTTATGCAAAAAAAACAACATTTTTAAACACAAAAAACGATGAACCTTGAAGCAGATGGGCTACAGCCACGTAAGACCACAGCAGGTGCCACTTCTGTCAGCTAAAAAACAGGAAACTAAAGCTACAGTTCACATGGGCTCACCAAAATTAGACAAGAAATGACTAATAGGACAGTGTTGCCTGGTCTGATGTGATTCAGGTTGGTGGTGGTGGTGTAATGTTGTGGTTTTTTTAGCAGAGTTTGTGCCCCTTAGTACAAACTGAGCATCGTTTAAACAGCACGGCCTACCATGTCCATCCCTTTATGACTACAGTATAACCATGTTCTGATGGGTGCTTCCAGCAGGATAACACACCACGTCACAAACCTCAAATCATCTCAAACTGGTTCCTTGAACATGCCAGTGAGTTCACTGCACTCGAATGACCTCCACAGTCACCAGATATCAGTCCATTAGAGCAACCTTTGGCTTTTTCATCAACCTTTTAACTCGATTTACACGAATACGAACAGGATGTACGTAAGGCACACCAGAAAAAGAAAACTTTCGTAACTTTAGCTTTAGGAACCTAAGTCACCCACAGACCCAGGTTTTGTGTCACGGCTAGGTGTTTCAATTGCGTCGATCACAAAAACGGTATCTCTGTGTCAGAAACTCACCTGCCTCCTTTCCACGTCTTGTACTGGGCCACCACACAGGGAGTATTCCTCAGAGCTGGATTCAGCCTCTGCTCCACCTGCACGTAAAAGCAGTCCATGTCTACCAACGCCACCACCCTCTCCTTCCCGTACTCCATTATTAACGATGAAAATCTGTCGGTGGTGCTAAGATATGTGTCCGCTTCTTGGCGGGGCTGTTAATTCACAGCTGTCATCAGAACTGAAAGTTCGGTGGACTTGAACGGACCGCCAAAATACACATCGATCGCTTTGCATTTCGAGGGTTACATAAATACGTCATCAACAGTCGACGAAGAAGTCCCTTGGTAATATCGTCATCACTGAAAAAAACCAGAACTTATGTCATTCTACAGTTGCCTGCACATCGAAATTAGCTACCAAGACCACAAAGGTGCAAGAAAGTGACCAGATTCAAAACAACAATATAAAAACACTATATACACAATGTATAAGTTACAAGAAACACTGTGGGGCTGTATACAAGGGCATCCATAATATATTAAGGGCGGAAGGGCATTTGGTGATAGTTAGTGACACTTGCAAAATATGGAAAATGCAATATATTAATAGTGTCATTCTGAAATATTTTAAAAGCTGAAGTCTTCCTTTTTCGCCTTCTCCCTTTAGTGACCATCACATCGGATCATCTGCCTTCATTTCCTGATTACTCCAAATGAAAATCCCAAAAAGTAAATTGTGTTCTGTGGGAGAAACGTTTTCGTCACTCATCCGAATTACTACTTCAGTTTCAGCTGAAGTAGCATATTAAAAACAGCATGAAACTGACCTCACATCGTTTCGTCAGTCATTATGCAAATCTACTGTTTATAAGGTTGGGGAAACTAGCGGTCACCTGAGACTGAAAAAGTCAATTGGATAAGTAAAAAAACGTTTCTCCCACTTGAAATGCTACTTCCCACAACTTAGACATTCACATTACTCACACTCTCATTACACATACATATAGGATCTTGGGGGTGGGCACGATATACGGAGTCCAAATTACCATCAGGGTGTACACCTCACCCCTGGCGTCGTTGCCCACCTCTCAATTTTGAATACACGTAGACATTGAGGGCTAGCAGGAGGGACTATGCGCTTACCTGCTGCTCTCTGGCAGGTAGCTCCATGCCCTCCTGGGTTTTAAATGCACCTTAGAACACACATGCATCAACACTACAATGAGTGGGTGGAGGGAGGTTTGGAGTCTTCTCTCACCCCCGTTCTCTGCGGCCTGCTGGAGCGGGGGGGGGGGGCTAGGAGGAGAAGTTGGCCGTCCGACTGCGGTCTGGAGTGTGGGGCCTCCCTGCTGCTGCGGAGTCGGGGCGGTCTGCCTCTCCCCACCGCAGGGAAAAGGGTAACACCACCTGGGTCTGGGTGCAGTTCCCCCCTCCAGGGGCAAGGGTACCTAGACCCAGTTCGTAGAGTACGCTTGGGGAGTGTGATCATGTGTACAGCGTCTCTTTATGTCTGTCTCCACGTTGGTTGAGTGTGGAGTAAGTGCATATGAGAGCATGAGGGTGGGAATGGATGTTTGTGTCTGTGTGTGCCTGTATGTCTGTGTCTATATGTCAGGTTGGGTATCAGACGCCACCTCTCCGGGGACATCTCAGGCCCTCCAAGGTTTTGAGGCCTATCTCCACCCACCGCCACTTCCCCTGCCAGTGGCGGACTCCCTCAGGTGTCGGTGCGTTGGTGGTTCTTTGTGTCTGGGGGTGGGCGTCCGGGTACACACCGGCTCACTCCTTGGCGGCCGCTTATCGGGGCCTGGAGCCTGGGGCTCGCTCGGGCCACTTCGGAGGTGGGGTGTCCCCGGCCTCTCGGCCTGGGGCTCGGTCACTCAGGCACAGCTGGCTGCCGGCGGAGCTCACGGGCGCGTCACTGCAACTCCCCCTGGCTTCTGCTCCGCGGCTGCTGAGTGAGCCCTCATCTGGGACTCTCCTCAGCTCTTACTGGGACAGTGGCGTGGCTGCCCCTCTGTTGGTCTTCCTTGGTCTCTTGTGTTCTGGGGGCCTCTGGATGTCTGGAGTTCTGATCTCCTCCATACCTGCTTCATACCCTGGAGGACGGGGCTGTGCACACTCCCTAGCAGATCATTACATGGAGAAACCTTTGGAATGCAAGCATGCTGATCCACACAGGTATGCACACAGGTGTACACACGGGTATTCACAGACGCGGACTACAGCTTTCTTGGCTGCTGCCTCAAAGCACATTGTGCGCAGTCTATCTTGCGTGCTGCACAATATCGTTTATTATTTAGTATCTACTGATATCTACTGCTAGCTAGTTTATTGTGATGGTGCCGTTTTTTTTATTACGTTGCTCTTTGTTGTTTGCTTTCTCTTCTGTTTTTTTTCTCCATACAGGTGACCCAGGTGTTTTGTTTCTTTTTGTTTGTTTGTTTGTTTTTTTTTCTTTCTTCCCCCCCTTCTCACCTTCTTTTCTCCCCTTTGGTTTTCTTTCTCTCCCTCTCTTTCTTTCATTCTTTCTCCCTGTCCTATCCCCCAGTCATGTCTGTCCCGTTTGTAGCAACTGAAAATAAAATAAATTCATAATTATAATAAAGGTCAATCAAATGGACCAATATGGCAAGGCCATGATGATCCACTTGGTAAAATAAATCCGCTTGGCTTCTTTGTTGGCCTTAAGACAACAATTCTTATGGCTAAAGATCCAAACGGGACACACACAAAAAAAAAGCAAGGTTTCATCTCCATGCTAAGTTGTAAAGAAGCATGACTGTATTTGTAACAGTACGAGCAGCCCCGCGTGGACCTCCGTCAGTCTGAGACAGCGGGGTCAGGCTGCGCAGGCCGCTACCAGAAACGTCACGGTAATGTTTTGGTATTGTGGGTCGTTTACGCCCAGAGCATTGTCTTGCAGGAAGGTCATGCGTATAGATTTGTTTTCTTTTCATTATGAAGGTTGGCACTCCCGCACACTATTTTATATAAAGTTTTTGATACAAACATGTTTTATTGCTTAAGTATAATTGAGGTTTTTGCAAAAGTATGAAGCTGTTTAATATGTGACTCTTAATGAGTTGTGAAATAGATGGAAGTTGCACACGGTATAGAGAAGTAAGTTTCATGTTCAGTGTGCTGTAAAAGATGTGTGTTTATTTTTGATCAATTTCAGTATTCAGAACAGGTACAGTTTTCCACTTTAATTTCAACCAGATAAGAGTGTGGTTTGCCTTAAATACAGTTGAATATTGCTGTAAATTCACTGTAAACTTACAGTGGCATTTAATCGCTTAAGCAAGCAGGGATTTCATCTTTGTTATTGTGGCACCATTCCTGGGGCCCGTAACATTATAGTTTAGTATTTTATGGCTTTGGCATATATGGCTGCTACAGGTATTAACTAACTTATCTTCATTGATGATGTAACTGCTGATGGCTGATGGAAGTTGCAGAATGAATTCTGAGGAAGATGGAAACATCTGCTCATGTTCCAGTAAATGCCTGCAAACTCATTGAATAACTCTTCATCCTGCAACAAGATAACTTACTGCTAAGGCAACACAAAACTTTCTCAAGCCCCAAAAGGTTAGTCACCTGATAGATAAACATCAAAAAGGTGGTGAGCATCTATGACAGCTGGCACTGCATGCAAGGGATATGCAACAAAGTATTAAACATGACTGCATTCATGTACCTACCATTACTTTGTCCCAAGCACTGTTGTGCCCTAAAATGAGGTGGCAAGTGTTGTAATTGATATATGGTGGAACTAAAATGTATGTTAATGATTATGAATTAAAGTTCAGAATGTGCACTTTAATCACATCTGCACTGTTTGGTTTAAATTTTGACACTGAGAAGCACATTGTGGCTTTAGCAGACACTGAGTCAGAGTAACAGGAAAAGTTGTCAGAAACCACAGAAATGTCACTCACGTTACCAAAGAACTGACACCCGCTCAGAGAAGATGACCTTGCACAATGTAGAACAGTATTTAATTTGCACAATGAAACCCTTTCACTTTCCTGTTTTGACTACATTTTTATATTTTAGTTTTCTCTGTTCTATTTTCTTTTTCAATTTTCTATATGTTGCTAAGAATGATGGGTTTTGAAAAGCCACCAGCTTGACAGATGTTGGATGTATTACTGTTTACTACATACACTCTTTATTTTGTGAGCCAACTTATGTAAAATTACTGATTTACATATGAGGAAGAATAACAGAAACGGCAGTGACAGATGCATATAAGGATGAAAAAAAGGAAGTGGCACTCACACTGTTTTTTCTGTTCATTTATCGATATGGCTGTCTATGCCAGGATTATTTATATGTTGACTGGACTAACAGGTATGAGGGGGAGGCTTTTAAAGTCCTTTAGCTTGTTTATTAATTTTTATGCTGATTATAAAAGTTCCAATAACAAAAATATATTTGTAATAGCCTTGTAATTGTTTTTATTTTATTGAGTTTTTTGAAGACATTATCTAATAAGGAAAAATGAAGATTTTTAAAAGCGTCTAGCCGATCAATGGAATTATTCCACTAAAGTGCTTTATTTGTTCTGTTCATGTACAAAATATAAGCCAAAAAGAAAAAACCTTTTAAGCAAACGAAATAATGTAATACTTTATTTGTTCTCTGCAGGAGTTCACAGCATAACTACAGTCAGTAAAGTCTCAGTGAAAACTGGGAAATCTATCTCCATCCCATGTCTCTATGAGTCCCAATACAAATACCATGTGAAGTACTTGTGTGAAGGATATTATTGGAACTCCTGCAGTGATGTAGTAAAAACAAACACAGCAGACCCTTCAGGAAAATATTCAATCTCTGATGACAAAAAACAGCAAATTTTCACTGTGACTATAAACCAGCTGGCCTATGAAAACACTGACTACTGGTGTGTGGTGGAGATTAATAATGGAGCAGATTATCGAAAATATTTTAAACTGTCAGTTACCAGTGGTAAGTGCACATCTTTGTACATATTTTACATTGTTTCCAGGATTTCTTGTCACGATTTCTAACAAAAAAAAAACACAAATATGTTTTTATTTTACTAAAAAAGACTGAATGTGCTCTCATTTGTTGTTAAACGTCAATAAGAGAAGATATCTTAAGTCTGAATTACCAATGAATTTTGAAGGGTTTTTGTATGTATTGTATTTTTTGTGAACTTTAAGGGACCCCCAGTCTCCATGTGAATCATCAGAGGATTACAGGATATATTGGAGAAAGCACAACTATCAGATGTCACCACAGTTACTCTGGAGAAATGAAGTGGTGCCGGCTGGGCAGGAACTGTGTGACAGGATCATCTGGATCCATAGATGGAACAACAGTGACCACTTATATGAGCGAACCAAATGTTTTCACAGTGACAATGAGTGGACTACAGTCAGAGGACAGTGGCTGGTATTGGTGTGCTGAAGGGGACATTCAGATACCAGTATATTTAACTGTTACTGAGAAACCAATCACCAGTGAGTACAGCAAGCTATCATAAACTCCACATATATATCAATTCTATCCATTTTTAAATGTTAGTACTCTAAGAGATATTAGGATAATGATTGTCATAGTGCTCTAGTAATTATTTATGTATATTTAATTATAGCCACTGCCTCTACTGTTGCTCACGTTACTGGAAATGGAACAATTCACACATTTGAAGACAAACAAGAAAGGTTTGTTTTTCAGTTTTATGTGCAGTATTTAATGAACTGTTCTTGTAAGGGAAACTGTCAAAAATTCCTTTATGCATGTCATTGATCCTTGTTAAGCTAAACTAAATTATACATTTTGCAGAGTTCCGTTTGACCTAAAGATCCTCATCATTCCTCTGAGCCTGCTGGTCGTGGTTGTAATTGTAGCTTTTCTTATCTGGTTTATAATGAGACAAAGTAAGTGTTATTGAAATCATTGAAACATTTAAAATGCAATTAAAGTTTTGAATATTGTGCATTGTTACACGGTCAGTAACAGCAGTTATCTTTTACTAGAGCTGAGAAAAGCAGAATCAACTCCCACAGCAAAGGTAAGAGATCCTGTGTGACAGGTCTATATGCAAAGAGTTCTGTGTGACACCAGTCTGACAGCGTTAAGTCTTTCTGTAAATTACATTTTGCTCATTCTACACAGATTGATGAGGAAGTGACATACGCCAGTGTAAGAAATGTGGGAAGAAAAACAGCTGAGGTAGCCCTAACATACCACAGCTAAACATTTATATTTAAGAATATAAGTAGACATTTTTTTTTAAAGCATGTTGGAACTGTAAAGTGTTGGCTTTCTATTTTTGTTCATTCCCAGGGGTCATTTACAGAAGGTGATGGGGAAATCACATACAGTTCGGTTGTGACCATAAAGAATCAAAGTATCAAAATGGTAAATATTAAACATGATAGCAACCGCATCCTGTTTCCCACTTCCTGTGTTTCCTTCATTTAAAATGTTGGTGTCCTGGTATTTTGTGTGTCACTTGGAATTTGGTCACATTCTGCTCCCCCCCCCCCCCCCCTCCCCCCCCTAACTGTCATTTTTGTTTCTGTTCTCCAACAGGGTGAAGAAAAAGGCACAGAAGTTACATACAGCACATTAGCTACTCTCCACTGAAATATTTAAATATTATAACTTGGCAACTTTTTTGTCACGTTTAACTGTTGTTTAACAAAACAGGTATTCGACAGAACATCACTTCATATTCTCTACTGTTCACTGGTTTCACCATACTTAAGCTATTGTGCAGAGGTCTGGGGCATTAACTATAAAACCACATTACATTCACTTTTTACTCTTCAAAAGAAAGCAATTCGAATCATCCACAATGCAGGTTATAGGGAACATACAAACTCACTATTTTTGCAGTCTGAAATATTGAAAATTGACGATATAGTGAAATTCCAAACAGCACAAATTCTATTCAAAGCAAAAAATAAAGAACTGCCAGGTAATATTCAGAGTATGTTTTTTTTGAAAGAAGGAAGTTATAATTTAAGGGGTTTTTGTAACTTCAAAACAATGAAGATACGTACTACAAGAAAAGGCTTTTGTGTTTCTGTTCAAGGAGTGAAACTATGGAACAAACTGAATATGGAATTAAAGCATATGTCCATGTCCAAACATAAAACTGTTCAAAAAGAGTTATAAAAATATGATCTTCTCGATCTATAAAGAAAAGGAAAATATTTAAATTAAGTGAATGTCTCTATTTAAAAACAAACAAACAAAAAATTCATGATGTGATATTATAGTATATAGTATATCAGAAATCTGTTCACTATTTTTATTACAAATTATATCAGTAAGGAAGCTGACTAAATATTCACTGATAATTTATGGGACAGGGGTGGGATTAAATAAGTGTATACTTCTTCCCACTCCCTTTCAACATGTAAATTAATCAGAATGTTTTTTTGTATGTAATTTGTATAGTATTTTTTTTCTCTCTTATTTCTTTTCTAAATGTACTTGTATATTGTTCACATGTTGAAATAAATTACCAATCAATCAATCAATCAATCAATCAATCAATCAACTATATTCCTAAAGTATATTCCTGCATATTTGCAAAGGGAGTCAAAGAAGCGTTGATCTGTTTGCTCTTTTATAGAGATCAGTGACATTATTCTTGTTTTTTATTGTAATAAAGAAGCATTGCAAGCATCAACAATAATGGCTAATCCTGACTTCTATCATCTTTGTTGAATGAGAGTGGAATGATATACTATTTGGAACGATTAAGCATGCAGTCTGCCTTTACGTACATTTTTTAAACATAAATATGTGTGTAATGAGTCATTCTAAAGAGCTCACTAAATCGGTACTGCAGTGGTATTGTAATAGGACGCCACCACTGCAACAAGTCACTTTGTTAAATTTCCTAGACATTTCAGAATCAGCTGTAAGTTAGAACAGTTGTGGCCATCTTCCTGATGCAATCATGGATATTTGTTGTTTCATCCTGGACACGGTTCTGACACACACATCCTCAGCCTCCTTCCTTCCACTTAGCCTACAGTCTGAGGGTGCTATATTTGGGACTAAAACCCTCCATGCATAGGACAGAGTTAGTGGCATCTAACTTCTCCTTTGCCCAGCTTATTAACCCAGCAGGGTATTTGATGACTAGCATGGTGTAGGTATTAATAACCCAGGATTTGTTCTTTCCATTCAGCTGAGTCCTCAGGACTTGACTTACACTCTGGAGGTATTTGGTGGTTGTGGCCTTCTTAGTAACATCTTCATGGTTCCCATTTGCCTGTGAGATTCCACCGTACTCAGGCTACGTTCACACTGCAGGCCTTAATGCTCAAATTCAATTTTTTGTCTGCTTGTTCACACTACAAATAAAATTTGACAGCAAACACGCTCTAGTGTGAACCCTCAAAGCGGCCCGCATGCGCAAAAGAAGACGTCACACACAACGCGCTCTGTTTAGACCCAGACCAAACAGTATTGTTTGACTGATGGCCCTTAATATAAAGACTTTTTTCAGACTTTACATTTTCCAATTTTGCTTTAAGTTATAAAATTATTTTGTTATTTACATATGGCCTAATAATTATCCTTATTGCTGTTTTAGAGAGGAGCGGTGCTTCAAAGGCTAGTTGCAGATTTCTGTCAGAATCAGCAGATTATACAGTACAAATAAAATCTTCAGGTTTCTCCAGCGTCTTCCCAACAGTTTCACTAACATCTACACGGGATGGCTAGGAAGCGTTCACGATGTCTTCTCGGACGCTTCTCCAGCGCTTCTTCGGTGCTGATAATTGGCGTCTGTCTTGTGTCAGTGACGTAAAAGACGGATTTAATCCGACTTGACCATTCAAACAGCAGTCGCTGTCTAAAACATCAGATATGTATCGGATTCAGTACCACATACGAAAGTGGCCCAGGTCGGATTTGAAAATATTGGATTTGTACTGTTCACACTGTCATACCATGATCGGATATGTGTCACAAAGGGTCAAAAAAGTCAGATATGCTGCACTTTCATCTGCAGTGTGAATGTAGCCTTAGTTATTCTCAAGGTCTGCAGTGTTGCCTTCTGGTAGTGCAGTCCCCTCAGGGCTGGACGGGGACAAAAAGTCAATATGGCCGGTGTGCCATATATCTATATATTATACATATATCTATGCATTTCATTTTGTTTGACAGTTTTTAATCAGTTTGGTACAATTGCTGTTATTTATTTCTTTGTTGCATTGCAGAACGTCAAAATTTAAAGCTACACTTTAGCTGTTAGCAGTGGCTCATGGTTAAAGTAGCCAATTATTTAACCCAAATCCTTGAATCTCTCATATCCTATTTATGTTCCTCCATCTATACTCTATAATTTTACTTTGTCTCTTCCTCACTTATCTACAGCTGGTGCTCCACCAGTAGCCTCCTGAGACTGTGAGGCCTGGTTACGAGTTGTTACTGGTACTAAAGCCCCACAGCTAACAAGTCGGTAAATTTGACACACTATTACTAGCTTGCTTTTTGTTGTTTTCTCTCAGTTTTCAAGCTCCACCTTTTCACCACTTCTTCCAAACTAAAGTTTTCCTACAACGTGCATAAGCGCACAGTGAAGATAGGGGAGGGGCTGGTCCTTTGTCAGCTCACTTTCGTGTGTTTTACATAGGAGGAAGAGTGATTGCAACTGCAGTGGAGTTGAAAAATAGGAAGTGTTGCACTTGGAGTTTTCAAGTGCAACAGTTCATACGATTTTGTCTGCTCACTTATCAATATGGCTCTCTGTCTCAGGATTATTTATATCATCACTGGACTAACAGGTATGTGGCAGGGGCTTTTAAAAATTGCTTAGCATCTCTGTTGATTTTCAATTTCCAATAGTATTAATTTGTAATTTGTAATAACTTACCAAAAGAGATTTTATTTTATTAGCAAAACATTTAATTCTGAAAACATGTAGATAATCAACAGAACTATTCTATTAAAATGTGCATTTGTTTCTTTGCAGGAGTTCACAGCATAACTACAGTCAGTAAAGTATCAGTGAAAACTGGGAAATCTATCTCCATCCCATGTCTCTATGAGTCCAAATACAGAAACCATGTGAAGTACTTTTGTGAAGGAGCTAAATGGAGATCCTGCAACGATGTAGTAAAAACAAACACAGCAGACCCTTCAGGAAAATATTCAATCTCTGATGATAAAAACCAATTTTTTTTTACTGTAACTATAAACAATCTGACAAATGAAAACACTGATTACTGGTGTGTGGTGGAGATTAATAATGGACCGGATTATGGAAAGCATTTTCAACTGTCAGTTACCAGTGGTGAGGTTCCATCTTTGTTAACATTTTAAAGTGGTTGTTATTAAAAGTTAATAGAAATAGACGTGAAATCTAAATTGCCAATGGTTTTTCAAATCTGTATTTTTGTCCTTCTATCCACTCATTACTTTATTTATTTTAATGTTTGTCCTTGAAGGGACCCCCAGTCTCTATGTGGATCATCAGATGATTACAGGATACATTGGAGAAAGCACAACTATCAGATGTCACCACAGTAACTCTGGAGAAATGAAGTGGTGCAGGCTGGGCAGGAACTGTGTGACAGGATCATCTGGATCCATAGATGGAACAACAGTGACCACTTATATGAGCGAACCAAATGTTTTCACAGTGACAATGAGTGGACTACAGTCAGAGGACAGTGGCTGGTATTGGTGTGCTAAAGGGGACATTCAGATACCAGTATATTTAACTGTTACTGAGAAACCAATCACCAGTGAGTACTGCAAGTAATTATGAACTTGACATGTGCACAAGAGATATTAGCACAATCATTGTTACGTGTATGAAATCCATCCATTTATAAATTTTAGTACTCTCAGAGATATTAGGACAATCATTGTTACAGTACTCTAGTACTGACTGTTGTTTTGTTGAATTATAGCTACTGCTCATACTTTTACTGGAGATAGAACAATTACCACATTTAAAAATGGACAACAAAGGTCAGATATCTTTTGTATTTGCAGTAGATTTAGCGACAAAACTGTTATTTTGACTAAAAACCTTTTATGCTAAACTTAATTATGTGTTCTCAAACTGCATGTTGCAGAGCTTCATTTGACCTCAAGATCCTCATCATCCCTCTGAGTGTGTTGATCTTTATTGTAATTGTGGTGTTGTTCATCTGGTTGATACTGAGAAACAGTAAGTCTTGTTAAACTTTGATTTAAATCCAAACAGTATTTACTTGAATTTATGCATTATTGTTGGCTATTTTGCATTGTTAACACAGAGTCTGTAACAGGTGCTTTGTTTTTTCTCTAGAGCAGAGAAAAGCAGACTCATCAGCCACAGCAATGGTGAGTTATATTGATTTATTTCTCTGTGAGCTTGGTACATGATTCTACAAGAATAGCTAAATTAATTGATAGGGAAAACTTTTATAAGTACAGTTTTGCAGATGTTCTAATTATTTTCTGTTTTCCAATGCAGGCCGGAGTGGAGGTAGCATACGCTGAAGTTAGACCCAAGAAAAAACACTTAGGCAAGGTAAACAACAGCTGTCCTATCAAGAAATCAAGTCTAGGATTTTCAGTGAATATACTGACATTGGAAAGTAAAATGTCTAATTGATCAAATTAATCTTCCAGTATTGTCTTCATGCATGCTCAATCATCCATAGAACGAAATCCAAAAAGTTAATCTGTTCTACGTCCAGAAGAACAGATTCAACTCTCCTTTAAAGCTCTGTATGGAAAGAGTTTGGAGTAACCAGGCTGACACCTTTCAGTCTTTCTTTAAATTACATTTTGTTTATCCTACACAGGTGGACCAGGAAGTAATATACACCAATGTGGGAAACATTAGAAGAAAATCACCCGAGGTAACCCTAACATACTACAACTATACATTTGTATTTGAGTATAAGCAGACTTTAACTTTTTTTTTCTTAAAGAATGACACGACTGTAAAGTGTTCTGTTTCCACTCCTTTTGTTTTCCCCCAGATGTCACTTCCTGAAAGTGATGGGGAAGTCATGTACAGTTCAGTTGTTACCCCCAGGGATCAATAACGTATTCTGATTCTGATTAGAAGAAAATCACCCGAGGTAACCCTAACATGTGTCTGTGAAGGTTCTCAGTCATCCAGGTCATCGTAGTCAAAGGAGCTTGCAAAGAAAAGCGTCTGGACTTCTTTAAGTTGCTTGAAGACGTTTCACCTCTCATCCGAGAAGCTTCTTCAGTTCTAAGGTCAAATGGTGGAGAGTCCATCTATGTCCACTGTGAGCGATCATCTGTGAACAGAGGCGGGGGTTTACGACACCAACTCTCTGCCATCTATAATCCAGTTTTGAGTTCCCTTCCCAGACGCCTTAACGCCCACTCACACCCTGGGCCATCTGACCTCAGGAATTCGCATGATAAGGTGGGGCCAGGTTTCACAATGAACACACCCGAAACTCTGGCTGATTGGAACCCACACCCAGTTTCACACCTTGGCTCAGGCGATTAGAGGATCATCAGGGGGTTCTTTTGTCCCTCTGTGGGGGGTCACTCCCACTGGAACTCTCCACCATTTGACCTTAGAACTGAAGAAGCTTCTCGGATGAGAGGTGAAACGTCTTCAAGCAACTTAAAGAAGTCCAGACGCTTTTCTTTGCAAGCTCCTTTGACTAACCCTAACATACTACAACTATACATTTGTATTTGAGTATAAGCAGACTTTAACTTTTTTTTCTTAAAGAATGACACGACTGTAAAGTGTTCTGTTTCCACTCCTTTTGTTTGTTCAGTTGTTACCATAAAGAAACAAGAGGGTAAATATTAAAAGACCTGAAACCAACACACACGATTTCTCACATACTGTTTCTCTCTTTTCAAATAATTTAGCTCATTATCCTCATAAGACATGATTCGCTTTAAATTTGGTCACCTTGGTCTTTGCTTTTTCTTTCTAATTGTCATATTTGTTTCTGTTCTCTGTTCTCAGGGTGAGGCAAAAGACACAGAAGTTACATGCAGCACATTAGCCAATCACTACTGAAATCTTTAAATATTAGAACTTTTGGCCTTTCTGTCTCTTTATATCTACCTTTTACTGGTGTTTTTGCAGGATACAGTGTTGTTTTTTTTTTTACTGTCAGCAGATCAGTCACCTAGCCATGCAGTATGGCTACAGATTTGCATTCTCCAAAGAGCTCACTGAACTGGTCCAGTAATGGTATAGTAATAGGATGGGACTGTTGCAACAAGTCAGTTTGTGAAATTTCTTCCACAATCAACTCTAAGTTATGTTATTGCAACCTGGAAACATTTTGGAACCACAGAATCTCAACAATGTATTGGCAGTACATGTAAAGTTACAGAGCAAGATTGCTGAGAACTGAGGCGTATAGGGTGTCTTGTCTTGTCACTTCCTGTTTTGCTTTGTATAACCTGTTCCTTTGTGTGTGTGTGTGTGTGTGTGTGTGTGTTGTGTATGTTGTATGTTTAGATTTATGGAGATTGTTTCCTGCTATTCAGTTAGTTTTCTGTCTGCTATAAACACACTCTTAAACCTTGTTGAAAGAACATCCCAGAAGAGTCGAAGCTCTTATAGTTGCTTAACTGTCAATTTTGTTTCTCAACAGGGTGAAGGAAAAGGCACAGAAGTTACATATAGCACATTAGCTACTCTCCACTGAAATATTTAAATGTTATAACCTTTTGCATTTTGTGTACCTGTATTACTGGAGTCTTTGTCAGACAAGTGCTGCAATGTGTTATCTGCTCTCATCAGCTTGTTATATGATTTTTTGTTTTTAACTGCTGTTTAAGAACTATATTCCTGCATATTTGCAAAGTGAGTCAAAGAAGTGTTGATCTGTTTGCTCTTTTATCAAGATCGTTGACATTAATCTTGTTTTTTTGTTATTTTTTGTAATAAAGAAGCATTGCAAGCATCAACAATAATGGGTAATCCTGACCTCTATCATCAGGTTGTGTGAGAACTCTCAGTGTATATCAAACATTTTGTCTTTGTTGAATGAGAGTGGAATTATATACTATTTGGAAAGATTAAGCATGCAGTCTGCCTTGATGTAAATTTTTTTAAACATAAATAAGTGTGTAATGAGTCATTCTAAAGACCTCACTAAATTGGTACTGCATCTTTGTTTCATCCTGGACACGATTCTGACACACACTAATCCTCAGCCTCCTTCCTTCCACTTAGCCTACAGTCTCAGGGTGCTACATCTTGGACTAAAACCCTCCGTGCATAGGACAGAGTCAGTGGCATCTAACTTCTCCTTTGCCCAGCTTATTAACCCAGCAGGCTATTTGATGACTGGCAGGGTGCAGGTGTTGATAGCCCAGGATTTTGTTCTTCCCATTCAGCTGAGTCCTCAAGACTTGCCTTACCCTCTGGAGGTATTTGGTGGTTGTGGCTTTCCTAGTAACTTCTTCATGGTTCCCATTTGCCTGTGAGATTCCACCTAGCTAACCTCAATGTCTGCAATGTTCCCTTCTGGAAGTGCAGTCCCCTCAGTTTGTTACCGTATGACTCAGGGCTGGACGGGGACAAAAATTCAATATGGCTAGTGGGCCATATATCTACATATTAGATTAGATTAGATTAGATGAAACTTTATTAATCCCTCGGGTGGGTTCCTCTGGGAAATCCAGTAGCAAAGCACCGAAAGAAGTTGCATGTTACAGATACATTAAGGGGAATGAGAGTAAGGATATAAGCATAAATACACCATATATACACATATATAGATACGGAAAATACAATATGGATATATAGGATTGCTCATTTGAGTAAGTATATTGCACAGTGATTATTGCACAGTCAAATATAAGAAAAAAGACAAAACAAAAAACAAATATTGCAAATATTGCACAGTGTAGAAAAGCACCTACAACTCAGTTGTTCCCGCCCTCCCTTGTCCCCCTGTTTCTCCTCCCTCTCCCCTCCAGTGAGGAGTTAAACAGTCTGATGGCGTGTGGGACAAAGGAGTTTTTAAGTCTGTTGGTTTTTGACTTTGGGAGAAGATACATATATCTATGCATTTCATTTTGTTTGACAGGTTTTAATCAGGTTGGTACAGTTGCTGTTATTTATTTCTTAGTTGCATTGCAGCATGTGACAATTAAAAATTACACTTTAGCTGTTAGCAGTGGCTCATGCTCAAAGTAGCCATTCATTTAACCCAAATCCTTGAATCTCTCATATCCTATTTATGTTCCTCCATCTATACTCTTACTCTTTGATTTCATCTTCCTTCATCTCTTTCTCACTTCTCTACAGCTGGTGCTCCAGCAGCAGCCTTCTGTGACTGTTGTGGTCGCAAATTTTGAAGCCATCATGATAACCTTATCTTCACCAGCGATTTGGAGGTCCAGCTTTTTTTTTTTTTTTTTTTTTTTAGATCCAATTGAAATCAATGCATTGAAAATGATTCTGTGGGAAAAGAGTAGTATTCTTGGAACAGTTTAATACACTGCATCATATGAACAGGAGGAAAAATACATACAAACATTTTACCTGAGAATTAAATAGCAGAAAGCAAGCAAAGCAAAACCCCAGGGTGTACAGGTTTAAGCGCATGCAGATTGGGACCAACCCCACCAGACAGATAGCAGTAAAAAAAGCTCAGAGGGTTTTCCCAGGTCCTCTTTTAAAGGTGCCAGTAGTCCCACCTCCTGCTGCTGAGTAAGTTTCCCATGCGGCCAAAAACAGTAGGTGCAGGGTCAAGTATGGGCCAGGGCCATTTCCCAGAGGGGCACCCTTAAAGGCTACGTTCACACTGCAGGTCTTAATGCTCAATTCCGATTTTTTGATCAAATCCGATTTTTTTGGTCTGCTCATTCACACTACAAATAAAATGCGACAGCAAACGCTCTCTAGTGTGAACGCTCAGAGCGGCCCGCATGCGCAAAAGAAGACGTCACACACAACGCGCTCTGTTTAGACCCAGAGCAAACAATATTGTTTGACTGATGGCCCTTAATATAAAGACTTCGGACTTTACGTTTCCCAATTTTTGCTTTAAGTTATTTTGTTATTTACATAATAATGTAAATAACCTAATAATGATCCTTATTGCTGTTTTAGAGAGGAGCGGTGCTTCAAAGGATAGCTGCAGATTTCTGTCAGAATCTGCAGATTATGTACAAATAAAATGTTAACGTTTCTCCAACGTTGTCTTCCCAGCAGTTTCACCGGATGGCTAGGAAGCGTTCGCGATGTCGTCTCGGTCGCTGATAATTGGCGTCTGTCTTGTGTCGGTGACGTAAAAGACGGATTTAATGCGACATGACCATTCACACAGCAGTCGCTTTCTGAAACATCGGATATGTACCACATACGAAAGTGACCCAGATCGGATTTGAAAATATCGGATTTGTGCCGTTCACACTGTCATACCATGATCGGATATGGGTCGCATAGGGTCAAAAAAATCGGATTTGATGCGCTTTCGCCTGCAGTGTGAACATAGCCCAAGTTTAACCATTTGCTTTGTCTTCTGACAGTAGGTCAAAACATAGTGTGGTGGCAGATTTCTTTTCTCATGTATTAATCACATATTTCAACTATATCACTTTAGTATAGTAAGAGTACTCCTGTCACCAGTTTGTTTGCATGTGGAATGTGATCATAAGTGGGGCCCAAGTTTTATTGCACCTTCACAGCAGACTCATTTTCCTCTTGAGGACTCTGGACATCCTGTTGCAGATGAGGTGACGGTTGGTCGGAGCTTTTCTTACACTGAACAGTTAAGGATCTGCTAATAATTGATCTGCTGTGGAATGTTCTTTGTTTAAGAGTGTCTGTGTCTGCGTATATAAGATGTAAGGGCGGTGTTAGGTATTTTAGTACCATGGTAGCATTTACTGGATATTGTTTTATAGTGACATTATACAGGAAAACTCTGTCATTCAATAAGGCCCCTTTGTTTTAGTTATTTTTCTCTTTGACCCAAGAATTGATGTGTGAGAATCACAGGCTGGTACAAGGTTGAAATACCACAGAGATCACTCCCTCAGCTACATTAGTTTCTTAATCTCTTAGGAGACGCCTGTTGAAGGCCAGATGGTTTGTTTCAGAATTCACTAATGAAAGAACTCTTTATTTTGTGCCTTGAAAATATGTCGCTGAGATAATCACAATTGTAGCTGAACTGATAAACTACGCAAAGGATGCTTCTTCACCCAAGGGCAGGAAGACGCTCCCTTATCTTGGTCTGTACTGGTTTAAACTGATAATCTGCTGTCTCATGAATTTTACCCTCTATATAAACTGTTGTACTTGTGAATAAAGTTGAGTCAATTTGGGAAGACAACCTGAAGCAGTCTCTGTTTTCTTGTTCTCCCAAGCTGCTCCCGAGCTCGTACTAACACGCTGAATGGCATGCTTGAATGTTGCTTGAGAATATATTTGACTGTGTTACAGACTAAGGGACATTCTCTGCTGATAGGTGAAGGTACATTCTCTGCTGATAGACGTCCACGCCTCGGAGGAAGTCGATCCACCACAGTAAAATGTGTGGCTGTTGCTGGAATACCTGTCAGTATGCTGGGGACATCTGGGACAAGAGGAGGTAGAGGCATAATGACTGCATTAATTTGCCTTAAGTCTTGTGTGAAACGCCATACGCCAGGTTTGTTAGGCTTTGGCACAGGATTGACAGGAGTGTTATATGGAGATACTGTGGGCTTTATTACTCCTGCTGTCAATAAATCTCCTATGATGATGTCTAAGGCTGCGGCTTTTTCAGCGGAAATGGGATATTGCTTGACATATACTGGCTTGTTGTTTTTCAGCTGAGCATGATAAGGTGTACAGTCAATAAATCCTACATCATTCTCACCTCTTGACCATAATGTCATGTTCTGATATTCAGCTGGCAATGTGACAGCAGAGATAGTACAGTGTATGGGGTAGGTTAGATCTATGTGTCGACATGGTGCAGTAATGTCATAACCTATGTCTGAGTTATGTGACAAAACCACTGTTTTATCTTCACTGGTGTGAGCAGTTATCATGTTGTTAAACAGTGTGAGAGAAACAAAAGTGTGGCTCCCAGATGTGGGATTACCTGGTAGTGGTATTTGTACACGTTTTTGGCACAGTGTGTGACGTGGAATACCGGACAAAAGGATGTTGAGTTCATTCTCTGCTGAGGCGTCCAGCTGACACAGAGGCTGTTCCTTCTCCATGGTGTCGGTGCAAAGGGCAGAGAAAACATAGCTGTTATCAGTATCTGCAAACATTTCACCCTTTGTGTTAAATGAAATACACAAGTTCATTTTTGCCATTAAATCTCTGCCTAATAGATTCACAGGCGAGTTTGGAATAATTATGAATGGATGATATGTAATTTCATCTGGTTTTGGGCCCCAGCGTGTCTTTAGAGAATGAGTTTTGGGGCATTGCACTAGAGTTCCGTTTATTCCCATGGTGTTGATGCACACAGAGGAAACAGGCCCACTATAGAATTTTCCAGACAGTGAACTTTTAGTGGCTCCACTGTCAACTAAAAAAGAATAAATCTTTTCACCTATTTCTATATCTAACATGGGCAAGCTTTCTGTGTTACGGGACAATTGCAAATGCAGCATCGTGTGTAGTGCTTCACACTGTCCCTCATCCTCACCTGGGCCTCCCTATTGTCGGTCCAGCCTTTCGTTATCATATGGGTGGGGATTAAAATGTGGATTATAAGGTTGCTGCCGAAGTGCAAAGGGGCCATTATTTTGATGTGATTCCTGTCTGCATTGCCAGTTAACTTGTCTGGAAGAGCTCTGCTGACGCCTAGTGGCAGGAGCTGGTCCTGTGTTTTGTGGTTGAGACCCACGTGCTGCTGATTTGCATTCCCTCCTCCAGTGCCCTATTTTTCCACAGTAAAACATACGTCTCCACTCCTATCTCTCCTTCTGAGATCTCCCTGCTGCGCTTGTTGAGGGGGCGGGGCCCCTGCATACATCATTTTCTCACTTTCCTCTGAGCCTTCAACATCAAAATTTAACATCATTCTAACATTTTTAGCCTTCGTGCTGTTGGGAAAAAGATCTGCACCGGCTTTCGTTTTGACAAGTGTGATAAAGTTCTTTATCTTCATGTCATAGAGATTATCAGTGGCAGTCAGCTTCAATAGTTGTGAACATTCTGGATGAATATTGTTTAAGAATGTTGTTATGAAAATCTGATCATTTCCACCTTCAGGCATGCATGCCTCATTAGTCCAGCAGTGCATGAAACGTTTCATAAACACTAGAATAAATTCATCTGGCTTTTGCTTGCACATGGTTACTGCATTTAAATCGATTTTATCTCTAGACATTGTGAGCAGAAATTTCTTTAGATTTTGAAAAAAGGCTGTGATTTTGTCATCGTTTATCCACAAAAACGAGGTGGTGTTGGCTGCTTGGTCATTTTTAGGGTCTAGTTCCTCTACTTCTTCAATAAGCTGAGATTCAGTCACACCTGGGATTCGTTGACATAATATATATCTATAATCAGGCCCACCCAAGTGGTGGTCCGCTATTTGTGATTTTATATTTTATTTTTTTCGGTTTTACAGTTAATTTTGATTTTTTATCGGACCCGTCTAAGGTCTTTGAATTATTCTGACCCATGGTCAGTGATTTCCAGAGGGGTTTAGACGCTTGAAGGATTTAAGTTAGTTTTATTTTGCTGTGGCACACCTGAGGTTACTTGATTTTTTGCTAGCAATTTTATCTTTTTAGTGAGCAACTTCTCACTTTTTAACGAGCAACTTCTCGTTTTATGACCACAGGCAACTTCCTGTGTCCTTTCTGCTTTAATTTACAAAACAACAGGCAACTTCCTGTGTTTCTATGTGGGCCACTAAAGAAGGCTCCTCAGTGTATCCCACTTGTTACTATGTGGGCCACTGAAGAAGGCCTCGTCAGTGTATCCCGTTTCTATGTGGATCACTGAGAAAGGCATAACACAGTCTTATAAAATAAAAGACACGTGCCTACCTTCGTCAGGATCCCACTTCTGACACCAAAATTGAAGGAAACGGTTTCCAGGGCCTAATCCGTGGATCGACTTCCTCCGAGGCGTGGGCGTCTATCAGCAGAGAATGTCCCTTAGTCTGTAACACAGTCAAATATATTCTCAAGCAACATTCAAGCATGCCATTCAGCGTGTTAGTACGAGCTCGGGAGCAGCTTGGGAGAACAAGAAAACAGAGACTGCTTCAGGTTGTCTTCCCAAATTGACTCAACTTTATTCACAAGTACAACAGTTTATATAGAGGGTAAAATTCATGAGACAGCAGATTATCAGTTTAAACCAGTACAGACCAAGATAAGGGAGCGTCTTCCTGCCCTTGGGTGAAGAAGCATCCTTTGTGTAGTTTATCAGTTCAGCTACAATTGTGATTATCTCAGCGACATATTTTCAAGGCACAAAATAAAGAGTTCTTTCATTAGTGAATTCTGAAACAAACCATCTGGCCTTCAACAGGCGTCTCCTAAGAGATTAAGAAACTAATGTAGCTGAGGGAGTGATCTCTGTGGTATTTCAACCTTGTACCAGCCTGTGATTCTCACACATCAATTCTTGGGTCAAAGAGAAAAATAACTAAAACAAAGGGGCCTTATTGAATGACAGAGTTTTCCTGTATAATGTCACTATAAAACAATATCCAGTAAATGCTACCATGGTACTAAAATACCTAACAGGCGGTGGCCACAATTCAGAGATGGTCCTGGTGTTTCACTGGGATGTTCTCTCCACACTGCAATGTGTTTATTAAACCCAATTCAAATCAAGCTCACTGGTTGTGTTGCAGGTTATTGTTAAATTTTCCACAACAATAGTCAAAGGTCACACATTAGTACAGCAAATAGCATAGTTTCTTGTGATAATCTTACGATATACATGTGTATAATACTTCACCTAACTACATCAAATATATGGGTTAAATGCTTTATATAGTGATAAACACTCCAGTGTGGGTTAATATATATTGTGTGTTCGTGTGTGTGTGTACTTGATCACATAATCTTTACAGTGATTTCATGATGTTGTTTTCAGTATCTCTGTTACCATGTTACTATTTTCTAAGAGACATGTTTTTGAATGTGCTGCATGAAAAACGTTTATTGTGCGTGGGTGCGTGTCAAGGAAAAACATCTCGTGCCTAAGACTCTACATACAAAGTTACAGTATATGTTCAATGCAGATATATAGTGTATATAGGTATACATGTCATACAAAAATCCACCACATTATGAGACCTGGTTACGAGGTGTTACTGGTACTACTGTTCACCATGCGGTAACAGCCCCACAGCTAACAAGTCAGTAAATTTGACACACTATTATTAGCTTACTTTTTGTTGTTTTCTCTCAGTTTTCAAGCTCCACCTTTTCGCCACTTCTTCCAAACTAAAGTTTTCCTACAACGTGCATAAGCGCACAGTGAAGATAGGGGAGGGGCTGGTCCTTTGTCAGCTCACTTTTGTGAAGTGTTTTACATAGGAGGAAGAGTGATTGCAACTGCAGTGGCAGTGACATACTTAGGGTTGAAAAATAGGAAGTTTATACGGTTTTGTCTGCTCACTTATCAATATGGCTCTCTGTCTCAGGATTATTTATATCATCACTGGACTAACAGGTATGTGGCAGGGGCTTTTAAAAATTGCTTAGCATCTCTGTTGATTTTCAATTTCCAATAGCATAAATATTTGTAATAGCCTAGCAATAGAGATTTTATTTTATTAGCAAAACATTTAATTCTGAAAACATGTACATAATCAACAGAACTATTCTATTAAAATGTGCATTTGTTTCTTTGCAGGAGTTCACAGCATAACTACAGTCAGTAAAGTATCAGTGAAAACTGGGAAATCTATCTCCATCCCATGTCTCTATGAGTCCAAATACAGAAACCATGTGAAGTACTTGTGTGAAGGATCTAAATGGAGATCCTGCAACGATGTAGTAAAAACAAACACAGCAGACCCTTCAGGAAAATATTCAATCTCTGATGATAAAAACCAATTTTTTTTTACTGTAACTATAAACAATCTGACAAATGAAAACACTGATTACTGGTGTGTGGTGGAGATTAATAATGGACCGGATTATGGAAAGCATTTTCAACTGTCAGTTACCAGTGGTGAGGTTCCATCTTTGTTAACATTTTAAAGTTGTTGTTATTAAAAGTTAATAGAAATAGACGTGAAGTCTAAATTGCCAATGGTTTTTCACATCTGTAATTTTTTTCCTTCTATCCACTCATTACTTTATTTATTTTAATGTTTGTCCTTGAAGGGACCCCCAGTCTCTATGTGGATCATCAGATGATTACAGGATATATTGGAGAAAGCATAACCATCAGATGTCACCACAGTAACTCTGGAGAAATGAAGTGGTGCAGGCTGGGCAGGAACTGTGTGACAGGATCATCTGGATCCATAGATGGAACAACAGTGACCACTTATATGAGCGAACCAAATGTTTTCACAGTGACAATGAGTGGACTACAGTCAGAGGACAGTGGCTGGTATTGGTGTGCAAAAGAGGACATTCAGATACCAGTATATTTAACTGTTACTGAGAAACCAATCACCAGTGAGTACTGCAAGTAATTATGAACTTGGCACATGTATCAATTCCAGCCATTTATAAATGTTAGTACTCTCAGAGATATTAGGTCAATCATTGTTACAGTACTCTAGTACTGACTGTTGTTTTGTTGAATTATAGCTACTGCCCATACTTGTACTGGAGATGGAACAGTTACCACATTAAAAAATAAACAACAAAGGTCAGATATGTTTTATATTTGCAGTAGATTTAGCGACAGAACTGTTCTTTTGTCTAAAAATCTTTTACAGCTGAATATAATTATTATGCTAAACTAAATTATGTGTTTTCAAACTGCATGTTGCAGAGCTTCATTTGACCTCAAGATCCTCATCATCCGTCTGAGTGTGTTGATCTTTATTGTAATTGTGGTGTTGTTCATCTGGTTAATACTGAGACACAGTAAGTCTTGTTAAACTTTGATTGAAATCCAAACAATATTTACTTCAAAATCTTGAAACTGCATTAGGATTTATTCTGCATTGTTAACATAGAGTCTGTAACAGGTGCTTTGTTTTTTTGTAGAGCAGAGAAAAGCAGACTCATCAGCCACAGCAATGGTAAGTTATATTGATTTGTGTTCATCTGGACACAGCGTCCAGATTCAACTCTCTGGGATAATCTCCATATTATAAACATATTATAAAGGCTCTGTATGAAAAGAGTTTGGAGTAACCAGGCTGACACCTTTCAATCTTTCACTAAATTACATTTTGTTTATCCTACACAGGTGGACCAGGAAGTAATATACGCCAATGTGGGAAACATTAGATGACTCTGCGGTGGTTGGATGCATCAGCAGGGATGATGAGACAGAGTACCGGACTGTGGTCGACTCCTTTGTCACGTGTTGTGAGCAGAATCATCTGCAACTCAACGTGGCAAAGACCAAGGAATTGATAGTGGACTTCAGGAAGACCAGGAAACACTTGACCCCTGTTTCAATCCAGGGGTCAGTGTTGACATTGTGGAGGACTATAAATACCTTGGAGTTCACATTGACAATAAACTGGACTGGGCTAAAAACACCACAGCACTTTACAGGAAGGGCCAGAGTCGTCTCTATTTTTTGAGGCGACTGAGGTCCTTCAACATCTGCCAGAAAATGCTGAGGATTTTCTATGAGTCTGTTGTGGCCAGTGCGATCCTCTATGCTGTTGCATGCTGGGGGAGCAGGCTGAGGGTAGCAGATGCCAACAGACTCAATAAACTAATCTGTAAGGCCAGTGATGTTGTGGGGATGGAGCTGGACTCCCTCAAGGTGGTGTCGGAGAGGCGGATGTTGTCCAAAATAAAGACAATGTTGGATAACACCTCCCACCCACTCCATGACATGCTGGTCAGTCACAGGAGCACGTCCAGTGAGAGACTGAGATTACCGAAAAGCACCACTGAACGACACAGGAAATCTTTCCTGCCTGTGGCCTTCCCCCAGGGATCAATAAAGTATTCTGATTCTGATTAGAAGAAAATCACCTGAGGTAACCCTAACATACTACAACTATACATTTGTATTTGAGTATAAGCAGACTTTAACTTTTTTTTCTTAAAGAATGACACGACTGTAAAGTGTTCTGTTTCCACTCCTTTTGTTTGTTCAGTTGTTACCATAAAGAAACAAGAGGGTAAATATTAAAAGACCTGAAACCAAACACACACGATTTCTCACATACTGTTTCTCTCTTTTCAAATAATTTAGCTCATTGTCCTCATAAGACATGATTCGCTTTAAATTTGGTCACCTTGGTCTTTGCTTTTTCTTTCTAATCGTCATATTTGTTTCTGTTCTCAGGGTGAGGCAAAAGACACAGAAGTTACATGCAGCACATTAGCCAATCACTACTGAAATCTTTAAATATTAGAACTTTTGGCCTTTCTATCATTTTTATATCTACCTTTTACTGGTGTTTTTGCAGGACATATGCTGCAATGTTTTCTTTTACTGTCAGCAGATCAATCACCGAGCCATTCAGTTTTCCTCCATTTTCGAAAGATTTGCATTCTCCAAAGAGCTCACTGAACTGGTCCAGTAATGGCATTGTAACAGGACTGTAACTGACTGTTGCAACAAGTCAGTTTGTGAAATTTCTTCTCGCCTCAATCTTCCACAATCAACTCTAAGTTATGTTATTGCAACATGGAAAGATTTTGGAACCACAGCATCTCAGCAATCCATTGGTAGTACATGTAAAGTTACAGAGGAAGATTGCTGAGTGCTGAGGGATATAGGGTATTATCAATGTTTTGTTGACTTAAAACTCCAAGCCTGCTCTGACATCACCAAAAACCTTTTGCAGGAGCTTCAAGGCATGGGTTTCTATTTTTCTGACCAGGGTTCTGAGTTTTCTTGGGTTTAAGTATAATTTTTGTTTCTTATTTCTCATGGATCATGTTTTTTGTGTCTTGTTTGCCTTGTTTAGAGTTTTTGCTTTAATTTAGTTCATTATGTTGTAAGACTTGATTAATTCCTTTCTTCCTGTTCATCCAAGCCCTTCCTGTGTTTCCATGTCTTGCTAAGTCTCTGTCCCATTTTATTTACTTCCTGTTTTCCTTGTAATTGTGTGTGTGTTTAGATTTATGGACATTGTTTTCTGCCATTCAGTTTGTTTTGTGTGTGCCATAAACACATTCCTAAACTTTGTGGAAAAAAAACGTTGGAACACCAGCGAAAACCAGTGCATAGTTGCAATATTTTGTCCCGTCTTGTTGACATGTTTGCGTTTGATAACTTACTGCTTTTATTATGTTAAAGTTTTTTTTTCTTTTTTTTATCATATGGACTGTCTTTATGTCCTCGTGTACATTGGTCACATTGCTTTTTCAGAAAACAAATCATTACCTAATGTAAACAGATGATGCTTAAGGGAAAAAATGTGAATATATAGATGAGCAGGGAAATAGTTGATTGTTTCATTCTTTTTTCATTCCTTTAGAATGATGAATGTTCTCTCTGTCGCCTCTAAAATTTTGGTTTTTAAACAAGAACTCAAATTTTCATTTGTGACTGATGGAGCATTTACTATTTACCAGTTCTGGTATTATAATTACAGATAAGCTAACATGGGATGATATTCATTGATAAGACATTCATTGCTAAGCTGTTTTTATGGATGTGTAATTAGACTTAATTTATTCTCACTACCTGTTAAAGCATACAAAACTGGAAGGCTATATAATTGATTTTTTGTCATTTTTACACATGTATAATCTCATATTTATGTTGTCTTCTTTATCATTAAAGATTTATGGATACATCTGGTTTGAAAAAAAAAAGAAAAGCAGCCAATATCCAAAGAAAATATTAAAACGACCTTCAAAAGGCCTGAAGTACTCAAGATCATTAAAAAAAAAAGTCTGGAAGCAAAATACAAAGAAATAAGCAGTGACTCAAAACTTTTGCACATAAGTATGTAAAACTAATATTTAGACCTCGAGCTAATATTTATGCCACATAGGGAGAATCTCTCCAAACCCTCAGAACAACAGTTGTCTCGAATTTTTCCACAGTTACAGTTTCTTTAACCAGTATCCACTTCAACAAATCTAATACTTTTATTGAATATCACACTCACTAGCTGATAGGTACATTTATGCATATCATAAAAAGAAAATGATAAAAAGAATTTTTTTTAATATGTTGCTTGGCTACTCATTCAATGTTCAATGTTGATTCACACACAAGGGGGCAGGCTTTATCCAGTGCAAAGAAGGGCAGGGTGTGTATGTGTGTGTGTGTCCATGCTCAACTTATTGACAAACCTTGTGTTACAGCGTTCAACTTACTTGGACTGTTGCTTCACCCTAACCCAGGAGTGTTAATTTCAAGAATACCACTGGTTAGTGCTCATTTTTGTAAATATTTTAAATAACTATAATTTTTTTTAATGACAAAGCACAAAACAAAGTTTTCTTTTATTTTTTAAAGGCTGAATATGCTCTTTTTCTTCAGAATATGGAATAAATGCGAAGACTGACTTTTCAATACATTTTCCACTTATTACTCTATTTATTTTGATTTTATTTATGTATTTATTTATTCTTAATTGATTTAATTTGTATTTATTTGTTTATTTTCATTAAAGGTACCACCAGTCTCTATGTGGATCATCAGACAATTACAGGATATTTTGGAGAAAGCATAACTATTAGATGCCACCACAGTAACTCTGTTCAGTGGCTTTAGTGTAATAAATGAACATCATAAACACAAACATTGTCAAGACAAGTGGCATGGAGAGACATTGATGTTTCCCTGGATTACCTGTCATCACATCTGTGAGACGGTAAAAGGTCTTAACATCCAGCGTTTTGTGAGCTTTTGAGTATGTGCATTTGGTGATAGTAAATCATCTTTTTTCTTAATCATAAATATAATTAAGTTATGTTTAATTGATATGGTGAATGAGAAATGAGGGTGACTAATGAAAATTATGTTAATGTCTAGATTTTCTGTGCATAGACATGATCCAGCTTCGACCGTAGCAGAGAAATGTGTCACCAATTCAATATTATATATGATTCCTAATAAGAGAAATGGTATTAAGTATGATGTACTCGTTCACCAAAGAAACATTATTCATATGTGATTTTGCTGACAGTTAATTCTGCTTAATTGCTTCATACTGATCAGAATATCATCAGGTATAAGTTTTTCATATATATCGAATAAGACGATATCATTTAAATGATGATATTCCTCTGTATTTGAATTAACGAGAGATTATGTGAAAATAGATGTTCATGTGAGAATGAGCTAATGTGAAGTATACAATATTCATCTGTGACGGATTGTTCATATGGAACAGAATTTTTTATGTTAAGAATGACATAGAAGAGAACAAAATGTAAATAAGTGATTTTATTGTTTTAAACTATGTATGTGGAAAAGTCAGATAGAGAAAAGATGATAAGGTGTAGCTGGGGATCGGTTGTTGTCAGTAAGGTAAATCTGATGTCACAATAGGTGATTATTATTTGATTCTGTTCTTGTTTTTCTCTGGCTAAATTGCTTTAATAAAATATCCTCCATTAAAGAAGTCTAAGTTGTGGACATTCCCTTTTTAACACTTTGTGAAACAGTAAGGGGAAAAACCCGAGTATTAATCCATTTTAGTGTGAGTCAGACTACTTGTTCTTTTTATTAAGAAGAATTATCATAAAAGAATTACAAAAATTTGAAAAGTCAATACCTACATTTTAAAATATTCAGTTAACAATAACTCAAAACAAATGTGACTTATTAAAAATAATAATACATCTGAGAAACATTTTATATATACGTGTTATTATCCATCTATCTTATGTATGAAATATTTTTGAGTTGTGTTATTATTTTTGAAGCCTACAGTGGCTGTTTTACTGTAAGTCTGCTGTATATTTTGATGATACCTCACCTGTATGATCCACTTTAAATGCTTGAATTATTTCATAACCATATTTGTTCAAGGATTCAATGATTCAAGGAAGCTGTATTGTCATTCGCATCACATGTTTACATGAGGTAGAACGAAACTACGTACAAACGGTTCCTGAGCGAAAAGAAACAGAATTTTAAAAAAACCAGATTAAAACAAAAATAATAACAGAAAACAATGAATAACAATAAAATAACAATAACAATATAAAACCGAATAACAAGTAATAAAGTAATACAAATAAATAGAGTGCAATAAATACTTTAGCAGCAAAAGGGAATAATGACCAGCATTGATAAGGTGACGATGTCAGTAAGTGTCAGTAGTGATTAAGGAGCTATAATAACAGTTCTTGTCCATTATGCATTAAGAAGTCTCACAGCTTCTGAAATAAAGCTGTTTCTCAGTCTGGTAGTTTTGCATTTAAAGCTCCTCAGCCTCCTGCCTGAGAGGAGCGGGACACAGAGTGAGCGTGCTGGGTGAGTGGGCTCCTTCATGATACAGGTGGCCCTCTTCCTGCATTTGCATAGAGCATAGAACACTCTCCACTAGTGATGTTCGATTCGTGAACGAATCGTTCAATACTCGAGAATCACTTTACTGACTCGTGAATCATGATTCACAAGCCCAACTGACTCACTGACTCATCCCTGTTGTTGTTAGCAAACTAATTCCATTAGTAGAAATATATCTAGCTTATAATTACAATTGTGGGGGGGGACAAAAGCATTTCTACTCTGAACTGGAAGAAAAAACCCTGAGTAGAAGCTCACATCAAGAAAATAGCTCCTCGGTTCAGAGTAGCATCGCTCTGCTAACATGCTAACAACACATTTGATCTACTCACCCCCTCCCTTCCTGTGCTGAATCATAGAGCGAACGAATCACTCACTCACTCACTAACCCCCTCCCTCCTGTGTTGAATCGTAAGCATAAGCGAATCACTCAGGACTCGCTCACCCCCTCCCTCCTGTGCTGAATCATAGAGCGAGCGAGCGAATCACTCACTCACTCACCCCCTCCCTCCTGTGCTGTATCATAGAGCGAGCGAACGAATCACTCACTCACCCCCTCCCTCCTGTGCTGTATCATAGAGCGAGCGAACGAATCACTCACTCACCCCCTCCCTCCTGGCTCACAGCTTCTTCTTCTTCTTGGTTGGAAACCAATGTTAAGGCGCATTGCCGCCCCCTGGCTCACAGTTCAGTGGACATTTAGATGAGAAAATATATATTTGACACACTTAAGGAAAATACTAATAAAATACAAATAAACAAAATAAATGTTTATTAAGCAATTTTGATAGGAAATTGCTTAATTTTAGAAATGTTTTTGCTCTTTTTCGCTCTATAAAATAGTTGTTGTTTTTTTTTTTTGAATCATTCATCTTAGCAGTGGGATTTACATGAAAAGAGAAACAAATTAAGTTTGAGTGAAAATGTAAAATTTTTGCACCCTCTGGTCAACTGACTCAGTGAATCAAATGACTCAAAAAACCCGATTCATTTTGGTGAGTGACTCATTAAAACTCGATTCAGTAAAAAGAATCAAATTTACCATCACTACTCTCCACACACATCTATAAAAGGAGATGAGAACAGAGCTCTCAAGCGGAAGTGTTGCATCTTTACTTAAATTAGGAAATAGAATCAAGTGTTTCTCTGTTCACTCACAAACATGCCTGCCCACCTCACTGTTCTGCTCATCTTTAGAATAGAATAGAATAGCCTTTATTGTCATTGTACAGAGTACAACGAAATTGGAGTGCCACTCCCTTGGTGCAAGTTTCAATAATAAATATAAATGTAAAATATAAAAAATACAAAAAAACAATCATAAGTACTCAAACAATAGTATGTACAATATATACAGAATAGCAGCATTAATATAATGACAGTATGAATAGCAGCATAATATAATGACAGTGACGGTATGGAATAGGTTCAATTGTTTTTGTGCTTATTTACTACGGTGATAGCTCTGGGAAAGAAGCTATCCCTGAATCTGTTTGTCCTGGTTTTATGTGACCTGTACCGTTGGCCTGACGGTAATAGTTCAAACAGTTGGTTGCTGGGGTGAGAGTGGTCCTTGATGATATTGCCAGCTCTGCTGAGGTACCGAGAGTTTGCAGTGACCTCCAGGCTGGGCAGAGAGCAGCCAGTGATCTTCTGGGCTGTGTTGATGACCCTCTGCAGTACTTTCCTGTCTGCAGCTGAGCACCCTGCATACCATGTTGTTATGCCGTACGTTAGGATGCTCTCTATGGTGGCTCTGTAAAATGTCACCAGCAGCCTCTCCTCCAGGTTGTTCCTCCTGAGCACTCTCAGAAAGTGGAGACGCTGCTGGGCCTTTTTAACCACCGCTGTAGTATTTGCAGTCCAGGAGAGGTCATCAGAGATCTGCACGCCCAGAAACCTTATGGAGTGTACCCTCTCCACACAGCTCCCGTGAATGTAAAGTGGGGCCGGGTCTGCTCTACCCTTCCTGAAGTCCAAGATAAGTTCTTTAGTTTTCGTGGTGTTCAGTTGGAGGTTGTTAACTGAACACCACTCAGTCAGTCTGTTGACCTCATCTCTGTAGTCCGACTCATCCCCCCTTGAGATGAGTCCAACCACTGTGGTGTCATCCGCGAACTTTATGATGGTGTTTGAGAGCTGGGTAGGGGAGCAGTCGGATGTGTAGAGCGTAAACAGGAGGGGACTCAAAACACATCCTTGTGGAGACCCGGTGCTGAGTGTGATGGTGCTGGACCGGTGGGGGCCGAGTCTGACAGACTGTGGTCTATTTGTCAGGAAGTCCTTGATCCAGAGGCAGATGGGGTTGGAGAGTCCCAGGTGAGACAGTTTCTGGACCAGGATCTCCGGGATGATATGATTGAATGCTGAGCTGAAGTCCAGAAAGAGCATTCTCACATAGCTTCCTCGGTGCTCCAGGTGACTCAGCGCAGTGTGGAGCGCTATGGTGATAGCGTCCTCGGTGGAACGATTTGTCCTGTAGGCAAATTGGTGGGGGTCCAGAGTGGGAGGCAGACCGGCCCTGATGTGCTGACAGACCAGTCTCTCAAAGCACTTCATCACTACAGGCGTAAGTGCAACAGGCCTGTAGTCATTTGGGCTGGCCACAGCTGTCTTCTTGGCGATGGGGATGATGGTGGAGGTTTTGAGGCAGGGCGGGACGGTGTTTGATGACAAGGAAAGGTTGAAGATTTTAGTGAAGACTCCGGTCAGTTCGTCAGCACATGCTCTGAGAACCTTTCCATGTATTCCATCAGGACCTGCCGCCTTCCTGGGATTCACTGACCTTAGAACACACCTCACTTGGTGCTCCCTAAGTGTTAGTGTGCCAGTGCTGGGGGCGGGTGGAAGTGGTGTGGCAGCTGAGGGCCTGGTCGTCTCAAAGCGGGCGAAGAAACGGTTTAGATCCTCAGCCAGTGAGGCATCAGTCCTAGATGTTGCCTGGTTATTGCTTCTGTAGTTGGTAATGTGATTGATCCCCTGCCACATTTTTCTGGGGTCGTTGTCAGCAAAGTGATCTTCAATCCTCCTCCTATAGGCAGCCTTAGCTTTCCTGATGCCTCTACTCAGGTCTGCCCTGGCCGCCCTATACGCAGCCCTGTCCCCTGACTTGAAGGCAGTGTTGCGGCTTTTTAGGAGGGATTGCACTTCGCTATTCATCCAGGGTTTTTGATTTGGAAACACCCTGACCCTTTTGTTGACGGTGACATTGTCAACACAGTTCCTGATGTACGAGAGTACAGTGTCCGTGTACTCCTGGAGGTTGTGGCTGGAGAATAAATCCCATACAGTTGTTGAGAAGCAGTCCTGCAGTTGAGAAAGGGCTCCTTCAGGCCAGGTTTTTATTGTCTTTGTCTGGGGCTTTGTTTTTCTCAGCAGGGGGGTGTAGGTGGGGGTGAGGGACATGCAGAGGTGGTCAGATCCAGCCAGGTGGGGGAGGGGTGTCGCTCTGAAAGCATGCTTGATGTTTGAATAGACATGGTCCAGTGTACTCAAAGGTCATCACAGGAATCATTTAAATACTTCATGTTTCACAAGCTACTGCCAGCAGATGACAAAACTAATGATTATAAAAATGTGTGATGACAAACACCAAAAAACCTTCAGTGTGACTATTAAAAATTTGACATATTAGGACAGTCATTAGTGATGTGTTGTGATGAGATCAGGCTTTCTGTAATTTACATTTTCACATTCGAGACAGGAAGAGGAAGTAACATAACATAAACTGGTTTAAAGTATTCTCAGTTATCCCCAATATAATACAACTATGTCTTTGTATTTAAAAATATCAGCACACTTTCCCCCCAAAGTGCAGAATAATAAAACTATTTTAAATGCCTCAAAGTGTAAAGCATTCAATTTCTATTCTGACATACAGGTCATTTAGTCAGTGATGTGGACAGCATGTGCAGTTAAATTTTAATCATAAAAGATATGAAATTGGCAAATAGTAAAAGAAGTAAAAACAAATCAAACTGTTTCTTCCGTCCTGTGTTTCCTTCATTTGCTTGTTGTCCTAGTATGTCATGTTTCCATTGTGATTTAATCACCTTTTTGTTGCTTTTCCTTCTCAATTGTCATATTTGTTATGTTCTACAACAGGGTGAAAAACGGTCACAGAAACACACTTTAGCTAATCAACACACTTTTTTTTTTAATACTAAACCTATATTTGCTTTTTTATCCATATCTATGTTATTGGACTCTTTGTCACTCACTGCTGCAGCATGTTGTGTGCTCACATCATCTTGTAGCCTATTTTAATCGCCTGTATAAAACAACATTATAAAACCCTTGTGCTTTATTCTTAAAAACATACAGCTTTATTGCACAGTTCTTTGTTACGTTTGGCTGCCTTTAACATCATTGACACGATGCCTGGTTTAAATGAAATAAAGAAGCATCAAAAGCATCAACATCAATGCATAATCCTGACCTCTAGTTTCAGGATTTATGAGAACTCACAGCACTTGTTTACCTTTTTTTGTTTTTAAATTTCACTCATGTACTGTCAGTGTTATTCAATATTATGGGAATGCATATTAATGTTTTCTTGTAGCAATAAGTAAATCAGTCCATAAAGTTGTCAAGTAGTGGTCGAGAGACCGCGGAGATTGGCTTTAAAAGTAAGATCCACCCACCTGTTCTTCGCTCAGACGTCCTTACTTTCGTGTCAGGAGCTCGGATACCTTCTGATCGTCAGCCTTCCTTCACCGTAGGTTCCGTAAGTACTGTGTCTCTTTGCATTCTGCCATGTTCCCGCTCCGTTGATAACACCGATTTCTGTCCGAATCCGCGGTTTGCGCTCTTGGTGTTACTAAATTAAACTGTGTGCATTTTCCAACCCATCGCCAGGTCTTTGCCGCGTCTAGTCAGCACGCAACACGGGCGAATCCGTGCGTCCCCGTACTGACAAAAGCTTTTAAATGTTGTGGATGGTAATTTCTATACCTACTCTACAGCAAAAGATAAAAAATAAAAAATAACACCTGATAGCAGAGGGATTAGGAGGAAGGAAGGACTGTTGCATTTGCATGTTGCATTAATTTAAAAATAGATGCAGACTTGACCATGTCTAATTCCACTCACAGCCATGGCTGCTCATCTCATCGTTCTTTTCCTCTTCAGTGTGAAAACAGGTTGGTGACCTCATTTTTCAAAGGTTAATGTCAGCAGATGAAAAAATTAATGACTGTTATTTATTTTGTTTTGTATTATTCAGTTTTATACTTGACAATACTGTAATGTTTCTACATGTGCAACATAGTTGTGCAAGATAAGTAAACAAAGAATGTATTAAGTAAACATAACCATCAAAACACTTTGTTCTTTTTGCAGGAGTTCACAGCACAACTGTAGTCAGTAAAGTTTCAGTAAAAGCTGGAAAATCTATCTCCATCCCATGTTTCTATCACTACCAATACAGAGACCATGTGAAGTACTTGTGTAAAGGATATTTTTGGAGATTCTGCAAATATGCAGTGAAAACAAATGAAGCAGACCCTTTAGGAAAATATTTAATCTCTGATGACAAAAAAGAGCAAATTTTCACTGTGACTATAAACCATCTGACAAATCAAAACACTGATTACTGGTGTGGACTGAAGAATACAGCACTAGATAATGGAGTGTATTTTCAGCTGTTAGTTACCAATGGTAAGTGCCTATTTTTATAGTCCAAATTTTTTTTCTTAAAAAATTTGAGTTTTTCTTAGAATATTTTTAACAGTGACTGAATGTGCTTTTATTTGTCATTTAAACCTAATGAGAATCGATATGAAGTCAGAATTACCCATTATTTTATCATTAATCCATTGTTTCCATTTTTGTATTCATTTTACCTTAAGGTACTCCCAGTCTCTATGTGGATCATCAGAGGATTACAGGATATATTGGAGAAAACATAACCATCAGATGTCACCACAGTAACTCTGGAGAAATGAAGTGGTGCAGGCTGGGCAGGAACTGTGTGACAGGATCATCTGGATCCATAGATGGAACAACAGTGACCGCTCATATTAGCGAACCAAATGTTTTCACAGTGACCATGAGTGGACTAGGGACGAAGGACAGTGGCTGGTATTGGTGTGCTGAAGGCGACATTCAGATACCAGTATATTTAACTGTTACTGAGAACACTAGTAAGTACTGCAAATTATAAATTCTACATGTATGTGAATCACATCCATTGTAAATGTTAGTACTCTAAGAGATATTAAGACAGTCATTGTTACAGTACTCTGCTGATGATGTTCTTTTTTGAATTATAGCCACCACCCCTACTACTACTGGTATTACTATTCACACTGTTAATGGAAATGGAAAATTTACTACAATGGAGCAATGGAATAATTTTACAATAGTACAAAATAGACAACACAGGTCAGATTTTGTTATTTTTTTTATATGCAGCATTTAGTAATACTATACTTTTTAAGGGAGTCTGTATAATGATTTTTTATTTTGTTTTGTTTTTTTACGGACTAAATAAAGCAAATTATCTTTTTTTGAACTGCATGTTGCAGAGCTTCATTTCCTTCAAAGATCCTCATCATCCCTCTAAGTGTTTTGATCGTGATCGTAATTGTGGTGCTGTTCATCTGGTTTATACTCAGACACAGTAAGTCTCACTGAACTTTGATTTAGATCTGTGGAAAATTTACTAGGAAATCTTTAAAATGAAATGAATATTTAAGTTATTCTGCATCATACACAGAGTTAATAACAGCAGTTTTATTTTACTAGAACAGAGCAAAGCAGAATCATCAGCCACAGCAATGGTAAGTTATACTGACTGTTTTTCCCCTTCTGGGTATTGGTACATGATACTAAAAAAAAAATAGGAAAAGTACATCACAGGGCAAACTTTCATAATGACAGTTTACTGATGTTTTACTTGTGTTATGTTCTTCAATGCAGGTTGGAGAGGAAGTAACATACTCTGAAGTTAGAACCAAGAAAAAACGTTTACCCAAGGTAACCAACTACAGCAGTATCAAGCAATTAAATTTAAGAATTTTCATTAAATATTTCGGTCATCTGACAGTACATTAGATGTGTAAACTATTACAGATTCATTTCTAATATGTCTGAGAAAAATCAATCCTCATAGGGTAAACTGTTCTTGTGTGTTTTTATAACTTGAAAAATACAACGGCAGCTATCAGAAGAAATTAGATCATGAGTAAAAAAGCTGTATTTTGCTTCTGATAAGTCAAACCTTTATCTCTTTTAATTTTTTTGAATACTGATATTTTGTCAACAACACTGACACCCTGCACTTACAAAAGTGAGAGTGCTACAGTAGCAGAAAAGTCTGCTCCAGTCATGGAAATGTGGGAAAAATCACCTGAGGTAATCCTAACATGGTACAAATACACGTTTATCTTAGGAATACAAGTAGGCTTCTTCTTTTTTTTACTTAAAGCACAGCAGAAGTGTAAAGTGCTCAGTTTCTACTTTTCATTTTTCAGAGTTCATTTGCTGAAAGTGACATGGAACTCGTGTATAGTTCTGTTGTTGAGAAACAGCGTAATAAAAGGGTAAATATTAAAAGACCTGAAACCAACCACACACCGTTTCTCACTTCCTTTGTTTCCTTTTAATTTGGTCACATTTTTCTTTGCTTTAATTCCTAATTGTCAGATTTGTTTCTATTCCCCAACAGGCTGAAGGAAAAGAAACAGAAGTTACATACAGCACATTAGCTAATCTCTACTGAAATGCTTTGACATTCAAACATTTATGCAATCTTAACTTTCTCTGTACCTATGTTACTGGAGTCCTTGTGAGACAAATGATAATGGTAATGTGTTATCTGATGCCATCAACATGTTATGTAGCAAATATTTTCTTCATCTTTTCAAAGATTTTGTAAAAAATCTATTGAGTTGTTCAAAAATCAAAGTTGTTGTCACAGGCTGGGTCTTTGACCCTGCATTTTGTGTTCATTTTGTTTAGTGGATTTTTTTATATTCTACTTCTTATTTAGTACTTATTGTTGGTATTATTAGTTAGGATTTGAGTTGACATTCCTTTATGTTAAGTTCATCTAGTTATCTTAAAGCTCCTAAATTGCACAGTGTTTAGTCCTTTGTTCATCAGGTCCTTCTTTGTGTCATCGCCCCTTGTGTTTTAGTCTCCCTCGTTGGTTCATGCTGTCAAGTTAGTATCATGTCTGCATCACATCATGTTTCCTTTTTATTTTTTAAAATCTTGCTTCAATGTTCTGTGTGCTCAGTTTACACTTCTCCTGTGGTGTTATTATGGTCTATTGTGTCAGCTGTTTTCTCATGTGTTTTCACTTCCCCTAAACTTCCCTATGTGTATTTTAGTCTGTGTGTGTTCTTTCAGTCTTCGTCAGATCGTCTGTGTTACCACCCATCTCGTCTTGTCAAGTTTTTTTCATGATTTTTTTGTTCTGGGCATGTTCACGTTTCTAGTTCATGTTTATTGATGTCGTAGTTCCTCTCATGCCCCAGTGCAAAATCATGTTCATAGTTGTTGATAGTCTGTTCTAGTGTTCCCAGTTTAGGATTTAGTTTAGTTTTCGCTAGGGATGGGTATCGAAACCCGGTTCTTGTTGAGAACCGGTTCTCACTGTTTCAGTTCCTTGGAATTGTTTGCCATTTTTATCGATTCCAGTCGCCCTGAATGACGTCACCACGTTGCAGAGCGTCATTTACCTGGCAGGAAACATGGCGGCTCAAACGCTCAAAAGTTTGGTTATGCTTTACGAGAACGGATGACAACAGGGCAACTTGCAATACTTGCAAAGTAGATACTTCATTTAAGGGAGGAAACACTACGAATATGCAAAAGCATTTGCTCACGAAACACACGATAACCTTAAATGAATGTCGTGTTTTTAATTCCGCTCCGGACTCGTGAATCTCAACCCAACAGCAGCGGTAACGTTTGCACGTCCTCTCCCGTTAATGCAGCAGGTAAATAATACTAACAGTGCATATTATGTTAGCGCGATCTGCCTTATTACAAAACCTGCCATTACTGTGCATTTAGGTGACCATGATGAGAGAGACAGAGTCTGGCTGGCTCAGATGCTAGCAGTTGTCGCTGCAGTCTACCGTTAGCGTTTCCTTTCAGGCAAGGATAGACGAATGTCACCGAGCAGTGACTAAGTTTGTGGTCAAAGGCTTGCACCCATTTGCCACAGCAGATGCCCCGATTTTCAGTAAGTGAATGTGTTTAATTGTAGGCAGGGACATTACTGGATATTCTTGTGTAATTGCTACTGAATAATTTATGTTACCCTTTGTTATTGCTACAGAAGAATATTTATTTTATTGCTTTACATTTACAGTTTTTTTCCTGGGGACCCTGTGACACCCCATTGAAGAGCCATAGGCTGGATCTCTTAAGATCTCACTGCTGGGTTTGTAAGGCCATGTTACTCCTAAATTTCTATCTTGTTCAAAGAGAAGATATAAAGCAAAGTTCTAAGCTAATCGACCTTAGTGTTCTCCTTTTTTTAAAAAGAATCGATAAAGAATCAAATCGTTAAACAGAATCGAAAATGGAATCGGGATTGTGAAAATCTTATCAATACCCATCCCTAGTTTTCGCTACGGCTCATGTTGCCTTGTTTTGTTTCTTGTAATCAGCTGTAATAAAGGCTTGTTTTCACTTTAACACTCAAGTCAAGTTCTTTGTCCCTTTGTGTCTGCTCTTTGGTCTGTTAAACTAAAACAAGAAGCATAGACCTGTCCTTTTGCTCTAAGCATCAACATCAACATTTGTATTTGTTGTACTTTGTTTATCTAGCTTCTAAATGATGTAGATGCTTGGTTCTAACTTACAACAATTTATAAAATTGATGTAACTAAAAATAAGACCACAAGGAACTAGTAGCAAGGCACGTTTGAAGTGTTGGATTTTGCATACATTTCAAAATAGAGCCAGACTTGACAGCGGTTCATGTAGTTTTCCACACACAGGCATGGCTACTTATTGTTTTTCTTTTTCTCTTTAATGTACTTGAAGGTCTGTCACATGAGTTGTTTAAATACATCCTGTTTCAAAGGCTAACATCAGCAGATTATAATAAATTTGTCAGTAAAATCCAGTAATGTAATGGTGAATTTTTGAAGTAAACATAATCATTAAAATAAATTACATACATTAAAAAGTTATTTGTTCTTGTTGCAGGGGTTACAGCATAACTACAGTCAGCAAAGTCTCAGTAACAGAATAAAAATCTATGTCTCCATGATTCCCAATATAAAAACCTGTACTTTTGAGACACATGTCACTGGTACATGTGCTATAATGCAGTAAAACAAACAAGCCATACATTTCAGGAAAGTATTTGATTTCAAAAAAAAAATAGCGCATTATTCTATGCAGTTGAGATTTATGAAGGGGTTATGTTTAAATTAAACAAATGTATCTTTATGGCTCCGCCTATTTGTATCCATATGGTCATCAATCCAGTCCTTTTTAGTCACTTCAAGCGAGTTTACAGGACTGTGATGTTAAATTTCTTAGAATTACTGCTGTCCTCTTGGCTAAATTTCTCTTAAAAAACACATTTTTGATGTCAATGACACTTTTTGCCCAGATATAAACTGATTGCAGGGGCTGATAGGAGCTTCTAAGTAGGGTAGGTAGGGTAGGGTAGGGTAGGGTAGGTAGGGCTGGGTATCGTCACTGATTTAAAAAATAGATTCAATTCTGGTTCACAAGGTCCCAAATCGATTCGATCCACGATTCGATTCGAATCGGGGAAATATTGCCTCAGACAGAAATATTATAACTCTGATCACTTATCAGTACATGTCGATATTTTTATATCTATAAAAAGAAAACTGACACTTGTGAGACTTTATCAAAGGTGTAAGCATCACAGCAGATTCCTTTGTGTCAAAGTAACTGAGGATAAAACACAGAAAAACGTGAAGGCAGTTTTCCTGGTCTGGGATTTTATAGCAGATGACCTTATGTCAGAGATTTACAGTTAACAAACAGTCAGGTGAATAAACAACAATGAGACACTTGTGTAGGTTAACGTGCTGCACGGGTGAAAAGCTCAGAGCAAATCACACCGAACTGCAGTATTCGTTTATTTTTATAGGTTACATCGTCAATATGCAAATATAATCACATTTCCTGTTACGCAGGTCCTGATGCTGTCGGTGTGCAAGCTGTGTGTGTAAGCTGTGTGTGTGTGTGTGTCACAAAGTATGTGTGTTGCAGGTCAATTTCTAAGAATAATATAATGCAAGTTAACTTCTGCGGATATGTATTTCTGTGCTGGTCTCTTGTCAGTGTCACAGGGTCAGCTTCCTGTTTTAACAGAAAACTGTGTCTGGTGAAATATGTATAACATAACTTTTGAAGCATAAGCAAATAAAACAATAAAAACTCCCTAACACCTTAAAAATATTGTGCAGTCAAAAACAAAGTGAAGCAGAGCAAAGTTACAGAGGTTTGATTAGAGACACAGCTAAGCATTTTGAAATTTTTCATAATTTTAAAAAGTTTAAATTTTTTTTCAGTATTGAACAGCAGAAATGAGGCTTTCTTGTCGGAAATAAAAAAACAAACAAACAGCAGCCGACACCGTAGACTGGTGGGTAATAAATAAGCGAATAATGCAAAAAACTTTTTAGATGGGAAACTATTCCTGAGAGAGAGAGAGAGTTCTACATGAAGTGTGATTTTATCGTGGTGGAAGCAAAACAGCAAAAGTCAGAGGAAATTCGTGACGATGTTTATGTGAAGCGAAATGTGAAGCGTAGTTTGGATTGTCTTTGGCTGCTGGTTCAGTCAATATTGTTTGGAGAGAGATAAAACCTGCAGCTTCAGAATCTAGCACAAAAAGGACATAAACACAAAGCGCCTGCTGACGCTTCAAAATCAGTGAGCTGTCGGCTTTCAGCCCCGACGCCGTGTCCGCGTATGTGCCGTCGGGTGAGAAACATCTCAATTCTCCAAAAGGTGGCAGAATTTCTACCCCCTGAAAGCTGAGAACTCAGGTTATCAGGTTTCAAGGGGAGTTAAAGTTGGTCAAGTTTTCTTACCTTTTCATCAGTCTGTTTATCCACTGGTTTTTGGTTTATGAGGAAACGGGTTGTATATTTGTGCTTTCTCATAAAAACAAATGCTTATTTAGTTCTGTGATGTTCAACTTTATTTTTTATTATGACACCGAGAAAACTACGGTGGCCCCTAGAGACAAAGCACGTACAAACTCCAAAACACTTACAAACTGCAAAACACGTACAAATTTCAAAGCACGTACGAGCTCCGAAGCACGTGCAAACTCCAAAACACATGCAAACTCCAAAGCACAAACAAACTCCAAAACACTTACAAACTGCAAAGCACGTACGAGCTCCGAAGCACGTGCAAACTCCAAAACACGTACAAACTCCAAAGCACAAACAAACTCCAAAACACTTACAAACTGCAAAGCACGTACAAATTTCAAAGCACGTACGAGCTCCGAAGCACGTGCAAACTCCAAAACACATGCAAACTCCAAAGCACAAACAAACTCCAAAACACTTACAAACTGCAAAGCACGTACAAAACTCCAAAACACATGCAAACTCCAAAATAGGTACAAAATGCTATTTCTATAGGGGCCACCGTAGAAAACAGATCTTCACGTAGAAAGACCTGTTGATGGAGATGGCAAATAGAGGAGAGAATGAGGGAAGGAGGGGGTAAGGTAGTGATGTGCGATACCACTGATTTCCTTTCCGATCCGATACCAAGTAATATTCAGGGTGGTATCGACGATACTGATCTGATAACGATACTTTGTACAAAAACTTATTTTATTTATTGTATCTCAAATTATAGCGTCATAATGATTACAGGACATCAGATTACTTGTTCTTATCACTTAATAATGCAGGATTCATCATATAGAAATAAAAAAAAAAAACTGAAGTTGTGCGCTATTTGAACACCTTGCCTGCCTGCAGCAGGCAAAGGACTCCGTGAGAGACGTCTGTCTCGCCCTAGCAGCACCTGTCCCTCTCATCCTCTTCAGTTTGCCTCAACATACGCTTGTCATATTCTGTGATATGATTTACTCTGAGGTGTTTGACAAGGTTAGTGATGTTGCCACAACCATACATGCCAACCCTCCCAATTTTCCCGGGAGAATCCCGAATTTCAGTGTCCTTCCCGAAAATCTCCCGGAGCCACCATTCTCCCGATTTTCCACCCGGACAACAAAATTGAAAAACCATATCGCAGAATTCATAGCGCGACCCAGCCAATTCCAGTTTCCAACAATGGTGGCAGCTGCTTAGTTTTAATATTACTCTTATTTCTCTTTTCTGGGTCGCAAAAAAACTTTTAACATATTTTCAGGTGAGGATGTAGCTGTGTAAACTTCAAATATCTGAGCCGACCGACACATCATTTTCAAACCCCCGCGGTCTTTCGCTACTCGTGTTAAACATGATATATAAGTCACTTTGATAGCTTAAAAATGTTATTGTTTGGCTTTTTCAGTGTTTTATTTGTTCGTGGGTAAATCGGTTTGGCTGAGATTAAAGTTATTAGATTAGATTAAATTAAATGTAACTTTATTAATCCATCCGGTGGGTTCCTCCGGGGTTTTCACACAGCTGAATAAACGTCAAACAGAAAACTGATTAAACAGAAGTGTGAGACTGTCGAGAGTTTACGTCAGCGCCCCGTTATATTTTAGATAGCGAGGAGCAGACGGCAGCATTTCACTCCACCGAGGGAGCTCGTGACATGCTTTCTTTAGACCGCGAAGGCCGGGTCCTCAGGTGGAAGCAGCCTCTGAATTTGGACACCCCCACTGTTTCCAGGCCAGCCAATAATAGTGGTGACATTTAATGTATTTTATCTGATAAATAAACCCTGTAAAATTTATTTATCACCCCCCACCCTAACAGCCCTTTTGAATATCTCCCTAATTCTGAGGTCTCAAGGTTGGCAAGTATGGCTACAACGCCTCACTCTTGGAGCACTTTTTTGCCACATGTATCGCAAACCACGTCTTACCTGTTTGTGGAGGTAAAATACGTCCACACATGACTCCAATGACGCGCAGCCATTGTTGTGAGTGCACACGCCAGCGCCTGCTGATTGGTATCGGAGGAATCGATATTTCAGGATCGATCCGCACATCACTAGTGCAAGGAGGATATTAGTGGAGATGTGAAGGGGGTAGACGAAGGTCAAGGTCAAATTTATTTATATAGCACATTTCCAGACAGACGATGCTGCACAAAGTGCTTAACAATATAAAAACGCCATTAAAAAGAGACAATATAAAACAATGATGGGACAATAAAAGAATTAAAACAATAACTAAGACAATTAAAATAAGACCAAAATGCTTGGGTCACAGTGTGTTAAAAGCCAGGGCATAAAAATGTATCTTTAGTAGTGATTTAAATTGATTAAGTGTTTGTGCAGATCTAATCTTTAGGGGGAGACTATTCCAAAGTCTGGGACCTGCCACAGAGAAGGCTCTATCACCACAAGATTTGAGACTAGTCCAAGGGATGGAAAGCATTAATTTTGAGCTAGACCTCATGGTTTTTCCTGGAGCTCACACAGGTAAGAAGGGGCTCGGCTGTTAAGTGACTTAAAAACAAAAAAGTTAAAGTTTAAATTGGAACCTGCAGGAGACAGGAAGCCAGTGTAGAGAAGCTAAACCAAAATACAATGAATTGCAGTAGTCCAACCTGCAAGTAAGGAAGAGGTGAATAACACGTTCAAAGACATTAGTCGGGAGGTATGGCTTTACCTTGGCTAGCTGTCTTAACTGAAAGAAGCAGGACTGCACTTACCTGCACCAAGACACCAAGGTTTTTTACATGTGTTTTACAATAGGAGGTAAAGGGGCCCAGAGTGCTATCGATGTGATTATTGACTAAGTTGCCGAAAATGACAACTTCAGTTTTATTTTCGTTTAGCTTTAGAAAATTTAACAACATCCACTGTTTGATGTCGTCAAGGCAGTATAATAAGACCTGGGGACAGTCTGACCCTGTTCTTTGTGAATCCTCTCAAGTTATTCATATATTGTCCTGGACTTTTTTATGCTTCTGCTCAAGCTATGTATATTTGCCTTGTACTTTTTTCTTCTCTTCCTTCCTCAAATTCTTTATTCTTGTCCTCTAGTTTTGTCTTGTCTTCCTGCAATTCTTTATTTTTGTCTTCTAATTTAGTCTTCTCTTGCTCAATTTCTCTGATTATGTCCTCCAACAGTGGCTGCAGCTTTGGACTTCTTCCAAATGTATCTGCCTTAGAAAATCCTGGTACTCATTTTCTGCTTCAATTCTTGTGTATGCCTCCAGCTTTTCCTTCAAGTCATACATGTCTAGCTGATTCCCGTCTTCTAGTATTTTGTTTTCTTGTTCCAGCTTTTCATATCTTTTCTCCAGTTGCATGTATTTGGACTCCATTTCTTCTCTAAGAGCTACAAGCGCATCCTTATGGCATAAATTCCTCCTCTCTGCCAGAAGACCATTTAGGCAACTTTTCAGTTGGTACGTGCTCTCTCGTAGATGTAGGTTTTCCCTCCTGCAGTTCTCAAAAGCTCTTCTGAGACCATTGTATTCACCGGGGGACCGTACTGCCCACTGCAGTGAGGAGGAGGTCCTCTGAATCTCAGTTGATAGTTGTTTTAAGACATAGCAAAACAAACCAACGCAGTTCTTTTTTTGTTCAAGACGAATAGAAAATCTTTTTAGAGACAAATTCAAAACTTGTTTAAATGCTGTTAGAATTGTGGCGATGTGAACATCTAACCGGCGAAAACACACTAAAAACGATACCAAACACTGTGGTTACTTCACAGACTGCACTTCATCTTAACATTAAAACTTTCTATATGCAAATTAGGCTGAGACGGCGCTTGTCTATCACGTGACATCAAATCTGACTTAAAACAATTTTTTTTTTGAGTGTATTTATTTTGCCATTTTCAATAAAGTTTTAATGTCTCATTCTTCATCATATTTAGGATCCTTCTTACCGAGTGTTTACATAAGGTGTCCAAGGCCAATATTTCAGAGAAAATGTGAATACTGTTTATATTATAATAGTGGTGCTTTGCTATTACTACCAGATAGTAATAGCAAATATCCAGATAGCAAATATCCATTGAAACAATGTTTAGTCAATATCAGTTGATTCTATTGAATCAACGTTGAAATCTGATATTGGCGTAACATCACTCTTATACGTCAGAATTTGATATTGAATCAATGTTGAACGCTGTTGAACCTAGGATCTTTGTAAGTCAGTCTGGTCTCTGAGTTTCCCTTTCTGTCTTCATCAAGTCTGCATTTCTGTTCCTGAATTCTGCTATATCTTAATAGTGTTTTATTCTGTGGGCATTATGTTCCGTTTTGCTTACCTTGGTTCTCCACGTGTCACTTCTTTGCCCTTACCTTATGTGCATGTTTAAGCCCTCAATTTGCTTCTTTTCTTTGTTGCATCATCCATCATATTAGTGTGCTGAGTGTATTTCATGGTTTTTGTTTGCTTAAGACTAAACTGCAGCACTTTTAATCTAGTTCCTCCTACTGTAAAGTAGGCACTAAAGCTGATCTGCCAGTGTCTTACTAAGAGGATGGTTCTTTGGATAAAAGGGGGAGCAAGCAAGTCAATAATCAAGACACAGGGATGATGTAGGTCTAATCAGAAACTTTATTCCCAGGCCAGGGAGCACAAATAAAATAAAACTCTCAAAAAACATACTTAATAGAATGTCTTCAATATACTAATATCCCCCAGGAATAAACCCAATTTTAAAACTGCTAGAAATACAATTTTCTACGTGCACTAAAATCCTCTGATGTAACTACCCCACAAATCCAGATAAATGTTCATTTTTGGTCCACCAGCCGGCCAGAAACTCCTCCAGAGCGGGTTCCACGCCAGCCTCGTCCCAGACAGACGAGGAGGAGCCTCCTGTCCCCCTCTCGTCCCTTCACTGGGCCCATCACATCCCAGCTCGCATTCTACACTGGAGTCCATCGTGGGATGCCACCACGGTACCCCTCGCGTCAGCACAGATAAGAGCCAGAAAAATCATCCTGGAAGCGGCCCTGGCTTATAGTAATGGTGACCCTCTATCAACACAGCTGCATCCGGTGAACAACAGTAGAGACAATACTCACGAATGCAGGCAGAGGTATACCTCTGCCCTGCTGTGAAACGCACGCGCTGTCTCCTACTGTTGCCTTTCCTGCTGTTGCCGTTCCTGCTGTCGGGACTGGGTCACTGCATCACGCTGACCAGTCCATCTCCAGATGAAGCGCCGCAACCCCACGATCAGGCAGCATGTCCCTCTTTTTCACCTGGCCTTCTTGTGTGCATTTCATTTCTGGGGCATCTCTCCTCCAGTGTTCAGCTAGCTTCCTTTTAATAGGTCTTTAGACAGCTGATAGGCCACCTCTGCACACACCCGTGCCTCAGCAGGTGATCCCTATCAGCTAGCGCCCAGCCAGTCCACATTGTATTAAAACAATGTCAAATAACACACTAAAAACATGCAATACAAACAGAATAAAATCATGCAAATTAAACTACACACAAATAAACACTAAAATCCAAATAAAACCAATATAAAAGATAAATACAAATTTACATTTTTTGACATATGGTCTTCATTTTAGTTACTTGTAGACTGGGTGTGAAGTCAGGCATCTACAAGATATACAAGTGTTTATTTTTTTTGTTTTGGTTTTTTCACCTATGTTGTACGCATAAATTCAGATCATGAAAATAGATGACATGGACAAAACTACTGGGCCAACAACAAATTACACTTACAGGAGCAGCACAGCCATGGAAAACCATGTCATGAAGCTCCAGAAGGCACAGTTTTTATGCTAAGGTTGATACCAGCGGTTCAGAGCTCTGCAGTGACCGGATCAGAAGAGCGATGGCAACGTTTATGCAGTATATGCTTCAGAACTCGGTGAACCTTTTCTATAGATTTACATGGTTTACCACTTCATAGCTGAAACGCTTTAGTTCCTAAAATGCTTCCACATTACAATAATACTACTTACAGCTGATTGTGGAATATCTACAACTATCTAAGAGTGTACAATCTAACAGTCTGTAATACTTCTTTATTACAAGAATGAAGAATGGTCTTGAAAAAAAAGAAATTATCTTGTTTACAAAACAGTTAAAAGGGTTAAGGTTAAAAGTTACTACATAACAAGTAAATGAAGGAAGATAACAGAGCAGCAAATACAAATACTCTAGTAATAAAAGATACAGAAAAAAGAGATACAACTCTTTAACATTAAAGTTTTAACATTAAAATATTTCAGCTAATGTGCTGTATGTAACTTCCGCGGCTTTTTTGTCACCCTGTTGGAGAACAGAAGCAAATGATAATTAGAGAGAAAAAGCAAAATATGACCAAATTCAAAGTGAAACATGTCATATCAGGACAACAAGTAAAATGTGTGTGTTTGGTTTCAGGTCATTTAATATTTACCCTTTCAGTACACTTCTGTACAACAACTGAACTGTAAATGATTTCCACATCACTTTCACCAAATGAACTCTGGAAGAGAAGAAATATAGAAATTGGACTATTTACAGTTCTGCTGTGCTTTAACAAAAAATAGATTAAACTCTACTTGTATTCTAAAGTGTAAATGTGTAGTTGTAGTATGTTAGGACAACCTCAGGTGATATTTCTTCTGCATTTACAAATCTGGTGTGTCAGGTATCAGTGTTATTGACAAAATAACAATATTTAAATGAAAGAGAAGGGGTAGAGGTTTGAATCTTCAGAAGCAAAATACAGCTTTGTGATTCATGATCTAATTTCTTCTGATAGCTGTTGTTGTATTTTGCAAGTTATAAAAAATACAAGAACAGTTTACCCTATGAGGATTCATTTTTCTCAGACATATCAGAAATGAATCTACAGCAGATTACATATCCAATGTACTCTCAGATGACCGGTATGTTCACTGAAAATTCTTAGATTTGAATTGCTTGATGCTGCTGTAGTTGGTTACCTTGGGTGAATGTTTTTTCTTGGGTCTGACTTCAGAGTATGTTACTTCATCTCCAGCCTGCATTGAAGTACAAAACACAGTTTGAACATCTGTCAAACTGTAATTATGAAACCGTTTTACTTTCTCTATTCTTTTAGTATCATGTACGATGCCCACATAGAAATAAATCAGTACAACTTACCATTGCTGTGGCGGATGATTCTGCTTTGTTCTGCTCTAATAAAACAAAATGACTGTTACTGATTCTTTGTAGCAATGCACAATAACTTAAATGTTGAACTATTTCTAAAGATTTGCAAATAAATTTGAAATGGATTTTAATCAAATTTCTAGTAGACTTACTGTGTCTAATTATAAACCAGATGAACAGCATCACAATTACAATCAAGCTCAACACACTCAGAGGGATGATGAGGATCTTTGGGTCAAATGAAGATCTACAACATGCAGTTTATAAACAGAATTTAAATGAATAAGTAATAATAGCATCTGTAAAAATGTTTGTAGAATCTTTCTTACACAAAACATTTTACCACTAAATACTGCATGGAAATATAAAGAAATGAAGAAAAAATTATCTGACCTGTGTTCTTTATTTTCTTCTACTGTAGAAATGTTCCATTGTTCCATTGTAGTAAATGTTCCACTTCCAGTAACAGTATGAATAGTACTACTGCCAGTAGCAGTTGTAGGGGTAGTGGCTACATTTCCAGAAAGAACATCATCAGTACAGTACTGTAATGATTATTATGCTAATACCTCTTACAGTCCTAACACTTAGAATATGTAGAATTGCTGAATTTTTTTTTTTACCTGAGGTAGTAGTACTAGTAATTGGCTTCTCAGTAACAGTTAAATATACTGGTATCTGAATGTCCCCTCCAGCACACAAATACCAGCCACTGTCCTCTGACTGTAGTCCACTCATTGTCACTGTGAAAACATTTGGATCTCTCATATAAGCGGTCACTGTTGTTCCATCTATGGATCCAAATGATCCTGTCACACAGTTCCTGTCTAGTCTGCACCACTTCATTGCTCCAGAGTTACTGTGGTGACATCTGATGGTTATGCTTTCTCCAGTATATCCTGTAATCCTCTGATGATCGACGTAGACACTGGGGGTACCTTGCCGATAAAACAAATATCTAATGAATTAATTAAAAATAAGAGCACATTCAGTCTTTCTGAAAAGCTTACATTTTTCTGAAGGAAATGATAAACTATTTGAAATGTGCATGAAAATAGGCACTTACCACTGATAACTAACAATCGAAAATACTGTCCATAATCCTTTCCATTATCAATCTCCACCACACACCAGTAGTCAGTGTTTTTATCTGTCAGTTCGTTTATAGTAACGGTGAAAATTTTCTGTATTTTGTCATCAGAGATTAAATATTTTCCTGAAGGGTCTGCTGTGTTTGTTTTTACTGCATAGCTGCAGGATCTCCATGTATGTCCTTCACACAAGTACTTCACATGGTCTATATATTGTGACTCATAGAGACATGGGATGGAGATAGATTTTCCAGCTTCCACTGATACTTTACTGACTGTAGTTATGCTGTGAACTCCTGCAACAAGAACAAATAAATAAATATAAACAAATTAATAATCTTCATGTTTATGTTTAATTAAAACATTCTTCTTTCACTTGTCTCTTGTACATTTGGACACTTAGAGTATTGTTAAGTACAAAAGTGAATAACACAAAATGTCTTTAATGTAATAATCTGCTGAGATTAGTCATTGAAACATGAGGTATTTAAATGATTGCTGTGACCAACCTTTGAGCACACTGAAGAGGAGAAGAACGATGAGATGAGCAGCCATGCCTGTGAGTGAGTAGAATTAAAACACATGAACCACAGTCAAGTCTGGATCTATTTTTGAATTCGTATTTTTGAAACGTGCAAATGCAACACTTCAAACTGCCTTCCTCCTAGTTCCTCTACTATAAGCTGTATTTTTTTTCTGCTGTAGACAAGATATAAAAATTATCATCCACAATATTCAAAATCTTTATGAACTCATTTACTAATAAGAATATGCATTTTCATAATATAATAACACAGAATAACACTGAAAGTGCAGGAATTGGGAGTAATATAAAAACAAAAATGTTTAAAATGCGCTATGAGTTGTCACAAAATCTGAAAATAGAGGTTAGGATAATCCTTTGATGCTGATGCTTACAGCTTATTGGGGATAATGAGATTATTTTATTTATGTGATGTTATCACCTCTTCCTGACTGAGAAAATATAATTTACAGAAAGATTAAACAGTGTCAGCCTGATCTCACTTGCAACACAGAATGCAGCACTCAGCATTTAATCCCAGACATATTTACTTATTGAGTATAATATTTCACATTGTAATTTATTATTCTTTTAGTACCATGCTCACAAGGAAATAATTCGGTGCAATAAACAGAGTGCCGCCCTGTGGGGTTTTTTTACTGTGACAGATCAAAATGTCCATGAAAATGGCCTCGAAATTATTGTAATAAATTTACAATAATTATTTACCTTAAGCAGGTAACACTGTGTTAAAATGTCAAAAAAAATACCAAACAACTAAATACACAAAATCTTTATTTAAAATCGATGTCATGAAAGTTACGTTCTCTTTCTTGGTTATGTTATATTCCTGGACATTTTTAACACACATTTTTAATGACTGTTTTGCTGTGTTTCTGGCTTAAAAAAACTAATAAAAAAATAGTTACTTCTGTTAAAGCTGTAAAGGATTTTCCCTCATTTGCATCTTTTAAGGCTGCCTTGCACCTGGAGAAAGCATGCCCTTTCAGTATTTAATTAAATTTGTATTAAAATTTCAATTAAAAGCTACTTATTTTGATGAACTGGCGTTAATTATATTTTTGTAGACTTTGAAGATTGCATTGAATGATTGGCCCAACAAAATGTCAACACCACCTTGTCCAACAAGAACTTTTAGGTTTAATCTAAAGATATGCTAATATTCAAAGATTTACAGACCCAAAATTCCATCCATTTTCAACCGCTTATCCGAGGCCGGGTCGCGGGGGCAGCAGCCTAAGCAAAGAGGCCCAGACCTCCCTCTCCCCAGCCACCTCCTCCAGCTTATCCGGGGGAATACCAAGGCGTTCCCAGGCCAGCCGAGAGATATAATCTCTCCAGCGTGTCCTGGGTCTTCCCCGGGGCCTCCTCCCGGTGGGACATGCCTGGAACACCTCACCCAGGAGGCGCCCAGGGGGCATCCTTGTCAGATGCCCGAACCACCTCAGCTGACTCCTTTCGATGTGGAGCAGCAGCGGCTCTACTCTGAGCCCCTCCCGGATGGCCGAACCTCTCACCCTATCTCTAAGGGAGAGGCCAGCCACCCTTCGGAGGAAGCTCATTTCCGCCGCTTGTATCCGCGATCTTGTTCTTTCGGTCACTACCCACAGCTCGTGGCCATAGGTGAGGGTAGGGACGTAGATCGACCGGTAAATTGAGAGCTTCGCTTTTACACTCAGCTCCCTCTTCACCACGACGGACCGGTGCAGCGTCCGCATTACAGCAGCTGCAGCCCCAATCCGTCTGTCAATCTCCGGCTCCCTTCTCCCATCACTCGCGAACAAGACCCCGAGATACTTGAACTCCTCCACTTGGGGCAGGAACTCATCCCCGACCCGGAGAGGGCACTCCACCCTTTTCCGGCTGAGAACCATGGCCTCAGATTTGGAGGTGCTGATCCTCATTCCCGCTGCTTCACACTCGGCTGCGAACCGTTCCAGTGCGAGCTGGAGGCCCTCACCTGATGAAGCCAACAGAACCACATCATCCGCAAAAATCAGAGATGAGATTCTGAGGCCACCAAAGCGAAAGCCCTCCGCCACTTGGCTGCGCCTAGAAATCCTGTCCATAAAAATTATGAACAGAACCGGAGACAAAGGGCAGCCCTGGCGGAGCCCATCACCCACCGGGAACGAGTCCGACTTATTGCCGGCAATGCGAACCAAGCTCCTGCAACAGTTGTATAGGGATCGAATGGCCCGTAGCAATGGGCCAGACACCCCATACTCCCGCAGCACCTCCCACAGGACACCCCGAGGGACACGGTCGAATGCCTTCTCCAAGTCCACAAAACACATGTAGACTGGTTGGGCAAACTCCCATGCGCCCTCAAGTACCCTCGAGAGGATAAAGAGCTGGTCCAGTGTTCCGCGACCAGGACGAAAACCGCATTGTTCCTCCTGTATCCGAGGTTCGACTAGCGGACGAACTCTCCTTTCCAGCACCCTGGCATAGACTTTCCCAGGGAGGCTGAGGAGTGTGATCCCCCTGTAGTTGGAACACACCCTCCGGTCCCCCTTCTTAAAGATGGGGACCACCACCCCGGTCTGCCAGTCCACAGGTACTGCCCCTGATCTCCACGCAACATTGCAAAGGCGTGTCAACCAGGACAGCCCTACAACGTCCAGAGCCTTCAGGAACTCGGGGCGGACCTCGTCAACACCAGGGGCTCTGCCACCAAGGAGTTGTTTAACTGCCTCAGTGACCTCGCCCCCGGAAATTGGCGGGTCATTCCCCTCATCCCCAGACTCTGCTTCCTCCTCGGAAGACGTGTCAGTGGGATTAAGGAGGTCCTCAAAGTATTCCTTCCACCGCCTGACAATTTTCTCAGTCGACGTCAACAGCGCTCCACCAGCACTATACACAGTGCAGGTAGAGCACCGCTTTCCCCTCCTGAGACGCCTGACGGTTTGCCAGAATCTCTTCGAGGCAGTCCGAAAGTCTTTTTCCATGGCCTCTCCGAACTCCTCCCACACCCGAGTTTTTGCTTCAGCCACTGCCCGAGCCGCATTCCGCTTGGCCTGTCGATACCTGTCAGCTGCCTCCGGAGTCCCACAGGCTAACCAAGCCAGATAGGACTCCTTCTTCAGCCTGGTGGCTCCCTTCACCTCTGGTGTCCACCATTTGGTTCGGGGATTACCACCACGGCAGGCACCAACCACCCTGCGGCCGCAGCTCAATGCAGCAGCTTCGGCAATGGAGACGCTGAACATGGTCCATTCGGACTCAATGTCCCCAGTCTCCCTCGGAATGCTGTTGAAGCTCTGCCGGAGGTGTGCGTTGAAGATCTCACGGACTGGGGCCTCTGCTAGACGTTCCCAGCACACCCTCACTACGCGTTTAGGTGTACCAGGTCTGTCCAGTGTCCTCCCCCGCCACCTGATCCAACTCACCACCAGGTGGTGATCAGTTGACAGCTCAGCCCCTCTCTTTACCCGAGTGTCCAGAACATATGGTCGCAGGTCTGGTGATACGATTACAAAATCGATCATCGACCTACGGCCTAGAGCGTCCTGGTGCCACGTGCACTTATGGACACTCTTATGTTCGAACAGGGTGTTCGTTATGGACAAACTGTGATTAGCACAGAAGTCCAATAACAAAGCACCGCTCGGGTTCAGATCAGGGAGGCCGTTCCTCCCAATCACGCCCCTCCAGGTCTCGCTGTCGTTACCCACGTGAGCATTGAAGTCTCCCAGCAGGACAACAGAGTCTCCAGGTGGAGCACCTTCCAGCACCCCCCCCCCCCAGGGACTCTAAGAAGGCTGGGTACTCTGAACTGCCACTCGGCGCATAAGCGCAGATGACAGTCAGGACCCGTTCCCCGACCCTAAGGCGCAGGGAACAAACCCTCTCGTCCACCGGGGAACAGAGATGGGCAGTAACGCGTTACTTGTAACGCGTTACTGTAATCTGATTACTTTTTTCAAGTAACGAGTAAAGTAAGGGATTACTATTGCAAAATCAGTAATTAGATTACCGTTACTTTCCCGTAGGAACGCTGCGTTACTGCGTTACTAAAACCGTGATTTTTTTTTGCGAGAATGTCTCATGACAGTGACGTAAGCAAGTGCGACGTTGGTGACAGCAGCTGTGTGCAGATCAACAATGGATAATATATCGAGTGCGGGAGAGAGTATGAGCGTGCAGCGTTTAAAGTGTGGAAGTACTGACCTTACTTTGAGTTTGATTCCATAAAAAGTGACAAAAACATTAGCGTCCATCGTGCGTGGGAAGAAAACTTCTTTTTACAGCGAAAAAAACCCCTAAACTTCCGAGCAAGCACCGAGTAGCTACGACGTGATGGGAAACTCACAGAGACACTCGCGCGGATTCTTCAACTGACCGCAGCACACCTGCACCAGGGTAACCCTCCGCCTACCGCAGTCCTGCTTTACAGGTGAAAATAGAGCAAAAGGACCGCTGAGTCTTTGACTTTATTTATTTTCTGCTGTGTTTTACTTGCATCTGTTTGAAAGAGTGAGTGAAAACACAAAAAATATTTTATTTTATGTGCTGGAATGTGTAGAAAATAGGTTTAAATGTTAAACTAATTTATTCAATTCAGAGAATGTTGCATATAATTAAATGTTTTGCTTGATGCATAAAGTTAAAAGATTAAAACTGATAAAACAAGTTAAAAAAAGAGACTTTTCCATTTGATTACATTTTGTATGATGGATTATGTAGAAAAAGTAGAATTGGGCTGAAAGATCTATCACTTTATCACCTCTTCAGGTTGTAAATCGTGTTTTTAAAAAGTAACTAAGTAACTAAGTAACTAAGTAATTAATTACTCTTGAAAATAAGTAATCAGTAAAGTAACGGGATTACTTTTTTGGGGGAGTAATCAGTAATTAGTTACTGATTACTTTTTTCAAGTAACTTGACCAACACTGCCGGGGAAAACCCCAACGTACCAGCAGCAAGCCGAGGGGATATTAGAATACCCACCCCAGCCCGCCGCCTCTCACCAGGGGCAACTCCAGACTGAGACAGAGTCCAGCCCCTCTCCAGGAGACTGGTTCCAGAGCCCAAGCCATGCGTAGAGGTGAGCCCAACTATATCTAGCCGGTACCTCTCAACCTCACGCACTAACTCAGGCTCCTTCCCCACCAGAGAGGTGACATTCCATGTCCCTATTGCCAGTCTTGGCAGCCGGGGGTCAGTCCGCCAGGGCCTCCGCTCCTGGCCGCCACCCGACACACAATGCACCCGACCCCTATGGCGCCTCCTGCGGGTGGTGGGCCTGCGGGAGGATGGGCCCATGTCTCCTCTTCGGGCTGTGCCCGGCCGGGCCCCATGGACTAAGGCCCGGCCACCAGGCGCTCGCCCTCGAGCACCCTCCCCGGGCCTGGCTCCAGGGCGGGGCCCCGGTAACCCTATCCCGGGCAGGGTAAACTGTTCCCTCGATGTCCTTTTCATAAGGGTCTTCTGAATCGCTTTTTGTCTGGTCCCTCACCCAGGACCAATTTGCCATGGGAGACCCTACCAGGGGGCAAAAGCCCCCAGACAACATAGCCCCCGGGATCCCTGGGACACACAAACCCCTCCACCACGATAAGGTAGCGATTCAAGGAGGAGACCCAAAATTCATTTTTCATAATTTGTAAAAACAGAGAAAAACAAAAAAACAAGAGCTTCCTTCAAGTAACTAAAAAGAAATCACAGTGTAAACAATACGAACACAGAATAAAAACTCTGCAGATCTGGTTCTAAATAACTTCCTGGATTGCCATGTGGGCTCCTAATGACTTCATCCTGACTCATTTGAGTGTCTCTATCTGTCATGAGAGATACACATACTTTCCCAGTGCTCCCACCCCTTCTGGCTCACAAACATCTTTCTTTAATACTTTTTATATATGATGTTTACTTTGTATTTTTCTTTTCTAGGCTGAAACAGACAAAATACCAGGACTCACAGATAATTGGTTACTATTATTATTGATTTTTCACAAGGGGTCCACCTGACACTGATTCAAGATTTGGAGTTAAATGTGCTGCTACTCTTTAGAATATTTCAATATAAAGTAGTAATCTGACCAATGGAAAAACCAACATTGCCATCCAGCACATGCGGTGAAAATGTGTACAAAGAACAAACACTTCAGTGTGTGAGAAACAGTGTTGATGAAGCATGTACCCTCTGTGTGGTTTGCTGAACTACAATAACCACAGAGCTATACCACATCCTCATCATCACATTTAGCAACTTATCTCAGCAGAGGTGGAAAAAGTACAGACATTCTGTGCTTAAGTAGAAGTACAGATATTAGTGTTAAAAAAATACGCCATTAAAAGCTGAAGTACTGATTCAAATTCTTTACTCAAGTAAAAGTAGAAAGGTACGGACTCTGAGATGTACTCAAAGTTAGAAAGTAAAAGTAGCTCCTTAAAGAACACTTCTAGCACCTTTTATGCAAAGCTAATATACCTTATGCTATATTAATGTAATGTTATTAGTACATAGGAATACAAACTTTATTTCAGTCAGACTGTTAAAAACAAAATGCCATATATATAGATCCAATATCTAATTTAAAAACACGAGGACTTACATGTAAGCTTTAAATTTCCACTTTGTCAAATTCCACTGAGCATCCTTAATTTTAAATCTAACCTCTCTTCTTCCTCTCCTGTCCTGTCTTTCTTATCTTTCTCTGAGTGTATTTGTATGCTTGTTGATGTTTGTGGTGTCCTAGGGACCATTTTTGATCCGAGGGCACCACAAGGGTTATGCTGATAGAAATGCTGTATTTGAAATTCCCTGGTACATAAAAATATTACTCACTTTATTCGCTCTTCTTCTGTAGGGCTAGCTATAGTTGCTGAAGTACTGTATAAATAACTGCGTAAATACTTGTGGGCGATCATGGCTCAAGAGTTGAGCGTTCGCCTTGTAATCGGAAGGTTGCCGGTTCGAGCCCCGGCTTTGACAGTCTCGGTCGTTGTGTCCTTGGGCAAGACACTTCACCCGTTGCCTACTGGTGGTGGTCAGAGGGCCCGGTGGCGCCAATGTCTGGCGTGTGTGTGTGTGTATGGGTGGACGACTGGTTGTGTAAAGCGCTTTAGGGTCCTTAGGGACTAGTAAAGCATACAGGCCCTTAACCATTTTACTGCATCTGCAGTTATGGACACCTGCAGTCATTCAGTGTCAT